>NC_086444.1:195211824-195540074 GCF_028390025.1 Pseudophryne corroboree | reverse complement strand
ATGGGTAGAATACATGTTTTTCCAAATGGATCACTATTGCTTAGCCATGCAAACCCTACAGACACAGGAACCTGGATATATGGTTTTATCATCCCCATTCCCATGTATGGGAATCCACCCACAGTAAAGAGGACTTATGTTCCTGGGAGCATCACACTGAATGTGTCCCAGAAAAGAGACCCTACTCCCCCAAGTACCACAACAAAGGCTAAATCACTGCCATCTACTAAAACAGCTGAGTGCCCACCAACAAGTGAAGGACCCACAAGTGGCCTTACTGCCACCTCCATTCCTGGTTCCTTGATAAACAATGTACAATATATACATGTACCAGTAGTCCTAAATCTATCAAAATGGAATATGGCAGAATTTGGTTATTGTGTAAATAGTAATGTTTCTTTATTCTATGCTTCATTACTAGTAGATATTGTTGCTTCTCACCAGAGCAGAACTCAAGACCCATACACAGGACAGGCAACCCCTAACCAAAAAGGTATTTTTAGATCCAGGAAATTACAAAGCTTAGATGGGATCATTGGATCCATCCCTGGACTGTTTGGTTCCGGGATGTCAATTTGGAATAGGGCGGATTTGGAAGTCATCCGCAGACACATAGGCAATTTTGAGCAGAAAGAGGGGCAATATGTTTTGAAGCCTGTCCTGCAGGGCATTGAGGGTCTGGCCAGTGAAGAAAAATTTACTGTTTATAACATGCATGATATAGCAAGATTGTTTTCAGAGACCCAAGCCAAGATAAACGAAATCATTGAACTGAACAATAGAGAAGCCAGACAAAATCAGGTGGGGAAAGAAATAATATGCACTGCATATGGTAATTATGTCCTCAACGCAATCACACATGTAATTAGAGACCTACAATCTGGTAGAATACCTGACATTTTAAGAGATAATGACCTGACCAATTGGTATTGCTCGCAATCTGACATTGGGCATGGGGAAAATACCCCAAGAGATGGTTGCAGACCTCTGCCCATCTCCACAATTAGGAATTTAGGCACTGTGACCCCCCACCCAAATAGAGGTTCACCCCGTTGTTACAACAAGCAGCAACCTTGTGCAGTCAGCGATATCCTATATGTCTCCTTTACCATTTCTCTACCTGTGTTCGACCCAAGCAAGTCTTTATTTGACAAACTGTCTACAGTTCACTCCATTGGATATTTGGAAAAGGACATTTACAAAGAGCGGCTGGACCTACCAGAACTACTGGTCCGAGTCGACGACATCTGGAAAGTTCCACATACTGCTTGCTGTGCAGTCAAGGGAAACCAATACTTGTGTCGCTGCAATGTTTTCGAAATTGAGACGCCAATCTGCGGCCTAGAATCAAGTAAACCAAGTACCCTAATCACAGATATAAATGAACTTGCCACCATTCCCAGCAAAGATATGGATATGGGAGGACCTGAACACAGTGCAAAGCCAAATACATCAACCGGCTATACAGCCAGAGACATTGCTTGTCCAGTGCAGCTAACAAAATGGAGAACTCCAGCGGTGAAGGTTACATACAACATGAATGGACAGTACTGCATAGTCACAAATCACGGAGAGTTCTTGTATGGGGAAAAGTCATGTCCAGTGCCAAACCCAAATTTCTGCTTTAGCCCACATGAGTATACCACCATTGGTCAGACGGTTATCACCCCAATCCCCGTTTATGAAGAGGACATAAATATAGATAGTGAACCAGAAATCTCAAACCTTGGAGAATATATACCTGTGTTCAACATACACATAGATAGTTTAACCTTAGATTTACAGAAACTCCTGGATAGGAAAGACACACACATAGTTCAAATTAATAACATGGTTGAGAAGGCAGATGCCACACTAAATAAATTACTGCATGATGGAGATTTTGAAATAACCATGACAAACACCTGGCTGGAGATTGGTTTAAAGGGCTTGCTGATCGGTCAAACAATCTTGCTAATCATTTTAATTTCACTGATATTGTGGCTTAAGCGCCTTATAAGGCAGGAACGCAGTAAGCTAGAAAAACTGGTAGATGCAAGATATAAGCAATTATTATGTTAATGTATGTGTGGCCATCATCATCAATTCTCACGGCCACAAGGGGGCGACTGTTGCCATATAGACCATTACATAACAATATAATTTAGTAGGTACCAAAGTTAGAACAAATTATGTAAATTAAATAATATGATTTATTACCCAATGTGATTTTAACCAGTTAAGAGTGTGTGTATATATATATTATTGTAAGGTATAACTTAAATAGGTTTGAATGTATTAGTCTTATGTTTTGAGAATTTAGTAGCATGTATTTCTGTGTGTTTTACTGCAAGATTATGGGTCATTATGTAAGAGACAGGTTTTCTCTGTGTAAGCCATATAGCCAGAATACACAATACATTGAGCATTACACAAATTCATCCCTTCCATGCCATTATTCATATCTGTATTAATCAAAGGATTAACGTCTGATCTGCGCTATACCAAGTACAATTAAATCAAAGTTTACATGATATGTAGATATATGTATACTGTATACTTGATTCACACACAGCAAATAAATAATCATAACTTGGTGGATAAAGTCAATAGGTCACCTAGCTCAGGTCTCATAATATGCAAACAGTTACTGGTATGAACAGGGTACATTGGAATTCACAATCAAAGATCTTCATACCTTTAGAGAGTACATCAACCAGCTGGCCTATTGTCCAGTTATACTGCTGGCCAGAGGCAATGATAATATAGGATCAAACGCACTATAAACAGGTCACAATCATTTATGCTAACACCCTAGGGCCTAGGCGAAATAGATCGTTTACACATCCATACAAAGGTAGATCTCTGATGGATAAAGGAATACCAAACTTTATGATCCCAAAATTCTCTACATGCTCACCACCGTGGGACGGAGTTAGCAGAGAACGTTTTATTACACTTTGGAATCTGTCAAAACCTATAATTATGTACTCCATTGGAAACTGTGGGCATATACTAGTTTTGAATTGGTAGAATATAGGATATAAGGGGCAGTCTGATAGATAGAGAGTTAGAAGGAGAGGAGGAAGGAACAAAGTCCAGAGGGAGTCAGGATCCTAAGACGGTAGCTATGAATTATGCCCTCACATATTCTTGCAAGTGTATAGTATGTGTATTAATTGTTTAAGTTTGTAAAACTGTTTGTGTTTTATGTATGTACCATGGTTAAGGAAGTTTAGATAAATTATAAGATTTATTATCATTGTGTTATCTTATCTTGTAATTTGTATCACCTATAATAAATGTACTAGACAAAATAGAGCTGGTATTCCAAGTCTTGAACTCATTTTCGGAATCACTAAAGTTATACATGAAATCTGCATATATTATATAAGGCTCTGCAAGTTGGGACAACTGACTTGTAGTCAAAGTATAGTACTTATATGTTCAATGAGCCAGGATTATATATCTCTGTAAAGTATATTTAGGCTTTGCCTGGAAATATTTCCTGGACAGTAGAGATATAGCTCCTTTAATCTGAGCCAATCACAGGTATGCCAATCTGCGGCCTAGAATCAAGTAAACCAAGTACCCTAATCACAGATATAAATGAACTTGCCACCATTCCCAGCAAAGATATGGATATGGGAGGACCTGAACACAGTGCAAAGCCAAATACATCAACCGGCTATACAGCCAGAGACATTGCTTGTCCAGTGCAGCTAACAAAATGGAGAACTCCAGCGGTGAAGGTTACATACAACATGAATGGACAGTACTGCATAGTCACAAATCACGGAGAGTTCTTGTATGGGGAAAAGTCATGTCCAGTGCCAAACCCAAATTTCTGCTTTAGCCCACATGAGTATACCACCATTGGTCAGACGGTTATCACCCCAATCCCCGTTTATGAAGAGGACATAAATATAGATAGTGAACCAGAAATCTCAAACCTTGGAGAATATATACCTGTGTTCAACATACACATAGATAGTTTAACCTTAGATTTACAGAAACTCCTGGATAGGAAAGACACACACATAGTTCAAATTAATAACATGGTTGAGAAGGCAGATGCCACACTAAATAAATTACTGCATGATGGAGATTTTGAAATAACCATGACAAACACCTGGCTGGAGATTGGTTTAAAGGGCTTGCTGATCGGTCAAACAATCTTGCTAATCATTTTAATTTCACTGATATTGTGGCTTAAGCGCCTTATAAGGCAGGAACGCAGTAAGCTAGAAAAACTGGTAGATGCAAGATATAAGCAATTATTATGTTAATGTATGTGTGGCCATCATCATCAATTCTCACGGCCACAAGGGGGCGACTGTTGCCATATAGACCATTACATAACAATATAATTTAGTAGGTACCAAAGTTAGAACAAATTATGTAAATTAAATAATATGATTTATTACCCAATGTGATTTTAACCAGTTAAGAGTGTGTGTATATATATATTATTGTAAGGTATAACTTAAATAGGTTTGAATGTATTAGTCTTATGTTTTGAGAATTTAGTAGCATGTATTTCTGTGTGTTTTACTGCAAGATTATGGGTCATTATGTAAGAGACAGGTTTTCTCTGTGTAAGCCATATAGCCAGAATACACAATACATTGAGCATTACACAAATTCATCCCTTCCATGCCATTATTCATATCTGTATTAATCAAAGGATTAACGTCTGATCTGCGCTATACCAAGTACAATTAAATCAAAGTTTACATGATATGTAGATATATGTATACTGTATACTTGATTCACACACAGCAAATAAATAATCATAACTTGGTGGATAAAGTCAATAGGTCACCTAGCTCAGGTCTCATAATATGCAAACAGTTACTGGTATGAACAGGGTACATTGGAATTCACAATCAAAGATCTTCATACCTTTAGAGAGTACATCAACCAGCTGGCCTATTGTCCAGTTATACTGCTGGCCAGAGGCAATGATAATATAGGATCAAACGCACTATAAACAGGTCACAATCATTTATGCTAACACCCTAGGGCCTAGGCGAAATAGATCGTTTACACATCCATACAAAGGTAGATCTCTGATGGATAAAGGAATACCAAACTTTATGATCCCAAAATTCTCTACATGCTCACCACCGTGGGACGGAGTTAGCAGAGAACGTTTTATTACACTTTGGAATCTGTCAAAACCTATAATTATGTACTCCATTGGAAACTGTGGGCATATACTAGTTTTGAATTGGTAGAATATAGGATATAAGGGGCAGTCTGATAGATAGAGAGTTAGAAGGAGAGGAGGAAGGAACAAAGTCCAGAGGGAGTCAGGATCCTAAGACGGTAGCTATGAATTATGCCCTCACATATTCTTGCAAGTGTATAGTATGTGTATTAATTGTTTAAGTTTGTAAAACTGTTTGTGTTTTATGTATGTACCATGGTTAAGGAAGTTTAGATAAATTATAAGATTTATTATCATTGTGTTATCTTATCTTGTAATTTGTATCACCTATAATAAATGTACTAGACAAAATAGAGCTGGTATTCCAAGTCTTGAACTCATTTTCGGAATCACTAAAGTTATACATGAAATCTGCATATATTATATAAGGCTCTGCAAGTTGGGACAACTGACTTGTAGTCAAAGTATAGTACTTATATGTTCAATGAGCCAGGATTATATATCTCTGTAAAGTATATTTAGGCTTTGCCTGGAAATATTTCCTGGACAGTAGAGATATAGCTCCTTTAATCTGAGCCAATCACAGGTATGAAAATAGGAACGTCCACGCATTACATATTGTGTGATTGGACCAGTACTAAACATCACCCCTTTTGTTATGAGCCCACCTATTTGTAAGCCTATTATAATATATTTGCAGATATAAAATACATAAACCATTATATCAATATATGATATAATAAATATATGTTATATAAGATTCCATAAATCTACACAGATTAATAACAGCAATGTACTGTAGATAATGCACCATATTCCTGTGCAGTATAAGGTAACATATTTATAATGTATAACTTTTGCAGTCTAGAACCAGATCCCTAGAGGAGGAGGAGGGCCCCCAGGCAGTGGGGTCCACCGGTGGTTTCCCCTGTACCCCTGTGGACCAGTCCAAGCCTGGCTACACACTTGATCTTGTAAGTTGTACTTACTGTCAGTTATTTACAACACAAAATATACATATATTGCACCTTTCCGCATGTACGCTCAGTGTCTTTTATCACGTACAACTGTAAACCCCTTGTATGCCAGCTGAATTATTGGATATCATTTGGAAGAAGAGAGGTTTTATTTGTTTGAAACATAAAAAGCAGCAGAAAAACTCTAGAGACATTTAACCACTCACATACATTTCAAGGGAAAGAACCACAAAATCACAGACTAAAACACCCCGGGTTATATTTACACAAGCCGCCACTTCTCAAAGAATTTGACCTCAAAACTTAAAGGAGCATTAATATTAGGAGCCAAACATGCCAGGCTTTGCACTCAATATTAGTGCCGTGTTAAATGTTAAGGTCAAACTTGCAGAGAAGCTTCATAAATTTACTCCTCATATTTGGATTTACACATTAGATTTCAAAGACAGCGAAGATGTTCCAAACATACAAGGATTAGAAGAATGAGATTTTTATCTGTGGCAACATAAGGTGCAGAGGGAAATATTCTTACGGTGTCAGTCTATGTCTTCTGCTAAAGCAATATACCTTCGGGTTCATCCACTTTAACAGTGATTGAGCTGAAATGCCATCCAATCACACCATGTGGAGAGTCATTGGGAAGTATGGTCAGCACAGCCATGGACCTCTTGGGGTCCAGTATAGCTCCTCTGCGTGAATCCGGGATATTCAAAGTTGTCACTTTAGTCAGGATAACTGTGACTGTCTCTTCAAGCTCAGCTATATTGTCTGCAATAACTGTAATGGTGATAGTAGCGAGAGCCTGGCCCTCTGAGAAAGTCACCTACAAAGAGAAGCAACAATTTCAACAAACATTCATTATTTATACAGAAAGCAGAAAAACACCTGGGATCCTCAATGTCAGACGGCTGCCTGCTACAGCGTAGTACCAATACAACCCCCTGTGTCATCATATGTGGCTAAATGCATGGCTATGGTACTGTAGGTGCACAAAGACTAACAGAGAATGAGCTGTAGAGTTACGAGATGTGGTAATGACTGCCGGTCTTACTAGGTCACAATGAGACCCTGACAGAAACAAAGCATGCAGTGCAATGGTAATCTGTAGGGGATGTAGTTGTGTGACTGGCGCGTCACCCTAAATAATTCCGTATAGGAGAAAGCATGTGCATGACAGATAAGTACTGTAGCTTATAACTGCCAGAATGTACTAAATGTGCTTGTAGCTCAATGTGATTTGTTTCATGTATTTCTATATTTACAATATATTATTTTCTGTCCAATCATCATCCAGACCTATACAATCTGAACTGGATCAGGCGATGACAGAATAATCTGTACTGCATAAGGGTAACTACAGCAGAGAGATTCTCTCCTTGCAGTCACTTAACCTATTAATAAAAGTGTCAGTCTGCCCGGTTACACTAAATATAGCCTCTGGCGATCATTCCTACAATGACAGTCAGTTTTTCTGCTTACAGACAGGTACCAAGGGGCTGAAAAACAAAGAGGCAGGTGTTCACATATTATATTTAGGAGAGTAATGGGTTGCTGTGCATACGCTCTGGTTTCTAGGAATTGTTCAGAGATGCTGAACTGTCACATAGAGCACGGTAAACATGGATTTACAGTGGGCACCTGTTGGAAGCTTGAGGCAACAACAAGAAATGTGGTGTACAGATTTGTTAAAAGAATGCAGTGCTATTAAATATTCCAGTGCAAATACGTGACATATACCCAGCTATAAACTTAGTGGTTTATTAGCAATAAAAGAGTCAAAGAAGCAGTGAAATCATACATAT
Source organism: Pseudophryne corroboree (assembly GCF_028390025.1). Classification (NCBI taxonomy): domain Eukaryota; kingdom Metazoa; phylum Chordata; class Amphibia; order Anura; family Myobatrachidae; genus Pseudophryne; species Pseudophryne corroboree. The sequence goes on along the minus strand of NC_086444.1, from coordinate 195,532,143 downwards.
GTCATTTCTGCAAGAATGTTCCTGAAGCTCTAGGAACTGCGAGCGCCCTCCTAGACCCTAGTAATTTCCCTTTGACTGTGGGAGATGAGGACACAATGGCAAAATTGGCGTCATGATGTAACCGCCTACAAATGCTGTGCATTGCCACAGTGGAGGCTTTAGTGATGGGTATCACATTATTTATCATGCACTGTTGGGTGGAAGTAATGCAGTAGGCCGCTCCTCCATCCCCCTGCCTCATGCCTTGAACATCTCGGCTTTGCTTACATACTGCCATCAGGCTACCTCCCGCTTGCCTGCACCTCATGTCATCTGTCTGTCGACCCTTCCCACTAGATTGTTAGCTCTTCAGAGCAGGGCCCTTTTTCCTCTTGTTATCTAAGCCCTCTTCTCGACACATTTCACTCGCAGCTCTCCCCTGCTCAGCAACCATCTTTACCCGCTTTTTCTCCTGCTGGTAAAGGCTCATCTTCATCTATGGCCACCAGCACCTTGTAGTAGGATGATCACTCCCTCACTACTTACATCTTAGCTGTATTATGTCTTGAGAATTGTAGTGCTCTTTGTTACCTGTACTCTATTTCTGTTATTTATTTACTGCAATGCTAAGTTTTGTCTCCCTGTACTGTTCTTTGTACATCGCTGCGAAACACTTGTGGCGCCTTATAAATAAAATGTAATAATAATAACAATAGCAACCACTGTTAAACGGAAACTACAGTATTTGAGCACATGGCTGTCACACAGGTAGTGGTCACCAACATGCCACAATGCCATTCCAGATCAGCACCATGATTGTGCCCATTAATGACCGTTTACTATGGGCCTGCTTCATGTAAAACAAAAAAAAAACAGGAAACTTTGTATCTGGAACAAACCATGTTGCCATGCAAGGGCTGTAAATACATTTATATTTTTTCTGTGCAGGGTAATTTCTTATGGCTTTTGATTGTAGCCCACAAATGTTAGACAGCTTTTTTTACACTGCAATTTAGATTTTAGTTTGAACACACCCCACCCAAATCTAACTCTGCACATGTTACATTTGCCCCACATGCAGGGCAACATGGTTTTGCCCAGTTGCTTGCTTTTATGCTTTACTTACAAACATGACTCAAGTCCTATGTCCACAGTAAACACAAGCATTTTTTTTTTCTAATTGTCTACAGTCTGTAAAAAATTATTTGTATTAAGCAAATGCATAATTAAAGCCAGCATACTCCACACGTCACATACCACTCCTGATGGAGGAAATATGTCAGCAACACTGCCATTAGCAAACCACGCCACCACAATACGGCCAAATGTTCCGTAGAGACGCTCAATGTTGAAGCTGATCAGATTGTCCTGTTCCATCTCTTCTGCTTGTTTCATTAAAGAATTCTACCATTAGAAAAATCGATACATGCAGATATTCAAAGATATTAAATACTGTCATCATACAATGTGGTATAATATCATTCAACATCAATACTAACGTATACATAAATATACTTAAATATAGTAAAATAAAATCACATCATCAATTTGACATCTCCACTATAATTTTGGGTGTTTTCAACATCCTCATTGATTAGCCAAAATCTGTGTATGCCTCCATCTTTATCCTACTTTCTCTGCCCCTCACATTGGACTAACTCTTCTACTCATTGTGATGGACACTGCCTTGGTTTTGTTTTCTAAAGATTATGTTCAGTTATTGATTTCATTAACACTCCTCTCCCCTCTAAGATCATCATGTTATCACCTGCACACTTTCCTCCATCACTTCTCTCCTCAATTTCTACATTCTCCTTACCTGATCAAGCAGCGCCGCATCTTAGCCATCTTAACCAAACCCTAACAATTCTCTACACTCTATGTAAAACACACTCTAACTAGAGGAACACAATGCCTTCAAAATTGTCACACAGTAGAATTACATTAGCGAACGTCTTGTACCATCACTGACACACAAACATGCTTCCAATCTCTCATCTCTGTTCAGGCTGCTAACCCAAGGGCTAAATGTATTAGCCTCAAAGTCTGCCCGATTTTTTAAAGCAGCAATCAGTTACAAGGCAATGTCTTGTAAATTATTGCTGCTTTAAAAAAATCTCACAGACAGTCCCAAATTTAGCCCCAAAAGTTATTTTAACACATCAAAATCTTCCCTCAACCTTTTCCAAACCAAAACCTCCAAATACCATTAATGCCCAATGTAATACTTTCTATTTCAAGGGCAAGATTAAAATTGTATTCCTCACCCATCAACCTGCTGAGTTGCATACCTGCGCCTCCTGGCACCTTCTATTCATTTCCTTCCTTAAATTAAGATGAAGTGTCTACTCCTCTACTGGCAATCCACTGTACACTATAACTGCTCCAAATAGATTCTGGTCTCCTGTGCTCACCCCAGTCTTACCTAAGACATATCTTTCTCTCTCTCTTGATCAAATCCTAAGGGAAACTGTATTAAGGGCTGTCTTAGCAGCAGTGTAGGCCCCTGGGCAAAGCAATGCACTTGGGCCCCTACTCATTCTCCAGCGGTAGGGGTGGGTGGTTTGGGGTGCTATCAGTGGCAGCTTTGATGTCCAGCAGGTAGTAGGGGGTGTTTTATCTTCTCAGCATGTAGGACCTGGAGCAGTAATTTCTGATAATTACTCTTTTACTGCATAGATGGTGGGAGATGGAGCAGGAGGGAGAACACTAAACTGTAGAAGGGGGCATTGGGCTGAATGGAGGGGCCCCAGTACATGGCTTCCAGGGTGGTAGGGGGTGTTTAATACGCAGGGGAGGGGTGGATAGTGGAGTGGGCTTAATGTTCATAATTTTCCGGTGGGAGGGCAGCTTGTCTGACTGTAACTATCTCCAGTTCCAGGAAATAGATTTCTTAGCTTTCAATTGGATAAAAAACTAGAGAATCCCACCTTCCAGGGGGTACTGGGGAATTGGGGATCAGAGTTCAGGAGCCAGAGCAATCCTTAGATAAATATATAAAACAGCATCCCAGGCGTGCGGAGCTGGAGCAGGGACCAGTTACTGGAAGGCTGATATCTCTGGTTTTGGGCAAGGTAGAGACAACCTGAGTTATTTGTCTGGGAAGAGCAATTAAAAGGCTCAGATGAGGACCACTGCTTCTAAGTCAGATATCTCTAGTTTCTCTGGTTTGCCAGGTCCGATTTTCAAAAACCTGGTACCCCCGGAAAGAGGGGGCCCTTATACTCCTGGGGTTCTTGGGCAAGAGCCCACTGTGCCCATACGAAAAGACAGCCCTGACTGTATTATCAGATTCTTTCACTAGTTCTCAAATCATGCTTTCCAAATTTGTCTCTCCGAATCAGTTGTAGGTCCTCTGTTCTTCTCTCTCAATGGGGGTCATTCAGACCCGATCTCAGGCTGCAGTTTTTTGCAGCCGTGCGAATGGGTCTGAACAGCGCATGCGTGGGGGCCGCAATGTGCAGGCACATTGCTGGCCATCGACGGGCAGTGATGAAAGCAACGAGGAAAGCGTTCGCAGTGGCAAACGCAAGAAGATTGACAGGAAGTGGCCGTCCGGGGGTGTCAACTCACCGTTTTCTAGGAGTGTCGAGGAAAACACAGGTGTGCCTGGCCATTTCCAGGGAGGGATCTTGACGTCAGCTCCAGCAAGGATCATCACAGTGGGTGAGTAAGTTCTGAGCTGTGCAGAGACTGCACAAACTTTTTGTTTGTGCAGCTCTCTGCACAAGTGAGTGCAGCCCTGCACAGCAAATCCCCCTTCACCTGTGGGCGGCGATTACCTGGTTGCAGCAGTGCAAAAAATAGCCTGCGTGCGACCAGGTCTGAATTAGGCCCTATATCACCTATCTTAGTAATGCAATACGCTCCTTTGGATTTCAGTATCATCTCTATGGGGGTTATCAGACAGTACTTGGCCGTCCACGACAATGCCAATCCAACTTTTACTAAAGTCGACATTGTAGGAAACGAGGCCAAAACCTGTCGGATTTGGCAGCGGAATCCGACAGAACATGTGGATCCGCAGCTAATCCGCCAACAGCTTCATTGAACAGGTCGGAACCCCTTCCAACCTAAAAAAGTCGGAAACTGCAGTCTTTCCGACAAGACGGCAGTTTCCGACAACAATTGAATATACCCCTATGTAGATGACACCCAATTTATTCTCTCCTTTCTGGATCTCAGACTTTTGCCATCTGTGTTGGCCATAGTTGTTACTGACTGTAATTCTGCAATTTTATCTCAGATGTCAACTTGGCACTTCAAACTCAGGGCCTAATTCAGTAAGGCCTGCAAAAGTGCTGAAATAGCTATTTGGCAATTTCAGCACTTCTGCACATGTGCGCACACTGGTGCGCACATGTGCAAGGTCTTAAAATACGATTGCAATCTAAGTAATGTTGGGAGGCGGTGATGGGGCATTGATGCCGCGTTTTGTGGGCGTCAATGCGCTATTTGGTGGGAGCGGTCCAGACAACACAGGTGTGTCCAGACTGTTTAAGGTGTGGGCCGCGGTGGCTGCGTGAGCCGCTGCGACCCAAAAGATGGCTGCCCTCTGACTGCATTCACAGTTAGGCTGCGTAGGCAGGGGGCAACCTTAATCATGCGAGTGCATCGCTGTATAGCGATGTGCTCACATATTAGCGTGGGGCAAGACCCGGCATGTGGGGCGGCCTTGCCCTAGTCTTGGAGGCCCCCGCATGTTAGAGAAGCGAGTTGTAGTTTTGTGATTTTTCGCAAAACTACAACTCAAGCTGAATTAGGCCCTCAGTCAAGAGAAAGCTAATGATATTTGCATCAGTCAACAGAGCATATCTACCTGACATCTCTATTCCTGTGGACAACACAAGAATATACAGTACTCTACCCTACTCTTTAAGTTTGCTAGGTTTCATTGTTGACTTAAAGTTGTCCTTTATTCTCCACAGGTAATCTGGATCCAAATCCTCTTACTTACATCTAAGAAACATTTCCAGACTAAGCATAAATAATATCTCACACAAGTCACTGCAGAAATGTTAAATTATGCACTGATAATTCTCTTATTATGGCAATTCCTTCCTTACTGGTTTTCCCCTAACAAGACCTGCATCCCTAAAATCAGTTTTATATGCACTGGCTAGACTAAAACGTCCTGTTTCTGCTTTGTGCCCTGTTCTTACATTGGTTGCCTGAATTCAATAAAATACTTCTAACATAAAAGATAATCAGCAAAAATGTCTTTGTCTCAGAATACTGTATCTCCCCTCTCGACTCTTCTGCTCCGCACTAGATCTTCACCCCTCATCTAAACTGATAACCTGCTCCCATTCCAAATGACAGGACATTTTCAGGCAGCACCAACTGTGTGGAATTCCCTTCATTGCACAAAAACACTTTCCTTTGGCCTTCAAACCTTCAAGCACTCCCTGAAATCTCACTTTGTCAGGCAATTTACCAAAATCCCAAACTCCGCTCAATCTTACAGGGCTATTTTACCTGATTACCTCACCTCTACAGAGTTCACACAAAACTTACATGATACTAAAACCACCCTCGGACCTCCTAAACTTACCCTGCTGTGTGATTGGATCACATAGACCCAGGAAGCCCGCCGTGCAGTTTGGCTGGACCATTAACGTGTGCCACTTATCCTCATGAACTAAGATCCTGATTAAGAGAAAGACGCAGATTGCTGCATACACAGCCAGATCTGCGTCCATCTCCTCACATGCTGGTGGCTGCCCAGCATGTGGCAAGGCCGCCCAGCACGTGTGATGGGCCCCCTCCCGATGCGTTCGCAAATAGATTGCAGATGCATCAAACTAAGGCTGACCCATGCCAGCGCAGCCTAGCTACACTGTCAGGCGGTCTAAATTTTTTAATCAGAGCGGCTACATGTGACATCACACAACTGCCCCGAAAATGGTCACAGCATGCCCCCCCCCCCCCTAGTGGCGCGTTGCTGCCCCGGGATGCGGCTGCAATGTGTGAGGCCGCGCAACCACAATATGACCGCTGTATATGCAAACTGCACTACGGGCAGCTGATGAGGCCAGGTCTGAATCAGGCCCTAAATTCCTATTGTCCTACAGATTGTAAGCTTGTGAGCAGGGCCCTCTAACATCTTTGTCTGGTACAACCCAGTCTTGTATTATTACTGTGTACTTGTTCCCAATTGTAAAATACAGTACAATACACTGGCACTATAAAAAATACTTATTAACCGAATAATAATAATCATCACCTGAGAAAATGCAATAACCCCATGGGCATGATCATTGGTTGGAATGATTACAGTCACATAAGAGTGGATTCCAATCTCAGCGCCACCTTTTGGGTTCTTCAGCCTTATTCTAAAAGATTCGTCTTCCTCTGGGATTGAATCATCAAGGATATTAACTGCAAAAGTGGCTTCACTCTGGCCAGGCTCAAACTTCAACTCACCTGAGCTAGCAGAAAGGCAGACACAGCACAACTTTAATACAATAACATGAACAATACAATAAAAATTAATGGCCGCCAAACTATAGTTCTTTGCCAGAAGCACTGAGATCAAACTATCTCTGCAATATGTCATTTTCCAATGCAATTCAAATAGGTTACAGACTTTGTTACTATGAGAGACATTATTTCTATTGCCCCAATAATGTTGTTTCCAGGGGAGTGAATAGGTGCCCAGACTGTCAAACATACACACCTATATATCCAATAGATGATATGGGTTCAATTCAATTTAAAGTGATGCAAAATCAGTCTGAGTGATGTACAGTATTATGGGCAATATGCATATAGCACATATAATACGCACCCCTATGGGGCTGTGAACTAAAATATACGATGTAGGGGCAATTTAAGGGTAATGTAGCATGCCCGTGCCTATGTTCAAACACCATCACAACAACATATTAACCACACAGTGCCCCTAATTGAAGTGACCCCTAAGACTGAAGAGAAAACCACAGTTTCAGCTGTTTTTCAGGTGGCAAACCACATGAAAACATATCTCGTAAATGAAGGATTGGGAACTCTTCCAGGAATAAATATATACAGTACCATACTTATGTATATTACGTCACTGAATATTATGTAAAGCTGTTCATTGATGGGAGTCTATAGCACAATACCGCAATAGAAAATGACTCAATATATAAGAAATATTACAAATGATGTAGGGGAAAATATGTTATTATCTAGGACTATCACCAAAAGTTAAACACAATACTAATAGAAAATTATTATTTTTTATTAATAATAATAGTAATAATAATAATAATCAAAATATTATATGTGTTACACTACACATACAGCAGCAGAACATAATTCTGAAGTTATGCACCACCCTGAACCATAGGAAACAAGGGGGTTACAGGGGGGTATTACCTCAGCGGTGAGGTCATTGCACATTGGTCTACAAGACGGCTGAGAGCTTGTGGTGTGAGTACAGTTTAGGGCAGAGGTTTTTAAACGCATCCTCAAGGCACCACATCAGTCCGGATTTTAAGTTTATCCATGCTTGGATACAGGTGACCTAATTAGCACCTGAGTCAACTTGATTTAACCATCTGTGCTGAGCCATGGGGTGCCTTGAGTATCGTGTTTGAGAACCTCTGGTTTAGAGAGCATGGGTGCACTAGGTAACGGGGAAAGCAGGACAAGGCAGAGGGAACAAGTGACTATGGGTAGAGAAGTTCATCAAAAGACATAAGCAAGCAAAGAATAGTATTAAAGATAATAAGTCACTTTTATATACTAAAGATTCAGAGTTACCCTCATGTATATATTTCTCAATTTACAATATATGTGTAATGTGGTGGCTGTTAACATTTTTTTTGCAACATGTGGTTGCCATCGAAATTAATTTGTGACCTGCTGGAATACACAGTAATATTTATAATTATGACAAATGGCAAAGTACACTATGTGCCTCATCTGTAATTCTGTCCCAGACAAGGTTTAACATTGTTGACATAAACTAATGAGTATTAAATAATGGAACATTTTATTTATAGAAGATTAAGAACAACACTAGGCTGCCTATTTATCTGCTGAAATACAGTATTCAGTGGATTCGTATTACTGGAAGTTTAATAATGTAGAGTAAGACAGCGGCCATTTACCTGGGTATGAAATCAGATTGATTGGATACAGAAGTCAGCTCAAAGATCTGAGAGGTTTCATCTCCAACCAGGGCAATGAGGGTCTTGGATACATTTAATGATATTACAGAAGTGGATACCAACTGTTTAGAGGCTGGAGCCAACAGTAATGGAGAAAACAGTCCCCTTCCAAAGTTTAAGCGATACAATTCTGATACATTGCCCCCTGCAAGCAGAATGTGAGCTAGAAAAAGAAAGAAAATTAAATTAACTTCAATATTCCATTTACACATCTTTCTGCATTGTACAGTAAATATCTATCTATCTATCTATCTATCTATCTATCTATCTATCTATCTATCTATCTATCTATCTATCTATCTATCTATCTATCTATCTATCTATCCAATACAATAAGACCGGCACTCCCACAAATAACCATACTGGGCTCCGGTGCCCTCAATATTGCAAACAGAGAAATAGAAATACTGCGGCACTCTGAGACTTGAACACAACAAGTGTATTTCAGTATGCAAACAATCCAACGTTTCGGGGCTCAGCCGCCCCTTTGTCAAGGTGCATATGCACCTTGACAAAGGGGCGGCTGAGCCCCGAAACGTTGGATTGTTTGCATACTGAAATACACTTGTTGTGTTCAAGTCTCAGAGTGCCGCAGTATTTCTATTTCTCTGTTTGTATATATATATATATATATATATATATATATATATATATATATACACACATAATCACAATATCTTTTGATATAGTGAGCTGTATCTAAAATGGCCAACAAAGACGCTGCAAATTAAACTAGAAATATTCATATTATTTATTTTTGCAAAATTGTTTATCCTTTCCCACAATTTATTCATCACAATTTGGAGAAAGAGAAATACCGGGCAAAGAGCTTCTGATTCTAAGCCGAACGGCATATTTCTGCATTCAGTGCCTGCCCAGGTGTGGATTAATGCATTTTTGTGTATCTCTGTCCCAGTAGCGGATTTACTGATATGCTACCAAGGTGGCCCAGTGGGTTCCAAGGTGCCCGCTGGACTGGCTGAATACCGCCTGCAGGCTGTCAGTGATCAGAGTCTCCAGGTGCCAGCTCAGCCTCCAGAGCTCGCCTGTGTCTCACTCAGTGTGCTGTGTGGGTGACCTGTCATGACGCCACAAGCATGGAGCGACTGAGAGCAGCTGGCCCAGGACACGCCCAGTGAAGAGTGAAGAGGGGAGGAGGTACGTGTAAGTTCTTGTAACACAGCGCCTGCCTGCCCTGTATTCCAGCGATGTTTATGTTTTTCAGTACACAGTACAATTGGGGCAGGGGGGCAGTGGCATATGCTGACTGGTAGGGGCAGAGGCAGAACTACCGCCAGTGCAACCAGTGCGTTGCACTGGGGCCCGCCTCTGTCCAGGGGCCCAAAGCATGTAATGAGTCAAACTAACTCATTACATGCCGCTGTGTGCTGCGGGCAACCGCTGCCCGCAGCACACAGCCGCCCGCAGGACACAGGAGAGGAGAGGAGCAGCGGTACGGGGAAGAAGGAGGAGGAGGGAGGTGGAGGAGGGAGCCGCAGCAGCGCTTTGTTACTGGTGGAGGCGCTGCTGCTGCTGTCCCTCTGCTTCACTATAGGCTGTCTTCCGAGAACAGCCTATAGTGAAGCAGAGGCACAGCAGCAGCAGCGCCTCCACCGATAACACAGCGCTGCTGCGGCTCCCTCCTCCACCTCCCTCCTCCTCCTTCTCTTCTGCCCGGGAATCGTGACCAGAAGCTGCACCGAGGAGCCTGAGCCAGCGGAGAGGGTAAGTATAATTCATTCATTCATTCATTCACTTTCTTTCTTTCTTTCTTTCTTTCTTTCTTTCTTTCTTTCTTTCTTTCTTTCTTTCTTTCTTTCTTTCTTTCTTTCCTGTCTTTCTTGGGACTGTCTGCCGCAATGTGTAAAAATGGGGAATCTGCTTGCCGCAATGTGTAAAAAGGGGGAATCTGCCTGCCGTAATGTGTAAAAAGGGGGAATCGGAATCTGCCTGCCGCAATGTGTAAAAAGGGTGAATCTGCCTGATGTAATGTGTAAAAAGGGGGAATCTGCCTGACGTGATGTGTAAAAAGGGGGAATCTGCCTGCCGCAATGTGTAAAAAGGGGGAATCTGCCTGCCGCAATGTGTAAAAAGGGGGACGCTGTCTGCCGTAATGTGTAACAAGGGCACGCTGTCTGCCGTAATTTGTAAAAAGGGGACGCTGTCTGCCGTAATGTGTAAAAAGGGGACGCTGTCTGCCGTAATGTGTAAAAAGGGGACTGTCTGCCGTAAGGTGTAAAAGGGTCTCTACCTGGTGTAGTGGTGCTACTGTGCGGCGTAATTTGAATAAATGGAGACTACTGTGCACCGTTTTATGAATTGCTATTATTTTTGGCCACACCCCTTCCCCACGAAGCCACGCCACTATGTATTTTTGCTCGCGCCTACGGCGCGCACTGCCCCTGTTTTGCATGCAAGGGTGGGGCTCCGATGCCGTTTCTTGCACACAGTGCTAAAATGTCTAGTTACGGCACTGTTGCTAGGTATCCATTTCTCTGGCCCTGAGCAGGTCCCCCTCACCAGATCCTCTCCTGGGGTGAGGGGGTGGACTTGGATGGGATGGGGGGGGCAAAGCATTTTGTCGCACCTGGGCCCACCGCTCGCTAGTTCCGCCACTGGGTAGGGGGGGGTAACCGTATTTGGCATACACTTGACTTTATAGACTGGGAGGGGGGGGGGGGTTGGAGGTTTTGGCATGCATTGACTGAATGTGAGGTATTTGGTATACACTGACTGACTGGAGGGTGGGGTGGGAGGATTTGGCATATAGATTGGGGGTGGGGTGGGGAGTATTGTTTGAAGAAGGGGGCCGCAAATTGGGGTCTTGCTCAGGGCCCCATGAGGTCTAAATTCACCTCTGCTCTGGATTTTTGTGCTCACCATGGGAACACTGCGATAGTATGAATAGTATGGCATTCGGTTGGATTTTTTTTCTGTGATATTGGAGGGCATGGAACCGCCCTGAAAACCACCCTGACTTGAGGGAATGTCATGGCAGTGTCATAGGAGTGTCTTGGGCGTGTGTCAAAAGCTTGCGCGTTATGGGGAAAGGAAGCCTGTTTGTCTTGCATCTAGCACTGGGCTGGTAGAAGAGCTAATACTAATGATGGAAGCAGGCGTAAAAATTGTATTTTCACACTCACCATAAAATCCCTTCCTAGAGGTCCATCTGGGGATCACTGTGTTAGCCATTACATGTAGGTTAGAGTGTAGCTTATGGAGTTTGGCACTCTACCTCCAGCAGCTCCTCAGTCTTCATTTATCAAAGCCAAATGGAGGAAGAATAGAACAAAGATCTATAGACCTATAGATAACTAAACACCACTCGGCAAAAATTCTAACAACAAATGAGGGTGGGATCGCAGTGTTCCCATGTTCAGTACAAAAATCCAATTTCCTCTAGCATCCATCTGGGGAACATTGCATTAACCATTACATGTGGGATAGGTCACTGCTCTGCACAGCTGTTTCATCGAGCGAGCTGAAAGAGCCCAGAGAGAAGCCACAACATGCACAACAAAGGACAAATAGGCCTGACTGTCAGTAGAGGTGACCCACCAAGCAACAGTACTCTGAGGGGCCGATTCAATTGTTTGTCTCACTGGCCGCCACTAGCGTGGACCCAATGGAGCAATTTAATTTCCGTTTGGGCGCGCTTGCAGCTGGGGAGACACGTTTCAGTTCGCAGCCTCCAGACCACAGCGTTTACAATGAAATGTGTGTAAATGCTGTGGTTTGGGCACTCAAACGTAAGTTTGAGTGCCCAAACACAGCTAAACACAGTACTGATGAGTGCGCACCCATCAGTAACTGGGACAACAATTGAATAGCTCCCAATACGTTTGGGTGCCCACAAAATAATTGAATAGGCCACTTAGAGGCTGCCAACTTCACCTTGTGACAACAGGACAAATAGGTCTGATGATTGGTAGAAGTGACCCACCGAGCAATAGTACTCTTAGAGACCTGCCAACCTTGCTTGGAGCCTCAATCAACACCAACAATGAATCCGTACTCCTAACAGAGGATTTATGGCCCAGGTAAATCCATAAACCATGGACTACTGTGTACTGAACAATTCCATAGATGATGAATCATGTGGAAAGGTCAGAAGAACAATGTCCTGGTCGAGATGGAATATGGACACGATCTTAAGTAGGAAGGGACAGGCGGTATGCAAGGTCGCTGGATACGAAGGACACCCTGAAGGAACAACGGAACCTCCGAAATAATGGGCAACTGCCTCTGGAACAGGACAGACAGGGATGAAACCTGCCCTATGAGAGGTGAAAGGCATAGGCCTTTAGTCAAACCATCCTGGACAAAAGGATAAGAGGCGTGGCAAGGGAAAGGCAACAGTCAAAAGATGCTGACGATCGCACCAGGAGATGTATAACTTCCAGACTCAATTATATATTTTGGAAGTCACTGGTTTGCCAGCTTGAACCAGCAGGCTGGAGAACCCCATGCTATCAAAATTTGGGCCTCAAGAATGAAGCCGTGAAAGCCAGTCGAGGCAAATCGTGGTACAGACACAGTCCATGACGAAGGAGGTCTGACCTAAGAGGTAGCCAGTAAGGAGCCTCGGCCAACACGTCTTGAAGTGGAGTATACCACTGCCGACTAGGACAGTCCAGAAAATCAAAATGGCTAAAAGAGCCTCTTGCTGAATCTGCTGAAGGACCCTGGGTAGAAGTGAAAGAGGAGAAAACTGTTATCCCAGATAAAAGCACCAAGGAGCCATCATGGCGTCTATAAAGGCTACTTTAGGGCAGTACGTATGATTAAATGGTTAGCATTACTGCCTCACAGCACTGAGATCATGGGTTCAATTCCCACCATGGCCCTAACTGTGTGGAGTTTGTATATTGTCCCCGTACTTGCGGATACTCTGTCTCATCCCACACTCCAAAAATACACTGGCCCTCATTCCGAGTCGTTCGCTCGGTAATTTTCTTCGCATCGCAGCGTTTTTCTGCTTAGTACGCATGCGCAATGTTCGCACTGCGACTGCGCCAAGTAATTTTGCTATGAAGATAGTATTTTTACTCACGGCTTTTTCTTCGCTCCGGCGATCGTAGTGTGATTGACAGGAAATGGGTGTTACTGGGCGGAAACACGGCGTTTTATGGGCGTGTGGATAAAAACGCTACCGTTTCCGGAAAAAACGCGGGAGTGGTTGGAGAAACGGAGGAGTGTCTGGGCGAACGCTGGGTGTGTTTGTGACGTCAAACCAGGAACGACAAGCACTGAACTGATCGCAGATGCCGAGTAAGTCTGAAGCTACTCTGAAACTGCTAAGTAGTTTGTAATCGCAATATTGCGAATACATCGTTCGCAATTTTAAGAAGCTAAGATTCACTCGCAGTAGGCGGCGGCTTAGCGTGTGTAACTCTGCTAAAATCGCCTTGCGAGCGAACAACTCGGAATGAGGGCCACTGTTAGGTAAATTGGATTCCAACAAAATTTAACGATAGAGGGTGTGAGTGTGTATGTACAGTACGTGGGCAGACTAGATAGGCCAAGTGGTTCTTAACTGCCATCAAATTCTATGTTTCTGTGTTCCTATGTGCTTGAGGGCCCCTTGATCGAGGACAGAGAAAGTTTCCCGTGCAAGCAGTAGGCCAGCAGAGCTATGTTGAAACACCTCCTGGTAAAGTTCCCATTCTCCTGGATAAACTGTTGTGGATAAGGAATTCCGCCTCCCAGTTGTCCACTCGCAGAACGTAAATAGCCGATATGGTGGGAATCCACAGTTACACCCAATGGAGGATGTAAGACACCGCCCTGTTAGTTGGTGTAGATGGTAAGAGCAGATTCCATGGGGGTTCCTGTAAATGCCTGTCCTGAATGACTGACCCCAACCTGTCAGACTGGCACCCAATTCCAAATTGAAAGGGGATCATGTGGTCAGATTCGGTCTGTGTAGTCACCACAGTAGGACTGATGAGTTTGAAGAGACAGTTGGGATATCTGTCTGTCCAGACGTGAACCCGTCCATGATCAACAGCGCAAAATCTGGATTGAAGATCCTGAACCTTCTGCAAGGGAAGAGAGACCCGCTGACATTGGGTGTTGAATAGGAGATCCATACATAGCGATTGGAGGGGGTTGGATTTGGGATATTCACGATCCATCCAAAAGACTGGAGAGTGTCCAACGACAGCTGCAGATGTTGCAGCAGAAGGGAAGAAGCCTTGAGTAACAGGTCATCCAGATATGGAACAATGGTGACTCCTGCACGTCTCAGCATAGACACCATATGGGCCATGAACTTCTTGAATGCCTTGGAGCCATGGAGAGACCGAAGGGCAAGGCTTGGAACTGAAAATGCCAGTTTTCTACTGAAAACCCTAAAGGTGAGGATGAGCCTGCCGTGGCAGAAATGCACGGACTTCATCTTGAACTTCTATAGGGAGTGGTAAGGGTTTAATCATTTTCAACTGAGAATTGGTGGAAAGGAGCCATTCACTAGAAAAAAAAGCTGGACTAAAACCCCAGACCTAGTTGGTGAACCCGATTCGAAGCGAACACTTCGGAGTCTGAAAGAGAGGAAACAGCCTGTATGAGAGCCCTTCTTTTGGGCAGATCCCGTGGAATAGGAATAAGAAAAAAAAAATGCGAGGTCCAGAATGTCGCCTCTGAACACCGCTCACCCCTTATACACATTATGCCACACAGTGGTACTCCTTATACACATTACACCACACAGTAGTAATCCCTATGCACATTTACACCACACAGTAGTACTCCTTATACACGTTACGCCACACAGTAGAGCCTCTTAACCACACAGTATAGTGCCCTTTACACATTATGCCCACACAGTATTAGTGCCCCTTATGTGATACACCACTAAGGACCCTCTATAAAAACATACCAGGGGTATTACACATTACTTATCACAATGGGATAATATATGGGACTTTTATTTAAACTATACTGTGTATGCAGCCCTGTGCATTTCAGAAGGTCTGCCAGTCACCTACAGTATCTATACACTGTACATAATAGCTAACAATTTTGACAGTGGCAAGGACAGTGTCTGAGGAGGACAGATAGTAGCAAGGATGTTCTGCACTTGGCCAGACAGTTATACATAGAGGGGGTAATTCCAAGTTGATCGCAGCAGGAATTTTTATAGCAGTTGGGCAAAACCATGTGCACTGCAGGGGAGGCAGATATAACATGTGCAGAGAGAGTTAGATTTGGGTGTGGTGTGTTCAATCTGCAATCTAATTAGCAGTGTACAAATAAAGCAGCCAGTATTTACCCTGCATAGAAACAAAATAACTCACCCAGTGAATTCCAGGCTGGTGGGCGAAGCAGTCTCTGGAGGCGACACTTACAGTGGAGGTGCGGCTGAAGATTAGAGCAAGCACCTCGCTGAAAGGAGACAGCGCTGCTGTAAGAGGCGGACCCAGGGTGGAGCTAGAATACTAAGGCCAACCTTTCCTTATGAGTGACAGATGGGACTGCAGTCAGCAGTTTAGCACTAGTGGGGGACTGCCAGCCTGCGGCGGTAAATAATGAATGAAACTGACTCATTGTAATTCTGCTGGCTGCAGGCCCCTTTACTACGGTGGGCCTGCAGCCACCTTAAATAGACAGCTGCCAAGATTACGGGCCAATAGCTTTTAAAGGGCTGTTCTTGTGGATATACACAAGCACAGACTTTCAGAATATTCCAAGCAATGAATATGACTTTTTGCACTATACTGACTTAAGTTGTGTGATTTATGTGCACCTTGTCATCAGCATGTATTTAAATCATACAATTCTCAGAAATGTCATTCCTGGTACCTGAACTCTCAAGCTCACGCTCATGCTCTTGCTGCTGGTTATGGATCAACTGGTCGACATGAAAAAAGGTTGACAGTGTCTAGGTCGACCCCAAAAGGTCTACATGAACAAAGTCGACATAGAAAAAAGGTCGACATGGTAAAAGGTCGACACGGAAAAGGTTGACGCGTGAAAAGGTCAACATGTGTTTTTATTTTTTGGTGTTGTTTTCTCTATACAAGAACCGTGAACCGCAATTAGTGCAGCGTGTCCCTTTGCATGGCTTGCTTCGCTCGTGGTTAATATTCCCAATCATAGTCCACGTGGATGGTAAAGTATGAAAACGTTGAAAATGTAAAAAAAAAAAAAAAAAATTCATGTCGACCATTGCATTTCAACATTTTTACACTGTTGACCTTTTGTCCATGTCGACCTAATACATGTCGACCAATAGTTGTCGACCTATTGACTGTCGACCTATCATCCGGATATCCTTGCAGCCAGACATCTGCGCATTGAGCTATTTGTTCCTGCTGATATTTGGGAACCTTATTTGGTTCCCCAGTAAAACTAGTGCAAGGTAGGCTGTCTGTAAGCAAAATGTATCTAAAATATACTGCAGAGTAGGGATGGTTTGACACCATCAATTTTTTTTTATTTGATGTTAGTGTTTTTACCATTCGATGGCAGCATTCCGATGTTTGACACAATTGAATGGTAAACATTTGATGGTGTATCGATGTTTACTCTGGGTTCCACCCCCAATCCCATCCCCACTCCGGCTTCGCTGCAGAGGTTTTGTGCATGCACAAATCATATGAATTTTTTATTTTCTATCATATTCTTTTGATGTGATGGTTAGTTAGACTCGATGGCGGAAGCTCAGCCATCATTTGATGGTAGGCTTCCGATGTCCATCCCTACTGCATAGGAATGAGTTAGTGAAATAAGCTGCAAACGTTTAACAAACTAGCTATAACTGGTTTAAGCCTGCACCAGACTGTCACAGACAAACATACTCAAAAGTATTTGCAAGGAGTGTGGTCCAGCAAAGGCAGAGCCCCAGGGATCAGCTTCTGGTTTGGTGACTCTCCAGAGGCTGGTTGCAGCGCGGAATAAGGGCTCACACTAGCCCTACTAAACTATGCTGCTCTTGCTCTGTCAGTGCACACATGCCTAGATTTATCAAGCCTTGGAGAGTGATAAATTGCACAGTGATTAGGGGTCTATTCATGATGCAGTGAAAAGTGTGGAGAAGTGAGCCAGTAGAGAAGTTGCCCATGGCAACCAATCAGCATTGAAGTAACACTTATAATTTGCATACTATACAATTGTATGGAGCGGCTGAGTGGTTGCCATGGACTAATTGTCCACAGGCTCACTTCTCCACTCTTTTCACTGCTTTGTGAATACACCCCAATACCAACCAGCTCCAAACTGTCATTTTTTTCAAACACAGCCTGTAACATGGCAGTTAGGAGCTGATAGGCTGGTACTTTATCACCGTGCAATGTATCACGCTCCAAGGCTTGATAAATCTAGGCATCATGTCTGTGAGCAGGAACTGAGGCACTAGAATATGATAAAAACAGAAAATAATAGAAATAAAACCTAATAGCTAGTAGAAAAGAGTGTGCCGTCACTCCAAGGCACTAAAAACAAGACTGAGGAGGAGTTGGGAGGGGTTAGAGGGGGGAGGAGTTTGGTTGTATCTCTTTTAATGCCAAACGCCATAAGCTACACTACAACCCACAAGTAATGGCTAACGCAGTGATCCCAATATGGATGCTAGAGGAATCTTGCTATGCACAAACCCCGCAAATTAGCCTTACAGATTGTCACATTAGCATGAGTTAGTAAATCAGGCTTTTACAACTATAGCCACTTTGCATGTGACTCAGAATCAGCCCCAAGAGTGCAACACTGAACACCATGAAAAATAACAGAAGGTTGAATAAGCATGAGGGAAATTAAACCCTGAGGTGGGGTTTGATGACGGAATTGAACTAGTTTGGTGTGGACAGCAAAGAATCAACTGAGGGGATGGTGTCTGGGAGCCAATTAGTATACAGGGAAGAACTCTAGGAATATTGGCCCTCATTCCGAGTTGATCGCTCGCTGACGATTTTCGCAGCGCAGCGATCAAGTGAAAAAGCGGCAATTCTGCGCATGCGCATGGTACGCAGCGCGCATGCGCTAAGTACTTTCACACAAAACCTTGTAGTTTTACCCAAGCTCGAGCGACGTTTTTCAGTCGCTCGAGTGATCGTAGTATGATTGACAGGAAAGGGGTGTTTCTGGGCGGCAACTTGGCGTTTTCAGGGAGTGTGCAAAAAAACGCAGGCGTGCCAGGCAAAAACGCAGGAGTGGCTGGAGAAACGGGGGAGTGGCTGGCCGAACGCAGGGCGTGTTTGTGACGTGAAACCAGGAACTAAACAGACTGCAGTGATCGCAAGCTAGGAGTAGGTCTGGAGCTACTCAGAAACGGCATGGCATTTTTCCTGTGCAGTTCTGCTAATCTTTCGTTCTCACTTCTGCTAAGCTAAGATACACTCCCAGAGGGCGGCGGCCTAGCGTGTACACTGCTGCTAAAAGCAGCTAGCGAGCGATCAACTCTGAATGAGGGCCATTATTAGGGTAGGCAGGCTCTGAATTAATGCAACTTTGTCATTTGGAATTCTTAACGTGCAACAGAGATTATACAATTATTAGGGTAATATAGATACCTTAAAGATCAAACCACTTGCTGGTCAATAAAACCACAACGATTGAAGGTGAGGGCGGAGATTGTGTAAGTTTTGCCAGTATTGATGATAAAGAGATCTGAACAATATTCATGAGCTAGGCAAATATTCACTATAAATGTAATAGTAACAGTACGAGGTTGTTAGTGCCTCTTGCCTCCATGGTGTCATTAGTCCTAAGTGAATGCGTATGCTGAATATAGGTTAAGCTGACTGTGGGCCTGATTCATGTTTGCAAGCAAAGCAGAAAAGCAAGCAGCTGGGCAAAACCATGTTGTACTGCAGATGGGGCAGATGTAACATGTGCAGAGAGAGTTAGATTTGGATGGGGTGTGTTCAAACTGAAATCTAAATTGCAATGTAAAAATAAAGTTGTCTAACATTTGTGGGCTGCATGCAAAAGCAGCCAGTATTTACCCTGCACAGAAAATAAGAATTTACTTACCGATAATTCTATTTCTCGTAGTCCGTAGTGGATGCTGGGGACTCCGTAAGGACCATGGGGAATAGCGGCTCCGCAGGAGACAGGGCACAAAAGTAAAAGCTTTAGGATCAGGTGGTGTGCACTGGCTCCTCCCCCTATGACCCTCCTCCAAGCCTCAGTTAGGATACTGTGCCCGGACGAGCGTACACAATAAGGAAGGATTTTGAATCCCGGGTAAGACTCATACCAGTCACACCAATCACACCGTACAACCTGTGATCTGAACCCAGTTAACAGCATGATAACAGCGGAGCCTCTGAAAAGATGGCTCACAACAATAATAACCCGATTTTTGTAACAATAACTATGTACAAGTATTGCAGACAATCCGCACTTGGGATGGGCGCCCAGCATCCACTACGGACTACGAGAAATAGAATTATCGGTAAGTAAATTCTTATTTTCTCTGACGTCCTAAGTGGATGCTGGGGACTCCGTAAGGACCATGGGGATTATACCAAAGCTCCCAAACGGGCGGGAGAGTGCGGATGACTCTGCAGCACCGAATGAGAGAACTCCAGGTGATGTCACTCTCTAGGGAGTCGACACCGGAATGGATGGCTTATTTAGGGAATTACGTGATAATGTCAACACGCTGCAAGGTCGGTTGACGACATGAGACGGCCGGCAAACCAATTAGTACCTGTCCAGGCGTCTCAAACATCGTCAGGGGCTTTAAAACGCCCATTACCTCAGTCGGTCGACACAGACACAGACACGGACACTGACTCCAGTGTCGACGGTGAAGAAACAAACGTATTTTCCATTAGGGCCACACGTTACATGTTAAGGGCAATGAAGGAGGTGTTACATATTTCTGATACTACAAGTACCACAAAAAAGGGTATTATGTGGGGTGTGAAAAAACTACCTGTAGTTTTTCCTGAATCAGATAAATTAAATGAAGTGTGTGATGATGCGTGGGTTTCCCCCGATAGAAAATTATTGGCGTTATACCCTTTTCCGCCAGAAGTTAGGGCGCGTTGGGAAACACCCCCTAGGGTGGATAAGGCGCTCACACGCTTATCAAAACAAGTGGCGTTACCGTCTCCAGATACGGCCGCCCTCAAGGAGCCAGCTAATAGGAGGCTGGAAAATATCCTAAAAAGTATATACACACATACTGGTGTTATACTGCGACCAGCGATCGCCTCAGCCTGGATGTGCAGCGCTGGGGTGGCTTGGTCGGATTCCCTGACTGAAAATATTGATACCCTTGACAGGGACAGTATTTTATTGACTATAGAGCATTTAAAGGATGCATTACTATATATGAGAGATGCACAGAGGGATATTTGCACTCTGGCATCAAGAGTAAATGCGATGTCCATGTCTGCCAGAAGATGTTTATGGACATGACAGTGGTCAGGTGATGCAGATTCCAAACGGCACATGGAAGTATTGCCGTATAAAGAAAAAGACACCGTCTTTCAGCCTCAGTCCTTTCGTCCCCATAAGGGCAAGTGGGCAAAAGGCCAGTCATATCTACCCAGGGGTAGAGGAAAGGGAAGGAGACTGCAGCAGGCAGCCCCTTCCCAGGAACAGAAGCCCTCCACCGCTTCTGCCAAGTCCTCAGCATGGGCCGTACAAGCGGACTCAAAGGCGGTGGGGGGTCGTCTCAAGAGTTTCAGCGCGCAGTGGGCTCACTCGCAAGTGGACCCCTGGATCCTACAAGTAGTATCCCAGGGGTACAGATTGGAAATTCGAGACGTCTCCCCCTCGCAGGTTCCTGAAGTCTGCTGTACCAACGTCTCCCTCCGACAGGGAGGCAGTATTGGAAACAATTCACAAGCTGTATTCCCAGCAGGTGATAATCAAAGTACCCCTCCTACAACAAGGAAAGGGGTATTATTCCACACTATTTGTGGTACTGAAGCCAGACGGCTCGGTGAGATCTATTCTAAATCTGAAATCTTTGAACACTTACATACAAAGGTTCAAATCAAGATGGAGTCACTCAGAGCAGTGATAGCGAACCAGGAAGAAGGGGACTATATGGTGTCCCTGGACATCAAGGATGCTTACCTCCATGTCCCAAATTGCCCTTCTCACCAAGGGTACCTCAGGTTCGTGGTACAGAACTGTCACTATCAGTTTCAGACGCTGCCGTTTGGATTGTCCACGGCACCACGGGTCTTTACCAAGGTAATGGCCGAAATGATGATTCTTCTTCAAAGAAAAGGCGTCTTAATTATCCCTTACTTGGACGATCTCCTGATAAGGGCAAGGTCCAGAGAACAGTTGGAGGTCGGAGTAGCACTATCTCAAGTAGTTCTACGACAGCACGGATGGATTCTAAATATTCCAATATCGCAGCTGATTCCGACGACACGTCTGCTGTTCCTAGGGATGATTCTGGACACAGTCCAGAAAAAGGTGTTTCTCCCGGAGGAGAAAGCCAGGGAGTTATCCGAGCTAGTTAGGAACCTCCTAGAACCAGGCCAAGTGTCAGTGCATCAATGCACAAGAGTCCTGGGAAAAATGGTGGCTTCTTACGAAGCGATTCCATTCGGCAGATTTCACGCAAGAATTTTTCAGTGGGATCTGCTGGACGAATGGTCCGGATCGCATCTTCAGATGCATCAGCGGATAATCCTGTCTCCAAGGACAAGGGTGTCTCTTCTGTGGTGGCTGCAGAGTGCTCATCTACTAGAGGGCAGCAGATTCGGCATTCAGGACTGGGTCCTGGTGACCACGGATGCCAGCCTGAGAGGCTGGGGAGCAGTCACACAGGGAAGAAATTTCCAAGGAGTGTGGTCAAGTCTGGAGACTTCTCTCCACATAAATATACTGGAGCTAAGGGCAAGTTACAATGCTCTGAGCCTAGGAAGACCTCTGCTTCAAAGTCAACTGGTGCTGATCCAGTCGGACAACATCACGGCAGTCGCCCACGTAAACAGACAGGGCGGCACAAGAAGCAGGCGGCAAAGTTGTAAAGCCGAGACCCCTCGGGCAGCCGCCCGAGATGAGCCCACCTTCCTTGTGGAATGGGCATTTACATATTTTGGCTGTGGCAGGCCTGCCACAGAATGTGCAAGCTGAATTGTACTACACATCCAACTAGCAATCGTCTGCTTAGAAGCAAGAGCACCCAGTTTGTTGGGTGCATACAGGATAACAGCAAGTCAGTTTTCCTGACTCCAGCCGTCCTGGAACCTATACTTTCAGGGCCCTGACAACATCCAGCAACTTGGAGTCCTCCAAGTCCCTAGTAGGCGCAAGGCACCACAATAAGCTGGTTCAGGTGAAACACTGACACCACCTTAGGGAGAGAACTGGGGACGAGTCCGCAGCTCTGCCCTGTCCGAATGGACAAACAGATATGGGCTTTTTTGAGAAAAAACCCACCAATTTGACACTCGCCTGGCCCAGGCCAGGGCCAAGAGCATGGTCACTTTTCATGTGAGATGCTTCAAATCCACAGATTTGACTGGTTTTAAACCAATGTGATTTGAGGAATCCCAGAACTACGTTGAGATCCCACAGTGCCACTGGAGGCACAAAAGGGGGTTGTATATGCAATACTCCCTTGATAAACTTCTGGACTTCAGGAACTGAAGCCAATTCTTTCTGGAAGAAAATCGACAGGGCCGAAATTTGAACCTTAATGGGCCCCAATTTGAGGCCCATAGACACTCCTGTTTGCAGGAAATGCAGGAATCGACCGAGTTGAAATTTCTTCGTGGGGCCTTCCTGGCCTCACACCACGCAACATATTTTCGCCACATGTGGTGATAATGTTGTGCGGTCACCTCCTTCCTGGCTTTGACCAGGGTAGGAATGACCTCTTCTGGAATGCCTTTTTCCCTTAGGATCCGGCGTTCCACCGCCATGCCGTCAAACGCAGCTGCGGTAAGTCTTGGAACAGACATGGTACTTGCTGAAGCAAGTCCCTTCTTAGCGGCAGAGGCCATAAGTCCTCTGTGAGCATCTCTTGAAGTTCCGGGTACCAAGTCCTTCTTGGCCAATCCGGAGCCATGAGTATAGTTCTTTCTCCTCTACGTCTTATAATTCTCAGTACCTTAGGTATGAGAAGCAGAGGAGGGAACACATACACCGACTGGTACACCCACGGTGTTACCAGAACGTCCACAGCTATTGCCTGAGGGTCTCTTGACCTGGCGCAATACCTGTCCCGTTTTTTGTTCAGACGGGACGCCATCATGTCCACCTTTGGTATTTCCCAACGGTTCACAATCATGTGGAAAAACTTCCCGATGAAGTTTCCACTCTCCCGGGTGGAGGTCGTGCCTGCTGAGGAAGTCTGCTTCCCAGTTTCCACTCCCGGAATGAAACACTGCTGACAGTGCTATCACATGATTTTCCGCCCAGCGAAAAGTCCTTGCAGTTTTTGCCATTGCCCTCCTGCTTCTTGTGCCGCCCTGTCTGTTTACGTGGGCGACTGCCGTGATGTTTTTCCCACTGGATCAATACCGGCTGACCTTGAAGCAGAGGTCTTGCTAAGCTTAGAGCATTATAAATTTACCCTTAGCTCCAGTATATTTATGTGGAGAAAAGTCTCCAGACTTGATCACACTCCCTGGAAATTTTTTCCTTGTGTGACTGCTCCCCAGCCTCTCGGGCTGGCCTCCGTGGTCACCAGCATCCAATCCTGAATGCCGAATCTGCGGCCCTCTAGAAGATGAGCACTCTGTAACCACCACAGGAGAGACACCCTTGTCCTTGGATATAGGGTTATCCGCTGATGCATCTGAAGATGCGATCCGGACCATTTCTCCAGCAGATCCCACTGAAAAGTTCTTGCGTGAAATCTGCCGAATGGAATTGCTTCGTAGGAAGCCACCATTTTTACCAGGACCCTTGTGCAATGATGCACTGACACTTTTCCTGGTTTTAGGAGGTTCTTGACTAGCTCGGATAACTCCCTGGCTTTCTCTTCCGGGAGAAACACCTTTTTCTGGACTGTGTCCAGAATCATCCCTAGGCACAGCAGACGTGTCGTCAGGATCAGCTGCGATTTTGGAATATTTAGAATCCATCCGTGCTGTTGTAGCAGTATCCGAGATAGTGCTACTCCGACCTCCAACTGTTCCCTGGACTTTGCCCTTATCAGGAGATCGTCCAAGTAAGGGGTAATTAAGACGCCTTTTCTTCGAAGAAGAATCATCATTTCGGCCATTACCTTGGTAAAGACCCGGGGTGCCGTGGACAATCCAAACGGCAGCGTCTGAAACTGACAGTGACAGTTCTATACCACGAACCTGAGGTACCCTTAGTGAGAAGGGCAAATTTGGGACATGGAGGTAAGCATCCCTGATGTCCCGGGACACTATATAGTCCCCTTCTTCCTGGTTCGTTATCACTGCTCTGAGTGACTCCATCTTGATTTGAACCTTTGTAAGTGTTCAAATTTTTTTTTTTTTAGATTTAGAATAGGTCTCACCTAGCCTTCTGGCTTCAGTACCACAATATAGTGTGGAATAATACCCCTTTCCTTGTTGTAGGAGGGGTAATTTGATTATCACCTGCTGGGAATACAGCTTGTGAATTTTTTCCCATACTGCCTCCTTGTCGGAGGGATATAAAGCAGACTTCAGGAGCCTGCGAGGGGGAAACGTTTCGACATTCCAATCTGTACCCCTGGGATACTACTTGTAGGATCCAGGGGTCCTGTACGGTCCCAGCGTCATGCTGAGAGCTTGGCAGAAGCGGTGGAAGGCTTCTGTTCCTGGGAATGGGCTGCCTGCTGCAGTCTTCTTCCCTTTCCTCTATCCCTGGGCAAATATGACTCTTATAGGGACGAAAGGACTGAGGCTGAAAAGACGGTGTCTTTTTCTGCAGAGATGTGACTTAGGGTAAAAACGGTGGATTTTCCAGCAGTTGCCGTGGCCACCAGGTCCGATGGACCGACCCCAAATAACTCCTCTTCCTTTATACGGCAATACACCTTTGTGCCGTTTGGAATCTGCATCACCTGATCACTGTCGTGTCCATAAACATCTTCTGGCAGATATGGACATCGCACTTACTCTTGATGCCAGAGTGCAAATATCCCTCTGTGCATCTCGCATATATAGAAATGCATCCTTTAAATGCTCTATAGTCAATAAAATACTGTCCCTGTCAAGGGTATCAATATTTTTAGTCAGGGAATCCGACCAAGCCACCCCAGCTCTGCACATCCAGGCTGAGGCGATCGCTGGTCGCAGTATAACACCAGTATGTGTGTATATACTTTTATATGATATTTTCCAGCCTCCTGTCAGCTGGCTCCTTGAGGACGGCCCTATCTATAGACGGTACCGCCACTTGTTTTGATAAGCGTGTGAGCGCCTTATCCACCCTAAGGGGTGTTTCCCAACGCGCCCTAACTTCTGGCGGGAAAGGGTATACCGCCAATAATTTTCTATCGGGGGGAACCCACGCATCATCACACACTTCATTTAATTTATCTGATTCAGGAAAAACTACAGGTAGTTTTTTCACATCCCACATAATACCCTCTTTTGTGGTACTTGTAGTATCAGAAATATGTAACACCTCCTTCATTGCCCTTAACGTGTGGCCCTAATAAGGAATACGTTTGTTTATTCACCGTCGACACTGGATTCAGTGTCCGTGTCTGTGTCTGTGTCGACCGACTAAGGTAAACGGGCGTTTTAAAACCCCTGACGGTGTTTTTGAGACGTCTGGACCGGTACTAATTGTTTGTCGGCCGTCTCATGTCGTCAACCGACCTTGCAGCGTGTTGACATTATCACGTAATTCCCTAAATAAGCCATCCATTTCGGTGTCGACTCCCTAGAGAGTGACATCACCATTACAGGCAATTGCTCCGCCTCCTCACCAACATCATCCTCATACATGTCGACACACACGTACCGACACACAGCACACACACAAGGAATGCTCTGATAGAGGACAGGACCCACTAGCCCTTTGGAGAGAGAGGGAGAGTTTGCCAGCACACACCTTTTAAAAAACGCTATAATTATATAGGGACAACCTTATATAAGTGTTTTCCCTTATAGCATCTTTTTATATATTTCTAACGCCAAATTAGTGCCCCCCCTCTCTGTTTTAACCCTGTTTCTGTAGTGCAGTGCAGGGGAGAGCCTGGGAGCCTTCCCTCCAGCCTTTCTGTGAGGGAAAATGGCGCTGTGTGCCGAGGAGATAGGCCCCGCCCCTTTTTCGGCGGGCTCGTCTCCCGCTCTTCAACGGATTCTGGCAGGGGTTAAATATCTCCATATAGCCCCCGGAGGCTATATGTGAGGTATTTTTTGCCAAAAAATAGGTTTACATTGCCTCCCAGGGCGCCCCCCTCCCAGCGCCCTGCACCCTCAGTGACTGCCGTGTGAAGTGTGCTGAGAGCAATGGCGCACAGCTGCAGTGCTGTGCGCTACCTTAAGAAGACTGAGGAGTCTTCTGCCGCCGATTCTGGACCTTCTTCTCTTTTCAGCATCTGCAAGGGGGCCGGCGGCGAGGCTCCGGTGACCATCCAGGCTGTACCTGTGATCGTCCCTCTGGAGCTAATGTCCAGTAGCCAAAGAAGCCAATCCATCCTGCACGCAGGTGAGTTCACTTCTTCTCCCCTAAGTCCCTCGTTGCAGTGATCCTGTTGCCAGCAGGACTCACTGTAAAATAAAAAACCTAAGCTAAACTTTTCTAAGCAGCTCTTTAGGAGAGCCACCTAGATTGCACCCTTCTCGGCCGGGTACAAAAATCTAACTGAGGCTTGGAGGAGGGTCATAGGGGGAGGAGCCAGTGCACACCACCTAATCCTAAAGCTTTACTTTTTGTGCCCTGTCTCCTGCGGAGCCGCTATTCCCCATGGTCCTTTCAGGAACCCCAGCATCCACTAGGACGATAGAGAAATAAGTGTTTTCCCTTATAGCATCTTAATATGTAATAATATCGCCACAAAAATGCCCCCCCTCTCTGTTTTAACCCTGTTTCTGTAGTGCAGTGCAGGGGAGAGCCTGGGAGCCTTCCCACCAGCAGTTCTGTGAGGGAAAATGGCGCTGTGTGCTGAGGAGAATAGGCCCCGCCCCCTTTTCGGTGGGCTTCTTCTCCCGTTTTTCTGACAACCTGGCAGGGGTTAAATACATCCATATAGCCCCAGAGGCTATATGTGATGTATATTTAGCCAGCATAGGTACTTTCATTGCTGCCCAGGGCGCCCCCCCCAGCGCCCTGCACCCTCAGTGACCGTTGGTGTGAAGTGTGCTGAGAGCAATGGCGCACAGCTGCAGTGCTGTGCGCTACCTTAAGAAGACTGGGAAGTCTTCAGCCGCCGATTTCTGGACCTCTTCTCTCTTCAGCATCTGCAAGGGGGTCGGCGGCGCGGCTCCGGTGACCCATCCAGGCTGTACCTGTGATCGTCCCTCTGGAGCTAGTGTCCAGTAGCCTAAGAAGCCAATCCATCCTGCACGCAGGTGAGTTCACTTCTTCTCCCCTAAGTCCCTCGTTGCAGTGAGCCTGTTGCCAGCAGGACTCACTGAAAATAAAAAACCTAATAAAACTTTTACTCTAAGCAGCTCTTTAGGAGAGCCACCTAGATTGCACCCTTCTCGGCCGGGCACAAAAACCTAACTGAGGCTTGGAGGAGGGTCATAGGGGGAGGAGCCAGTGCACACCACCTGATCCTAAAGCTTTTACTTTTGTGCCCTGTCTCCTGCGGAGCCGCTATTCCCCATGGTCCTTACGGAGTCCCCAGCATCCACTTAGGACGTCAGAGAAACAATATAACCCACCCAAATCTAAATCTCTCTGCACATGTTACATCTGCCATACCTGCAGCGCAACATGTTTTTTTCCAGTTGTGTGCTTTTTTGCTTTGCTTACAAACCTGAATCAGACAACAAGTGCAGTTTACAGACTGTTTCACCTCCCTGGTAGCCATGAGCCCTTGTGTACACCAGGATCCAATATTGCTGGAACCTTGATAGTTATGTCTGCGCT
Organism: Pseudophryne corroboree; assembly: GCF_028390025.1. Lineage (NCBI taxonomy): Eukaryota > Metazoa > Chordata > Amphibia > Anura > Myobatrachidae > Pseudophryne > Pseudophryne corroboree. The sequence continues at coordinate 195,504,073 of NC_086444.1, read as the reverse complement.
GGTTACCATGGTTACTATTGTAAGATGGATTGGTAGAGAGTGCATAATGTATCTGGGCTACATACTCATCATATGCTCTACTGCTTCCGAGACTACTGCATTATTTTACTGCTATTACAAATAAATATTTTGCTGAAACATAATTACAGTAAGAACCCATAGGGGTATATTTCTGCAAGCTGAAACAGGCCAAGCACCTCTCCCTAAAGTGTCAGTGTACTTGATTCATTAATCCTGTTCTACAATGCAGCAGTGTATATTATTTCTTACCTAGTCCTGATGGCGGCATAAAGGCATGGATCATGTTTGTGGCTTTAAAAGAAATTACTTGGATTTTTTTCATAGATGTCTGTCCTGATTCCCACAGAAAAATATTAATGGCATCACTTTCAGCTGCAGAAAAACAATTTAGACATGAAATGAAAATCCTTCTTTTATCACAGGATGTCCTACAATAACTTTGTTTTCCCTCTTTCTTTTTTTTCTTTTTTATAGAAAAGCAATTATACATTCTGCAATAGTTACTGTATGTTATGTTTCAAGATAAAAGATGCAGCGATTACCAGCCAGCAGTTAGCAGGTTATACTGTACTTTAGGGCACCTGTGTTCTGACACTTCCACACTGAGGGGGTGATCAGAGGTGGTCGCAGCTGCTACAGCCTCTTTATGCTAATGCTGCATCCAATGGTCATCCCACTGGCTGCGGTGCAGATCCGCCCATGGGGGTAATTCGCTCGCTAGCTACTTCTTTTAGCAGCCGTGCAAACGCATAGTCGCCGCCCACGGGGGAGTGTGTTTTCTATTTGCAAGTGTGCGAACGCGTGTGCAGCCAAGCGGGCCAAAAAATTTTTGGGCAGTTTCTGAGTAGCTCTGGACTTACTCAGCCCTTGCGATCACTTCAGTCTTTTTGGTCCCGGAATTGACGTCATACACCCGCCCTGCAAACGCATATACACGCATGCGTTTTTCCAAACACTCCCTGAAAACGGTCAGTTGACACCCATAAACGCCCTTTTCCTGTCAATCTCCTTGCGATCGGCTGTGCGAATGGATTCTTCGTTAAATCCATCGCTCAGCAACGATCTGCTTTGTACCTGTACGACACGCGTGCGCATTGCGGTGCATACGCAGTAGTAACCTGTTTGCTGCGCTGCGAAAAACGGCAGCAAGCAACCAGCTCAGAATGACCCCCAATGTGCGTACAAAGTGTAAGTGTAAGTTATGTGTGCTGGAAGTAATGTTGGTGCATGTGCTACTGGAGCACACCCACAGGCAACTTGTGGTAGCTTCCATATTAAATATGCAATTGCGGCTGTTTTAAGTCTATGCTTTGGGGCACAATTGAGTCCACAGTCTACATCAGCCGCAATGTGTGGGCGGCTTGTTTGGCCTTAGAGCTTGATGTTATACTGAAAAATCCCCTCCCCGTCTTGGCACTACTTAGTCCTCCTTGGAAGATCTATAGTAGTATGGCAAAGAGCAAATACTGTAAAGACATTTAAAAATTTGGCAGAATTTCCCCTTAATAATTACATTTAATGTTTAGGCATTACAGACATGTAGTATCTAATGTAAGCAGAGTTTCCAGGTCACACACAAGGAATAATGTCATTTATGATGAATACCTTGTACAAATATAATGTAGATGTCAGCTCCAGAAACCAAGGACTCCACGCTTGTAGCTCCAGTAAGTGGCACATCTTGTGGATTTCCAAACTGGTCACTTGACCATGTGTACATGACAGAATTCTGGACAGAACCTCCAAGACACAGGACCATGTAGACAACACCTCCACGAGTGAATGCCGTCAGCCCTGTAATTCCATGGACTGGGAGTCTTTGATATAGTACAAACATGCCGTTACTCCATTTGTAAATCTACATGAAAACAAGATAAGGACAACAAGAATTTTACTAGCGAAACGAAACATTCCTTATTTTAGATCATAAGCTTCTGACTGAACATAAAGGACCTTACCCTGCGTGAAATCTATCATTATACGCTACTGGTTGCAATATGCTTCCAATGTTTAATTCTAACAGTAAACCACAAATTCTATAAATACCGCCCATTTTAGTGTCACCCAAAGACACCATAGTGCAAACTTACTGTACATAACTTACTATGATAATTGCTGAAATAAGGTTACAAGAAGCAGTCATTTTGTTTTAAATTAACATGATACCAATTAATCCATATAATAATTGTAAATGGTCTGTCCAGACTCCGTCATGTGCGTGCAGTGGGAGCTGGGGCACGTGGCTCAACAGCTCCCACCGCTAGGGAGACAGGACAGACCTAGCGCTGTAAGTAAGTATAGGAGAGGGCAGAGATTAGATAAAAAGGAGTAGGGAGCGTGGTGGGAAAGACTAGCAAAGAGAGGACGGGATGGGGCCCGAATGCGGGGGTGGGCAATGTGTCAGACTGAGGTGATTCAGGGCCCTTTATTAGTCATCAAATAATTTGCTAATCAATCTTATTTTATTGTTGCCAGAAAAAAAATAACATTTATACATATCCTATATAATAAATGGCTAACGCTGCTCCTCACCTCTATGGGGGCCACTAGATGCGCCTGACTGAGTAATTCAAGTGTTGCTCGATTCTGGCATGCACAGCCGCAGACGCTGACACTACTATTATGATTTTGACAGGCTGGTAACTAGTCTTCTATAATGTTTTAAAGTGTTGTTTGTTCTTTTAAATTTCACATTTCTAAGAGCTCCATGGGCTGGACAAGACAATAGGGAATGTAATATAGACAGTGAAAGGTTTTATTTCACACATATATATATATATATATATATATATATATATATATATATATATATAATTCATTATGACATCATCCTAGCAGGCTGACAACACCGGGTGGCTATACCTGAGGTGGTCCGACACGCATTAGTTCCTGGCCGAGTGACCTGGCAGCGTGGTGCGGTATTCCGACAGTAGCACAAGGAGGTCCGAGCTTTGCCTGGTGGAGTATATTTGATTTGAACCATGTGGTAGTCAGCCCACACAGCAGATTTTATTGGTATGGGGGGCTACATACTATTCATAGTGTTTTGCCTATTACCGGGTTTTAATTTAATAAATCTTTTAATGAACTATGGAGCGACTCTGCTATTTGTATTTCTGACAGATTTGTTTGGCCTGGTGGACTACGGGAAGTGATAGAGGAAAGGACGTGGTCCAAATTATTCCTGTGCACAAAATGGACTCTGGTGTTTGTTAAAGTGGGTGGGTGAAAGAACTTTGGGGGTCATTCCGAGTTGATCGCTAGCTGCCGTTGTTCGTTGCGCTGAGATCAGCCTAAAAATTGGTATTTCGGCGCATGCGTATGCACCGCAATGCGCACGTGCAACGTACGGGTACAAAGTCCTTTGTAGTTTTGCACAGGTTCTAGCGGAGCTTTCAGTCGCACGGCAGAACACAGGATGATTGACACGAAGTGGGCGTTTCTGGGTGGCAACTGACCGTTTTTAAGGAGTGCTTAGAAAACCGCAGGCGTGTCGGGGAAAACGCAGGCGTGGCTGGGAGAACGCAGGGCGGGTGTGTGGCGTCAAAAGCAGTCCCTCCATCGTTAGAATCAACTCACACGAAGAGTAACTACAGGGCTGGCCTTTTTTTGCACAAAATGATTTTGCAGCCGCTCTGCTGCAAAAGTGTTTTCACTTCTGCAAAGTGAAAATACACTCCCCGGTGGGCGGCGACAATGCGTTTGCACAGCTGTTAAAAGTAGCTAGCGAGCGATCAACTCGGAATGACCCCCTTTATTTCTTACCTATCTGAAGTGTGGACAATCATTTGGGCGCAGTCTGCATGAGTTTTTGAAAATATCTTCTCAAATTCACTTTTTATATATCTGCTGGATTAGCAGAAAAATAAATAATAAGATTTTACTTACCGGTAAATCTATTTCTCGTAGTCCGTAGAGGATGCTGGGAACTCCGTAAGGACCATGGGGAATAGACGGGCTCCGCAGGAGATAGGGCACTTTAAGAAAGACTTTAGGATTCTGGGTGTGCACTGGCTCCTCCCTCTATGCCCCTCCTCCAGACCTCAGTTAAGGAAACTGTGCCCAGAGGAGACTGACTGACAGTACGAGGAAAGGATTTTAGTTAACCTAAGGGCAAGATTCATACCAGCCACACCAATCACACCGCATAACCTGTGATAAACTATCAAGTTAATAGCATGAACAACAACATAGACTCGGTTCGAACCGATGAAACTATTACATAACCCTTATGTAAGCAATAACTATATATACAAGTCTTGCAGAAGAAGTCCGCACTTGGGACGGGCGCCCAGCATCCTCTATGGACTACGAGAAATAGATTTACCGGTAAGTAAAATCTTATTTTCTCTAACGTCCTAGAGGATGCTGGGGACTCCGTAAGGACCATGGGGATTATACCAAAGCTCTCAAACGGGCGGGAGAGTGCGGATGACTCTGCAGCACCGATTGAGCAAACAGGAGGTCCTCCTCAGCCAGGGTATCAAACTTCTAGAACTTTGCAAAGGTGTTTGACCCCGACCAAGTAGCTGCTCGGCACAACTGTAATGCCGAGACCCCTCGGGCAGCCGCCCAAGAAGAGCCCACATTCCTAGTGGAATGGGCCTTAACCGATTTAGGCAATGGTAATCCTGCCGTAGAATGCGCCTGCTGAATCGTGTTACAGATCCAGCGAGCAATAGTCTGCTTTGAAGCAGGAGCGCCAACCTTGTTGGCCGCATACAGAACAAACAGAGCTTCAGTCTTCCTGATCCTAGCTGTTCTGGACACATAAATCTTCAAAGCCATGACCACATCCAGGGACTCGGAATCCCCCAAGTCCAGCGTAGCCACAGGCACGACAATAGGTTGGTTCATATGAAAAGATGAGACCACCTTTGGCAGAAATTGAGGACGAGTCCTCAATTCTGCCCTATCCACATGAAAAACCAGGTAGGGGCTTTTATACGACAAAGCCGCCAATTCCGAAACACGCCTTGCAGAAGCCAAGGCCAATAACATAACCACTTTCCAAGTGAGATATTTCAATTCCACCGTCTTGAGTGGTTCAAACCAAGGTGACTTGAGGAAACTTAATACCACGTTAAGATCCCAAGGTGCCACCGGAGGTACAAAGCGAGGCTGAATATGCAGTACCCCCTTCACAAATGTCTGTACTTCAGGAAGAGAAGCCAATTCTTTTTGGAAGAAAATGGATAAGGCCGAAATTTGGACCTTTATGGACCCTAATTTTAGGCCCAAATTCACTCCCGTTTGCAGGAAGTGAAGCAGACGGCCCAAATGGAACTCCTCCGTAGGAGCAGTTCTGGCCTCAAACCAAGACACATATTATCGCCATATACGGTGATAATGTTTCGATGTCACGTCCTTCCTAGCCTTGATCAGGGTAGGAATGACCTCCTCCGGAATACCTTTTTCCGCTAGGATCCGGCATTCAACCGCCATGCCGTCAAACGCAGCCGCGGTAAGTCTTGGAACAGACAGGGCCCCTGCTGCAGCAGATCCTGTCTTAGGGGAAGAGGCCACGGATCTTCTGTGAGCAACTCTTGCAGATCCGGATACCAAGTCCTTCGTGGCCAATCCGGAACAATGAGGATCGTTCTGACTCCTCATAGCCTTATTATTCTCAACACCTTGGGTATGAGAGGTAGAGGAGGGAACACATAGACCGATCTGAACACCCAAGGTGTCACTAGAGCGTCTACCGCTACCGCCTGAGGGTCCCTGGACCTGGCGCAATACCGCTTTAGCTTTTTGTTGAGACGGGACGCAATCATGTCTATCTGAGGCAGTCCCCACCGACCCACGATCTGTGCGAAGACTTCTGGATGAAGTCCCCACTCTCCCGGATGCAGGTCGTGTCTGCTGAGGAAGTCCGCTTCCCAGTTGTCCACCCCCGGGATGAAGACTGCTGATAGGGCGCTTACATGGCCTTCCGCCCAGCGAAGAATCCTGGTCGCTTCTGCCATGGCCACTCTGCTCCTTGTGCCGCCTTGGCGGTTTACATGAGCCACTGCCGTGACATTGTCTGACTGTATCAGAACCGGTTTGTCCCAAAGCAAGGCCTCCGCTTGGCGTAGGGCATTGTATATGGCCCTCAACTCCAGGACGTTGATGTGGAGACCAGTCTCCAGATTTGACCAGAGACCTTGGAAATTTCTTCCCAGTGTGACCGCTCACCAACCTCGGAGGCTTGCGTCCGTGGTCACCAGGATCCAGTCCTGAATTCCGAACCTGCGGCCTTCTAGGAGGTGAGCACTGTGCAGCCACCACAGGAGAGATACCCTGGCTCTGGGAGACAGGGTGATCCTTTGATGCATTTGTAAATGGGACCCGGACCATTTGTCCAGTAGATCCCATTGAAAGGTCCTCGCATGGAACCTGCCGAAGGGGATGGCCACCATCTTCCCCAGGACACGTGTGCAATGATGCACTGAAACCGTTTTTAGCTTTAATAGGTTCCTGACCAGGGCCATGAGCTCCTGAGCCTTTTCCATCGGAAGTAAAACCTTTTTCTGGTCTGTGTCTAGAATCAGACCCAGAAAGGTCAGGCGCGTTGTAGGGACTAGCTGGGACTTCGGTAAATTGAGAATCCAGCCGTGCCCCTGTAACATCCTCACCAACAGCGACACGCTGTCCAGCAACTTCTCCCGAGATCTCGCCTTTATGAGGAGATCGTCCAAGTATGGGCTAATTGTGACCCCCTGCTTGCGCAGGAGCACCATCATTTCCGCCATTACCTTGGTGAAAATTCTCGGGGCTGTGGAAAGCCCAAACGGCGACGTCTGAAATTGGTAATGACAGTCCTGTACTGCAAATCTCAGGAACGCCTGATGAGGAGGGAAAATCGGAACATGAAGGTATGCATCCTTTATGTCCAGGGACACCATCCAATCCCCCCCCTCTAGGCTGGCGATGACCACTCTGAGCGATTCCATCTTGAACTTGAACTTTTTCAAGTACAAGTTCAGGGATTTTAGATTCAAAATGGGCCTGACCGAACCGTCCGGTTTCGGGACCACAAACAGGGTTGAGTAATACCCCTTTCCTTGCTGGAGAAGAGGAACTTTGACTATCACCTGTTGAAGATACAATTTTTGAATTGCAGTCAACACTAACTCCCTCTCTGACGGGGAAGCTGGCAGAGCCGATTTGAAAAACCGGCGAGGGGGCACGTCTTCGAATTCCAGCCTGTATCCCTGAGAAACAATCTCTATAGCCCAAGGATCCACCTGTGAGTGAACCCAGACCTGGCTGAAAAATTGAAGACGTGCCCCCACTTGAGCTGACTCCCCCCGGGAAGCCCCAGCGTCATGCGGTGGACTTTGCAGATGTAGGGGAGGACTTCTGCTCCTGGGAACTAGCTGCATGCAGCTTTTTTCCCTTGCCTTTACCTCTGGCAAGGAAGGACGATCCCCGTACCTTCTTGCTTTTATTGGAACGAAAGGACTGCATTTGATAATGAGGTGTCTTTTTAGTATGCTGCGGGGGGACATAAGGTAAGAAATTCGATTTACCGGCCGTAGCAGTAGAGACAAGGTCCGAGAGGCCTTCTCCAAACAACTCCTCCCCCTTGTAAGGCAACGACTCCATATGCCGCTTTGAGTCGGTATCCCGCGTCCACTGTCGGGTCCACAGGAGTCGCCTAGCAGAAATAGACATAGCATTTATTCTGGAGCTTAGTAAACAAATGTCTCTTTGAGCATCCCTCATATATAAAGCAGCATCTTTGATATGCTCTGGGGTCATTAGAATGGAATCCTTATCTAGGGTTTCAAGTTCCGTAGATAAGGAATCTGTCCATGCTGCGATAGCACTACACACCCAGGCCGATGCCATAGCCGGTCTAACGATAGTACCGGAATGTGTGTAAATGTGCTTCATGGTAACCTCCTGCTTACGATCAGCAGGATCCTTGAGGGAAGCTGTATCCTGAGAAGGCAGTGCCACCTTCTTGGATAAGCATGTCAGCGCCTTGTCTACCTTCGGCGAAGATTCCCATCGTATCCTGTCCTTTTGTGGAAAGGGATACGCCATAAGAATCCTTTTGGGAACTTGTAGTCTCCTATCTGGAGATTCCCCAGCCTTTTTGCACAAGTCGCTTAGTTCAAATGAGGACGGAAAAGTGACCTCAGGCTTTTTCCCTTTATACATGTGTACCCTCATGTCAGGGACAGGGGGTTCCTCAGTGATATGCAAAGCCTCTTTAATGGCCATAATCATGTAAAGAATACCTTTCGCCACCTTTGGCAGTAATTTTGCATCCTCATAGTCGACACTAGAGTCAGTCTCTGTGTCGGTATCTGTGTCAGTGATCTGGGATATGGTGCGTTTTTGAGACCCCGAAGGTCCTGGTGCCAAAGGGACAGGCATGGTCTGACTACCTGACCTAGCTTCAGCCTTGTCTAATCGTTTATGCAGTAAATTTACATTTGCATTCAAGACATTCCACATATCCACCCAGTCTGGTGTCGGCATTACCGACGGCGACCTGACCATCATGCACTCCCCCTCCTCCTTAGGTGAGCCTTCCTCGTCAAACATGTTGACACACACGTACCGACACACTTCACACACACAGGGAATCTCTTTTCTGAAGACAGGTTCCCCCTGAGGCCCTTTGGAGAGACAGAGAGAGAGTATGCCAGCACACACCCCAGCGCTATATGTCCCTGGAGAAAAACACAGAATGTTTACCCAGTAGCGCTGCTGTAGTGTATAAACGCCAATAATGTGCCCCCCCCCCCCCTCTACTTTAAAACCCCCTTTCACCGTGTGTCAAGCAGGGGAGAGTCCGGGGAGCTTCCTCTCAGCGGTGCTGTGTAGAGAAAATGGCGCTGGTGAGTGCTGAGGGTGAAGCCCCGCCCCCTCAGCGGCGGGCTTCTATCCCGCTCAAACTTATTAAAAAATGGCGGGGGCTCTTTTATATACATGTACAGTGCCCACCTGTACATGTATATACACTTTTGCCATAGGAGAGGTGTTTTATTGCTGCCCAGGGCGCCCCCCCACCCCTGCGCCCTGCACCCTTACAGTGACCGGAGTGTGTGAGGTGTAGCGGAGCAATGACGCACAGCTGCAGTGCTGTGCGTTACCTCTGTGAAGCACCGAAGGCTTCTGCCGCCTGAGACGTCTTCTTTCTTTGTTTCTTCTGGCTCTGTGAGAACGGCGGCTCGGCTCTGGGGGGAACGCCCAGGACGAACCTGTGTTCATTCCCTCTGGAGCTAATGGTGTCCAGTAGCCGAGGAAGCAGAGCCTAACATTTAAGTAGGTCTGCTTCTCTCTCCTCAGTCCCTCGATGCAGAGAGCCTGTTGCCAGCAGTGCTCCCTGAAAAAGAGAAAAAATCCTAACAAAAATGCTTTCTAAGCAGGAAACTAAGGAGAGCTCCCTGCAGTGTACCCATTCTCCTCTGGGCACAGTCTAAAACTGAGGTCTGGAGGAGGGGCATAGAGGGAGGAGCCAGTGCACACCCAGAGTCAAAGTCTTTCTTAAAGTGCCCTATCTCCTGCGGAGCCCGTCTATTCCCCATGGTCCTTACGGAGTCCCCAGCATCCTCTAGGACGTTAGGGAAAAATAAAATATACTTTAGTTCTACTGAACTTCCACCAGACAATAGCAAAAACTAACAACAATGGGTTGCAAGTTACTTTACCATGAATTGTAAGATATCAATAAAAAACTGATGACATGTCCTTCACTTATTTTGTGCATGGCGAAACATTCTGTTAGTACCTTTTCCCAAGATATTGGGCCTCATTAAATAAGTGCAAAGCGGCCAAGGAACAGCATGAAATGAATCCGCTTTACTGACATTGGGGGTAATTCCAAGTTGATCGCAGCAGGACATTTTTTAGCAGTTGGGCAAAACCATGGCCCTCATTCCGAGTTGTTCGCTCTGTAATTTTCTTCGCATCGCAGCGATTTTCCGCTAATTGCGCATGCGCAATGTTCGCACTGCGACTGCGCCAAGTAAATTTGCTAAGAAGTTTGGTATTTTACTCACGGCATTACGAGGTTTTTTCTTCGTTCTGGTGATCGGAGTGTGATTGACAGGAAGTGGATGTTTCTGGGCAGAAACTGGCCGTTTTATGGGTGTGTGTGAAAAAACGCTGCCGTTTCTGGGAAAAACGCGGGAGTGGCTGGAGAAATGGGGGAGTGTCTGGGCGAACGCTGGGTGTGTTTGTGACGTCAAACCAGGAACGACAAGCACTGAACTGATCGCACTGGAAGAGTAAGTCTCGAGCTACTCAGAAACTGGACAGAGAAATCTTTTCGCAATATTGCGAATACTTCGTTCGCAATTCTGCTAAGCTAAGATTCACTCCCAGTAGGCGGCGGCTTAGCGTGTGCAATGCTGCTAAAAGCAGCTTGCGAGCGAACAACTCGGAATGAGGGCCCATGTGCAGTGCAGGTGAGGCAGATAAAACATGTGCAGAGAGAGTTAGATTTGGGTGTGGTGTGTTCAATCTGCAATCTAAATTGCAGTGTAAAAATAAAGCAGCCAGTATTTACCCTGCACAGAAACAAAATAACCCACCCAAATCTAACTCTCTCTGCACATGTTATATCTGCCTCCCCTGCAGTGCACATGGTTTTGCCCAATTGCTAACAAACTTGCTGCTGCGATCAACTCAGAATTACCCCCCTTTTGTGCCTCAATCTGCGCAGGCATGCCTGCATTGGTGCAAAGGTACGTACAGATGGGTCCTCCGTTATCTTGGCTGACTGAGGCGTTAGTCGCGATCAGGCATACGCAGCGTGCCTGGGTGCAAGGAGGCGCGCCTAGTCGAAGGGAGGCTCACAGAGCGTTTAGCGTTACCTTTGAGTGTAATACCTAAGATCATCCACCAGATGTCGCTTTTTAAAATCACCAATGCGCATGCGTGTGGTCACCATTAAAATACAATACTGAACTACAGCGTAACTAAGAACTACTTTACTGGTGCGTCTCATTACGCTACATTATGCTACAGTATGTCATACAGTCTATAACAGTATATACAGTACAGATGCAAATAGTACAGTATATACAGATGCACATGACAAGTTACAGATACAGTATGGTCTATTGATGTTAGGGATATGTGAGCGTCCAAATCCCGTAGTATTAAGTATAATGGGGAGAGATAAAAGCTCATCCCTAAGTTCCTGGATGCCAAATCACTGTGTGTATAGTTTATACAGACGCAACTGAACGTGTTAAAATACTTGTGTATGCAGACACAACTAATGTGTGAAAGGAATAATGTATCCCATTGACTTTACAGTATGTACAGTGCACGAAATGAGCATCCGAGTCCCCTAACGGCATAAACTAACACCAATGGGAAGGAATCACTCTTTGCAGTACTTTTCACGTGAACTTGTGAACCTTCCATGCAGTGTTGTGGACTAGCGATGAAGGCTCCCGTCTGCCATGCTGAGAGTCCCGGGTTCGATTCCCAAAGTGCCAACCTTTTTTTTGTGTGTGTTCTCGTGACATTCACTTTATTATTATTATTTTTTTCTGTGTAATCCATTGTAAAACATTCAAAGGAAGGGTGCACACAGGTTTCACACAAATCGGGGTAAATCTGCAGGAGCGACTCATTCGCTATCTAAAATACACAGCGGTAATGAGCACCTATAGACATACCAGTAAATATAAATTAGTGTATTCTGACGCAACTAACTGTTCGAGCAACACAGTACTGTAGATCGTCGGCGTTAGAGAATCTGTGTTGTACGTTATAAGCTGTTCGTGCTAATTAGTACACTAATAGAACATACTGTACAGAGATACTAACAACAGTGATTTGGCATCCAGGAACTTAGGAACGAGCTTTTATCTCTCTCCATTGTAATCTTTCAAATTATAGCAGAGAGAGATAAAAGCTCCTTAGTATCTCTGTACAGTATGCTCTATTAGTGTACTAATTAGCATGAACAGTTTGTAACATACAGCGGCAAGTTTAATTTTTTTACGTATAATGGAGAGAGATAAGAGCTCCTCCCTAAGTTCCTGGATGCCAAATCACCATCCTTCGTATCTCTGTACAGTATTTTCTATTGGAGTACTAATTAGCATGAACAGCTAATTAGTACCCTAATAGAACATACTGCACAGAGACACTAAGGACAGTGATTTGGCATCCAGGAACTTATGAGGAGCTTTTATCTCTCTCCGTTATACATAGAAAGATTAATCTTGGATGCCAAATCACTGTCCTTAGTATCTCTGTGCAGTATGTTCTATTAGGGTACTAATTAGCTGTTCGTGTTAATTAATACTCTAATAGAAAATACTGTACAGAGATACTAAGGACAGTGATTTGGCATCCAGGAACTTAGGGCGGAGCTTTTATCTCTCTCCATTATACACAGAAAGATTAAACTTGCTGTTGTATGTTACAAGCTGTTCGTGCTAATTAGTACACTAATAGAGCATACTGTACATAGATACTAAGGACGATGATTTGTCATCCAGGAACTTAGGGGGAGCTTTTATCTCTCTCTGCTATACTTAGAAAGATTACAATGGAGAGAGATAAAAGCTCCTCCCTAAGTACCTGGATGCCAAATCACTGTCCTTAGTATCTGTGTACAGTATGTTCTATTAGTGTACTAATTAGCACGAACAGCTTGTAACGTACAGCGGCAAGATTAATCTTTCTATGTATAACGGAGAGAGATAAAAGCTCCCCCCTAAGTTCCTGGATGCCAAATCACCATCCTTAGTATCTCTGTACAGTATGTTCTATTAGTGTACTAATTAGCACGAACAGCTTGTAAAGTACAGTGGCAAGATTAATCTTTCTATGTATAACAGAGAGATATAAAAGCTCCTCCCTAAGTTCCTGGATGCCAAATCACTGTCCTTAGTATCTCTGTGCAGTATGTTCTATTAGGGTACTAATTAGCTGTTCGTGCTAATTAGTACTCTAATAGAAAATACTGTACAGAGATACTAAGGACGGTGATTTGGCATCCAGGAACTTAGGGCGGAGCGTTTATCTCTCTCCATTATACATAGAAAGATTAAACTTGCCACTGTATGTTACAAGCTGTTCGTGCTAATTAGTACACTAATAGAGCATACTGTACATAGATACTAAGGACGATGATTTGTCATCTAGGAACTTAGGGGGAGTTTTTATCTCTCTGCTATACTTAGAAAGATTACAATGGAGAGAGATAAAAGCTCCTCCCTAAGTTCCTGGATGCCAAATCACTGTCCTTAGTATCTCTGTACAGTATGTTCTATTAGTGTACTAATTAGCACGAACAGCTTATAACGTACAACACAGATTCTCACAACAGATTCTCTAATGCCTACGATCTACAGTACTGTGTTGCTCAAACAGTTAGTTGCGTCAGAATACACTAATTTATATTTACTGGTATGTCTATAGGTGCTCATTACCGCTGTGTATTTTAGATAACGAATGAGTCGCTCCTGCAGATTTACCCCAATTTGTGTGAAACCTGTGTGCACCCTTCCTTTGAATGTTTTACAATGGATTACACAGAAAAAATTATAATAATTAAGTGAATGTCACGGGAACACAAAAGAAAAGATTGGCACTTTGGGAATCGAACCCGGGACTCTCAATGAGCTGGTTTTTTTGGGCTTGTGAGTGGATTGTATTTATCATTTATACAGTAAAGTGCCACCATGTTATGCAATGCTCTGCAGAGAATAGTACATCTGTCATATCAGTAACTACCCCATTTGAGTTAACAGTCTTCATTCTCTACCACACAAACCCTAAGGGGCTTTTCCTTTCTCAGCAACCAAATAACCTACTAGCGTATTTTTGGATTGTGAAAGGAAACCAGAGCACACTAAGGAAAACCCATGGAAACACATGCAACTCCTCACAGATAGGGCCCTGGTAAGCGCTGAACCCATGGCCCTAGTTTTGAGAGACAGCAATGCAAGGAAGTGCTACACTACTACAGGAAGTGGCTATCATTGTGGTGGAAGGCGGACATTACAGGTATAATGATGCCCAAAAGTAGCTTAAGAGCTATAGGTAATATCATCTTTTTAGTCTATGATGTTTGCAGGGCTATAACTACGGGTGTGCAAGCAGTGCCGCTGCACAGAGCGCAAAGGCCCTGGGGGCGGCATTATGGTTGCCCAAAGGCGTCTGCATCTGGCTAGTAAAGTGCCTGGAATGGCACCCTGCAGCCAATATCACTGCTGCAGTGTCTACTGAAGCATCCTTCAAACACTCCAGGCATGCACCCTACAACCTGTACAGCCACCGTGCTTCCCGATGCTGGAAATATCAGCAACATCATGCACTCAGGGGGCGGCGCACTGCCTCCCTGTTACAGCCCTGGATGTTAGTTACATTGTTCAATCCTGTTAATTTATATACAATAAGAATACAGCAAATAATGAATGGTTTCAAAATAATAGATGACAAACCTGAGATGTGTTTGTACGACTTGAAATAATCAAATAAACTTCCTGATATCCAAGTGAGAAATGCTTAACGCTGCCTGTTCCTGGTACGGACACCGTCTGTCTCTGAAATGACAATCGTGCAATGGTGTAATTAGTTATAATGTTAGCAACATGAACAGGTTCTTTGGTTTATGTATTATAATAAATTAATGATCTTACATACAATAAAAAATGTCAATAAAAACACATAATTAATATAAAGCAAATACACCATTGAAATGGGGTCAGTATGAAATCTTGGTGCACAGGATTACGGCATTCGAAATACCGACGCTGGGATCCCGCTGTTGAAAATGCTGACAGGGGTGAGTTGCTCTCCCCTCTCCCCACCCCCCTAATCCTCCCTACCCATAGCCTAACCCTAACCTCCCCCTTGGTACCTAACCCTAACCACACATCCCCGGTGCCTAAACATAACCCTCACCCCCCGCAGCCTAACCCTAACCCTCCGAAAGGGGTGCCTAATGCTAACCCCCCCCCCCCTTCCTGCAGCCTAATACTAACTCTACGGGATGCAACCTAACCCCCCGGAACGCAGACTTAACCTAGCCACCCCCCCTGCGTGTGCGGTTTACCTCTCCAGCGCTGCAGTGTGCCTTCGTCATTTGGCATCCCGGCTGGCCGGATTCCGGCGCCGGGGTGGCGCACCCATTCTGGATGCTGGTGTCGGCATTCAGAATTGGGTCAGAATTCTGGCTTCAGTATTCTGACTGCTGGAATCCCAACAGCCGGGATCCTGACTGCTTCCCATTGAAGTAATGTATAATGATATTTAATGGAAAAAAGATAGGATTTAGGTTACACCACAATAATGAATAAGAACAAAAAACGTAAAAGCTTTCAGCAAATTTGGATGCACAGCCTTATGATATATGGGGGCATACGTAACAGGGTCTGAGTTTGCTGGAGGTGAGGGGTGACGGAGGATTTTATTTAACGCAGCAATCATTTACAAAGCAAAACCATGCCTTGTAAATAATTGGCGCTTTAAAACAAACGTCCGAGTTCAACCGGCATCCCAAATCCACAAACTCACACCCTATTACATATGTCACTGGGATAACTAAGCATATGCTTACACAAAAAGCTCTCATTTTAATAAATGAACTAGAAAACACAATACATTGTATTTAACTACAATTGTAATAACTTTTTTTTATCTAAAAATGACATATTATTTCATACAGAAAATAGAAACAATGTGACTACTAGAATAACAATATATACATTTGTATGGTAAAATATAACAACACAAAATCAGACTATTTTATACACAGATGATGTACAGAAAGATCCAAATTATAACTGCTATTAATTGGCAAGGAACATAATGTAACCTGAAAGGTAAATATAATTAGGGTGTGTTGGAGCAAGTAAAGGGTCAGAAGATAATAAGGAGGGATCACGAAGCTATGGAGGTGGGGTCACTGGTGGCCTGCCATCCTGTGTGATTGGTTGGATGTAATAAGAGTAGGTCTTACAGTCCATGGTTGGAGTTATTCCAGGAAGTGGCTGTTGTGTAAGAACCAGAGGAACAAAGTTTCAGTATATTTGGGAGCTTATTGTTTATGTAAGACTAAAGATGTTTAATAAGAAATCATTATCATAGACCAGATCAGAACAATAGAAATGTTAAAATCCAAATACATGGGCCAGATGTAATGGCGCCAGAGTTCGGCGGCTGTGCGGGATGAAGGCCGTATTCGGTTGTTTTTTTAAAAGGTGCAATCATGTACAAGGATAAACCATGCTTTGTACATAAATGCCCCTTTAAAAAAACGTCCGCATTCGTCCGGCATCCCGCACGGCCGCCGAACTTGGGCGTCATTACATCAGGCCCATGATATTCATATATTAAATATATAAACATGTAGTTATACAATTCTGCTCAGTATGGACAACAATAATATAGTGAACCAGTGCTACCATATACAATAATAAATCCGTAGTGGCAATGTTAGTGGAATAACCATAGAGTCACGTCCTAAAAATGTTCAAATGGTTGTTCAAAAAAAGATGAGGAACACAAGGCCCTCTGAGGACAGGTTTGATGTAGTAGCTAATTGCTAGGTTGGACCAGATATAGGGCTTACATTTATCATTATGCTTGGACATAAAGTGTTCAGGTTGTGATGTGTGGCGGTATTGTCCTGGCTGGTATATTAACCGTTCGATGAATGTGGAATCCACAGTTAACAGAGTAAGCTGCAAAGATTGTCCGGCCGTTTCTCATGCAAAGTGTTGGATTATCATGGGTTCCAGGATGTCTCCATATCAAAATATGAGGGTGGTTCAATAAATAAAGTGACAAGATCTCTCATTGTGAAAATGTATTCAACTTGTACCAATACGTATACGGTAATTAATAGTATGGCCATGGTACAGATTTATTTTTCTACATAGTCCCCATACTTGTCTAGGCATTTATTCCAACGGTGCACCAAGGCATCTATACCGGCATAGAAGAAATCAGTGTCAAGCGCCAGAAGCCAGGACATGACAGTTTGCGGAACCTGACCGTCGGTCTTGAATCACCTTCCACCCAGGTGCTTCTTTAATGGTCCAAAGAGATGGAAATCTCTTGGTGTCAGGTCAGGGCTGTAGGAAGGTTGATCCAGTATCTCCCAATGGTAGTGCCGTAACAACTCAAGCGTGTGGCGTTATCATGCAGCAATACGACGCCTGTTCACAACAACCCAAGTCGTTTTTGACAAATTGGTAATGAATTTCAGCTGCTGATGTGCCCCTTAGATACAGAAATCTGATCACACAACACACCTCAATGTTTGACCATGTTTCCGTCAGCCCCACCATTTTACAACTGATATTGGGACAGTAAGAGTGATATGAGGCACAGTCAAATGGCTTTGAAGGGAAGCAGTGGTCTACCTGCTCTGGCCTAGCGGGGAAGAGAATTAGAATGAAAGAGAGAACATTACACATGTGTGACGTTTTGGTAACTCACTTACTAAACCACCCTAAGCAATCCTTTGGAAAAAGTCACTCATTAAAGGTATATGGTATAATGCAAATAAGATGTGATCTATAGAGAAAAAGACAGTATAATACACCTCAGTCTCGCACCGTACAGCATATAGACAGTAGATATATGTGGACACAACTGTAGCTCTCCCTCCTGTAACAATAGGTAAAAAAAACATGCTTACCAGTAATAATCCATCCTTGCGTGTGAATGTATAGATTCTGTTACTTGCAGGTTGATCACCAATGCCAGTAGTAATAACAATGACCTGAGAGCCATTAGCTGTAAAATCCACACAACGCACAGGGTTCTCAATGGTAAAATCCTGTTTGAAATAACACAGAAAGTATCAATTCAGATCTGATTACTGATATATTTAATCATTGTTGCACATACATATAACCCTACCGAGGGTTGCCCTCACCCGAACTCAATGAAAAATATCTCTCAGGACTCAGTTGGTCTCAAAGCTTCGGTTTAAAGCCAAGGGTGTTTGTCACCTGCTGAGGGGACTGCAGCTTTCTACTGGTTCTCACACACGTCAGTGCCCTTCGCAGGTGTACTATTACACTACTGCAGTTCCTGCGACTCCACTAAGAGAGGGGAGCGGGTAACTCAAATTTCATTGATTAACTAGGATTGCTGCTTTATTAGAAAATAACTAATCGGGGGGCGTGGCTTGGCCGGGCATGCAGTAGGACGCAGGGAGCCGAAGCTCCGCTAACATCCTGACTAAATCTCCTGCTGCCCCGGGGTGTTGGCGGCCGCACAACAAGCAGCTGCTGTGGGAGTGTGCCCTGACCGTGGGGAGCTGAGGACCGCGTCTCCCGCTGCCGCACCGACCGGGTTCCTAACTTTTGCAGCTTGGACGCGCTGGGAAAGGGACCAGAAGTGCCACCGCCATCTTCCACGCCTCGCATGCTGGTGTCCTGTGCCCACCGGGAGAGGAGAAAGCCTGCAGCGGTCAGCAGGTACTGGCTCCCATACTCGCTCCCCTTGCTCCTGGTCAGTCCCACCATCTCTCCTGCAGTTGCCCGCACACGTATATAGTGTGGGTACCTGGGAGCACAGGGAGGCATATTCCAGCGCTGGACATGGATCTGGCTGTGAGGAGTGGTGCACTCCAGCTTGGCAAGCTCCTGCTATCTGCCATTTAGAGGCTTTTCGCACCTGCTACAGACTAATACCCACTGGCTCCTTTATCCCTTATTTCTGCATTAACTTTGTAAGAACTTCGCGGTCTCTCATAAACCCAGCGAGTCTGTGACGCAGGGCACTGTATATCAGTGCACGTTAACCAGTGACTGTTCTGCTTCTATCTTACATTGGCCGCTGTTTCCAGCCAGTATGGTTACATCGGGCAACTCAGCTGCAGCTAAATTAGAAGAATATGCTAGAGGCTCACAATCTGCTTCACAGCTGCAACAGCCTGCTGGCTCTCCCCTACCTGCCTCGCCATTGGGAGTCCTCCTGCTGAAGTGGCGCCACAGTCTACTCAACAGATTTTATTGGCTATTACGGCGTCAGAACAGAGAGTTACGGACGAAATTGGACAGGTCCAGTCTGACATTTCCCTGATCAGGCATGACATGCAAAAAGTACGTGAGAGGATAGGGGAGGCTGAACAACGCATCTCTGACCTAGAAGACCATGCTAACCCTCTCAAAACCAAGGTCTCAGATTTGTCTTCTCAAATGACGCTGGTTCAAGCTAAACTTTCGGACATTGAGGGACGCTTGAGACGTAACAACGTGAACATTGTAAGCCTACCGGAGCGGGCATGAGACCCTTCTCCTGAAAAATTCCTAGAGGACTGGCTCTTAAAGCTATTTGATAAGGAGGAATTTAGCCCGCAATTTACTGTTGAACGAGCACACCGTCTTCCCTTCCGGCCTCCTTCCCCGCGTGCGCCTGCACGTACGTTTATAGCTCGCTTCCTCCACTACAAGGACCGGGATACAGTCCTCCGTTTAGCCAGAGTTCATGGCCCTTTGAAAGTTGAGAATCAAGACGTGTCGGTATATCCGGATTTCGCATTGGAGGTCCAGAAAACACGGGCACAATTTCTTAAAATCAAGAAACTGTTGCGAGACCGCCAAATTCAATATTCCGTGCTATTTCCAGCTAGGCTCAGAGTGATTCACAATGGCACTACGTACTTCTTTAACACAGCTCGGGAGGCTGAGGCATGGCTGGAGCGAGGGCCTCGGGCTCCTAATTGAGGACTCCTGTGGTGAATATGTTTCATAATATGTGTCTTCATTAATTTTTCTTCCTGGTTTTGTGTATTGTTCATTATTGATTACTGTCAGGTACGCATTACCCACTGGCAAATTAGCATTTGGCTGCTGCACCCGGGCTGATATCCGCCTGCGGAGCTGCATGCCAGGATATAGTTTATAGGGGTTTTCTCTTTTCTTCTAAACCTCTGTACCCTCTTGGGTTTATAATTGCTTTCTTTCTCTTTGTTTGTTCCTTTCGTTAGGTTATCGGTTAAGGGGATCCAAGTGTATCTAAGTTTAAATGGATATACCAGGTGGGAAAAGGGTGGGTTATTTGTTTGTTATTTTCTTTATGTACATGTCTGGGTCACATATATTTAGTGTGAGGTGTTTCCTAGGTTACAATGCTTTCGAACTTCATGTACTGACTTGGTTGTGTATAAATATGTGCCGGGGCCCTGCGAGATTTGACCACATATATTTGTCACTGTTGCTTATTGTACCTCCACCTGTGGTTTCGCACTGTACGGGAAGGGCATGGTGCTTCTTTAACTCCTGCGCCTCATTTTATATTATTGGTCCATCTTCTATGGAACAGGTTAATGTACAACAATGGCTGTAGACTCACAGGGGCTCCGCATGCTCGGTTGGAACGTGCGTGGCCTAAATGATCGCATTAAACGCACATTGGTTTTGACACAGGTGAAGAAATATAAGACAGATATTGTCTGCTTTTCAGAGACCCACTTAACTGGCTCAAAGACCTTGGCTCTCAAGAAACCCTGGGTGGGCTCGCACTACCACTCCACTATTTCTAATAATGCAAGGGGAGTTTCGATCCTTATTAAAAAAAAACTTACATTTTCACTTGATACATAGTCAAATTGATCAATATGGCCGATATGTTTTATTAAGAGCATATTTTAATAGGGTGCTTATGCATCTCCTTACAGTGTATATACCTCCTTATAGTAATAAAGTCTTGAGATATGCTATGGCTTTTGTGGCCACTTCTCCCTCTGCTCCTATTCTATGTATTGGGGACTTTAACAATGTTTTAGACCGGTCGCTGGACAGGTGGAGCAAAAACTCGAGTGTATCCACGGTGCCCACTGCGTCTCCTACTCCATTTGCCAAGTTGTTGCAGGAACTGGGTTTACTAGACAAATGGAGAATCAGACATCCGTCCACGTTACAGTACTCCTGCCACTCAGCAAGTTTTCACTCCTTTTCAAGAATAGATCTGGCCTTAGTTTCTCCTGACCTAGTCCCTAAATTGACAGAAGTTCAATATTTGCAGAGAGGCATTTCGGATCACTCCCCTATTATGGTAATTGTAGATAACGCACCGGCACAGGGTGCCAGGATGTGGAAACTTAACCCGTTCTAGTTAACTCTACTGTCTAAGGACTCCGATATGACTGTGGAGTGGAGGGAATTTGTACACCATAATGTCTCATATGAGGACCCTTTAATTAAACACGACCCCTTTAAGGCCACATTGCGAGGATCCTTTATTCAGCAAATCGCTAAAGTTAAAAAGCACGCGAGGGAAGAGGAAAGCAGACTAGAAAGGGCCTATCATGACACTGAGAATTTATACTTGGCGGTCAGTACCCCTGAAAATAGACTAAGGTGGGATGTGGTGAGGAAGGCATGGACAGATTGTCTGCTGGATAAGTCCAGCCGCAAGTTGCTCTTCTCTAAACATGCCCAGTACTTCCAAGCAGATACTGCTGGCAGTTATCTGGCTTATCTATCCAGGGGTGAGAGAGAGAGCATTTCAATACAACAGATGAGGGACCCTCAGGGTACTATACATTACACCATACCGGATATTGCCCAGGTTTTCCTTTCGTATTTTTCGACTCTGTATGTATCTAGGGCGACTTATTCTCTGCAACAACTGCGATCGTATCTGGCCCTCATAGAACTGCCCTGCCTATCCCAAGAGGCGAGAGACTTTCTAGAAGCAGACATTGCCCTTGAAGAGATAGAGTCCGCTATTGCCTCGTTTCCTAACTAAACGGCGCCAGGGGGGGATGGGATACCGGTTGAGGTATATAAACAATTTAAGGATTTCTTTGCTCTATATTTAATAAAACTATTTAATGATTTATTTGAGCGCAATAGCCTCCCTCTCTCCATGCAAGAGGCCATCGTCATAGTACTGCCTAAGCCAGGTAAGGACCCTACTATCTCTGATTCGTACCGCCCAATCTCATTATTAGCTGTAGATATTAAAATTTTGGCTAAGCTGTTGGCGGTCCGCCTCAATGCTGTTATAGCATCGATTGTCCATGATGATCAGACTGGCTTTATGCCAGGAAAGTCAACGGTTCAAAACCTGCGCAGACTATTTTGCCATTTGCAGGGGGAGGACAGAGCAGAGTCGGAGGCAGTGGTGGTGTCCTTGGATGCCACCAAGGCCTTCGACTCGGTGGAATGGATGTACTTACGGGAAATAATCCAGAAGTTTGCCTTTGGTCCTAAATTTATACAGTGGGTTAGATTGTTATACTCCACGCCTAGGGCCTGTGTTTCTGTAAATGGGTATGTTACGCCATCCTTTCCTCTAGAATGGAGAACTAGACAGGGCTGTCCACTGTCTCCTGCCCTATTTGCTCTGACCATTGAGCCCCTCGCTGCATGATTACGAGGGTCCCCTGACATTAGAGGTATTCCGATTGGTGACCATACTGATGTTAATGCGCTATACCCGGATGACATGATATTGTTTTTAAATGATGCAGATGCCTCTCTATTGAAGTTACTTGAAGTGGTGAACACTTTTGGGACCTTCTCAGGCCTGCTAATAAACTGGAACAAGTCCAGCATCCTCCCATTGTCAGGGGTCCTCCCTACAGCCGCGAATGTCTCCAGCCCATTACAATGGACCCTCTCCTTCAAATACCTAGGAGTTAATGTTTCATCAAGGGTTAAAACATATATTTAGCAGAATCTAGTCCCAGTTACTAATGAATGAAGGCGTCGGATCCATCAATGGAAAAAACTCTCCTTAACGGTTACGGGCCGTATAAATTTAATTAAGATGATGGTGCAGCCCAAATTCCTATATATCCTTCAACATTTGCCTATTTATATTCCTAAACAGTGTTTTGATAAAATGAATAGTGTGATCTCCTCCTTTGTTTGGGGGGGTAAAACGCCTAGGGTGGCATTGAGAGCCTTGGTCAAAGAAAAGACAGATGGGGGTTTAAGCATGCCCAACCGGCAAATTTACTACCTGGCTGCTCAATTGGTACATATGTGGAATTGAGCCCAGGGTAGGGGAGGACCTACAGTGGCAGGATTTCTGGCCGAGCATGTGGGGCCCCATTTTTCCCTAGTCCACTTTCTCCTGTCTGGTTCGTCCACAGGAAATCTCCCACCTATGTTGCGTCAGACCCTACTTGTGTGGAGGCATGCTCATTCCTACTATGACTGGACTGACATTGATACTGAAACCCCTATATGGTTTAATGTTACATTTAAAGAGCTATCACAGTTGTCAGACGACAATGTCTGGATACGAAATGGCCTTACGGAAATCGCTCAGCTATACAAGGGGGGTGTTTTCAAATCTTTTCAGCAAATACAACAGGACTTCCCAGTCCCTAATTCGGCCTTCTTCAGATATTTGCAACTACAACATGCAGTAACGACACAGTTTGGGCCCCCCCCCCTCCCCCCCCCCCGCAATCTCTGACTCCCCGGTCAAGGACCTGATTCTGCGCTTGGGCACTAAGGGCCAGATATCATCTATATATGTAACTCTTAATGCCCAGATGAACACACATGTTTTTGACCCCTTACGAGTACGATGGCAACAGGATATAGGCACACTGGAGGAGGATCAATGCGTGCAAATATTGTGTACTACTAAATATTCAACCCCATGTATAAGGTACCAACAAATCTAATTTTATATTCTGCATAGGGTTTATCGCACTCCCCTCTCTATGTACAAAGCAGGCCTGAGATCAGAAACCACCTGTCCTAGATGCGCTGCCCTTGATGCAGACTTCTGGCACTTATTATGTTCCTGTCCAGGAATATATGGCTTCTGGAAGGTTGTATGGGCGGATATTTTGCTCACCGAACCTACTTTACCGCCCATGACACCTGCATTATGCATCTTTGGTTTGGATCTTGCAGTGTCCCACACGCCCATAATTTACAAATACGTGCTATGCCTCACTGCTCTTGCTAAGGTTAATAGCCTGTAACTGGTTTGCTCAATCCTTACCTAACATTTACCACTGGATAGCGCTGGTGAATGAGGTAGCGGGTCATGATTCATGTATAGGGCCAGAGGTAAACTCAGCCAATACTTTAATAAATGGTATACTGTAGGTGGAATACTTCACGACTTGCCACAGAATTGAATATGATGGCAGTCCTAACTTAATACTGTTGTTAACCGTGACTGCTTTGGTCTCGCAGAGAATTATGACACGATAATACTATGTAAATGTTATTGCGATGTTATGTAATTGACACCCTTCATGCATTCCTAAGAGGACATATGTTTGCAATAATACACACACCCAGGGGCGTATTGGGAACAAAAAGCGGCCCTGGAAAAATTTGTACTAGTGGCCCCACATGGACAGCACCAGAGGTGTAAGGTCTAGCCATGGGCCATGGCAGCAGCACCCTCCCTCCAAGACTTTCCAGATAGTGGGCATGTCCAGCATCAAGGGGGAAGTTAAAAGGAAATAAAATTAAATATTATGAGCACATTATATAATACTCTGTCAGAATTTAGGAAACTATATAATTCTTTAGAAAGATATATTTTCTTGCTTATTACACCAACCATATCTCAATCACTATTCACTCGATCTTATATGTCAGCCAAGCAGGCAGACAGAGCATACAGTAGATCATCTGCAATCACAGGCTAAGTGATAAAGTCATTTTCATATATGCAAATTATTTTGCATCTTATTAATTATGTCTATAAAAAGGGCCACATGTCCTCAATCAAAACAGGGCCCACGGGTGCATCGGCCCACCGGGAATCTTCCCTGTAAGCCCTATGCCCGATCTGCCTCTGCGCACGCCACTGAAATGTCTGTATGCTTGTATCCATTTCTTTTTATTTTTGGCTCATGGACATGTACAAGTTTGTTTTGTTGTATGTTTGTATCTTGTTATAAACTTGAAAAACATTTCAATAAAAAAGTACACAAGTAATAAAAAAAGAAAGAAAAGAACTAATCAGTGAGAAGGTTAAAGTGTAGAAGCTCCGCAGAGATGAGAGTTGGTTTGGTATGTCTCCTAGTATGGGGTTGGGGCTGTACGACCAGCGGCCGGGATCCCAGTGGTCAGCATCCCGACGCTGAGATCCCGGCCGCAGAATGCTGGCAGTGGGGGCGAGTGCAACGAAGCCCCTTGCGGACTCGCTGTGCTCGCCACACTGTGGGTTCGGTCGCAAACTGCGCTCGCTACACATTCTATTCCTACTCTATTGGTGTCGCGGACACTAATGCTGATTGTTGCCATTTTCAGTGTCCGGTATGCAGGGGGAAGTCACATAACTACATCCTCTACTATGTACTAAGGGGTAAATTTACTAAAGCTTCTAAAATAGAGAATTGATGATGTTGCCAATAACAACCAATCGGATGCTGTCTATTATTTCTCTATTGCCTTTTAGAAAATGATAGACGGCATCTTATTGGTTGCTATGGGCAACACCCCCAATTCTCTGCTTTAGAAGCTTTAGTAAATTTACCCCTAAGAGTAGGACTGTGCAGAAAGCAGGGAAGAGAGAAGAGGAAACATTCTTATCCTCAGACTAATATTTTCCTGCTACCTCCTGTGTGCGTCAGTTGCACAAAATATCTGTGTTAGTGAACAGTGGCATAGTAGCCAAAGAATAAGGTCCCTATGGGTCTATTATGCCTAAATTAGGTTACAAAGTCCACACAGGTGTATTTATCCTTTAAAATGTTATATCATACAAAGAGGTAGATTTCGTAAATTGATTTACTGTAATAATAAGAATCACACATAATACAAATATTACATTATTAATGCTTGATATGGTTGTAATAAGAACTAAGGGGCAGATGTATTAACCTGGAGAAGGCATAAGGAAGTGATAAACCAGTGATAAGTCATAAGTGCAAGGTGATAAACGCACCAGCCAATCAGCTTCAATATGTAAATGAACAGTTAGGAGCTGATTGGCTGGTGCGTTTATCACATTGCACTTATCACTGGTTTATCACTTCCTTATGCTTTCTCCAGGCTTAATACATCTGCCCCTAAGTGTAATACTTTTCTCTTCATTGAATTTCATATAGAAAAATACCTGGATAGCTACAAATACTCCGCGCCACTCGTAGACTGTGGAAGTGGAATGAGCCATGGAAAACCGTTTTAGCAAAACACCGTATTGTACGTCGTCATGAGTGAAGAAACACCAGCTGGAAGCTGACTCATTGGGAAAACTTTGTAACACAGACAGTACAGTGTTGGGACCCTCTGTAAAAGATAGAGTCTTCAATAAACGTAAAATGCTGCACAAAACCTACCACATGCTGCACTTCATCTCCCTACTACTGATTTATTAAAGGCATAGAAGTGACGTTTAATCTCATGTGCTTGCTGCAAATCCTAATGAAATAAACAAGTAGAAATAGTGCTTTATCTAGAATATACTGTATATTTCATTTTATAATGAAACATGGTAACATTTCTATGTGTTTCATACAAAACTCTACACAGATAAAGCCTTGGTGGGAATCAAGCCTAGTACGTCTCCCCATGTTTCCCCAGCCAAAACGACAACAAATACTTCATTGGTAATATCTTAATAGTATCACTGCATTTTCCCAAATAACCTCTAATGCTATGTTTCAGCAACAATGAACTAACTCAAGGTTCCTAATATAGGGGTCTGTTCATTAAGCAGTGAAAAGAGTGGAGTAGTGAGCCAGTGGAGAAGTTGCCCATGGCAACAAATCAGCATTGAAGTAACATTTAGAATTTGCATACTATAAAATGATACAGAGCAGATGATTGGTTGCCATGGGTAACTTCAGAACCCATAATATTAGGCTGTGACTGATAGCCAAGCTTAGATCACAAATAAACGCCAGCTAATCATGGTAATAGCAAGTTCTGTAATGAAGTAATAGCACGTCCAGACATAGGGCCATGCTGTAGCTCATATGTCAGTGGTAACCTTCATGCAAGGATCCTCCAGTAATATCCCACTATTGTGGTGGCACTACATAGTTCTCAAACATAGGGATTTAGGAGACACTTGTAATACATATTTATGGTGAACAACTAATGCAGGGGAAGAGTAAAGAGTTAACTCTAAAAACCATCCAAAATAAGTATTACCATTAGATAGCTGTTTTACGTTTGTGTAATGATACAAATAATCTTGAAGGACCATCATGTGCAAGGTTCACTCAATGCAAATGTGCAATACATATCTTACTTATGCCGAAGGCGCTTCCCGATACCGTCTCCCACTCCACGCTCACAGATATGTTCAGTGCATTGCTGCGGGACACTCTCAGATAGACTGTTGCATTATTCTCCTCCATCATCAAAGAACTTGTCCTAAGCTCCCAAAGTAAGATGGATGAGAGGTGACTATGCAGGATGCTTACATTAAACTTGCATGCAGTTTGTCATAGGGCTGGCATATCTACGCACTTCTTTAGGAATATTAAATGATTTGCAATATGGAAATGCAGCATACAGTATGTGGTATGTGCACAAAGGAATTGCAACAAATAGCTACCAAAGTACACTTGTAAATAATGTACATATATACCGACGTTTATCTGTGTTTTACCTGTTATTAGTGGGGAAGATGCTGAACAGTCCTTGTGGTGCCTGGTTCTGCAGCACTGTTATCACAGTGTGTATGCTTGTACCCAGTCTAGCACCACCAGTGGGATTCAACAGTGTGACAGTAAAATGCTCGTCCATCTCCGGTTCCTCATCCAGCACTGCAGAAATTTCCAGGGTCTGTGTGAACAAACCAATCATTTAACATATGAGTAAAAGCATCAACACATATATGTTAGCATATTCCATGTAAGGCTGGGTACACACTGCAAAGGTTAAGTGGACGACTAGCTGTAGCACCGAGCCAGTGGGCGATTAGGTAAGCTACACAAACTTACCAATCGGCAGCTCTATATGTTGGGCCAGATATCACAGCTGGGCGGACATTTGAATTTGCCCGCCCAGCTGTGACATCAGTGTCGGCAGTCTCAGAAGACAGTGTATGGGTCACCCGTACACACAATCACACATGCCTATAAATCCTGCAAATATATTGGTAGTTGATCGCAGCAGCAAATTTGCTAGCAGTTGGGCAAAACCATGTGCACTGCGGGGGGGGGGGGGGGGGGGGGAGATATAACATTTGCAGGTAGAGTTAGATTTGGGTGGGTTATTTTGTATCTGTGCAGGGTAAATACTGGCTGCTTTACTTATGCACTGCAATTTAGATATCAGTTTGAACACACCCCACCCAAATCTAACTCTCTCTGCACATGTTATATCTGCCCCACCTGCAGTGCACATAGTTTTTCCCAACTGCTAACAAATTTGCTGCTGTGATCAACTCTGAATTAGGCCCATAGACATATTGGGTGTACACACCTGCCAATCCACTACCAATATAAATATCGACCAGTGTGTTCCCAGTTCTGGAATTACGTGTTTCCTTGTAAGCCCAGCACATCTGGCTACAAAAGTATGTAAAGTGACAGACTAAAATACTTTACAAATGCTTTCGGTTACAATTGGACATTTATCATCAAAAGCAACAAGATCATTATGAAACTGGCCACACAAAGACAATTTTGATGGCCAATGTAGCCCACATGGTATAAAATGGTCATGTGTGTAGGGCACAACCAACCACTATAGAAGGCCAAGCACAATGGAAATCTCTCTGGACATCTCAAGACATACATGTACTGGACTTATAATAGTAAGTAGAAAATAAGCTGTTTAAAAATCACTAACACCAATGTCAGATTTGGGTGTGGGTGACTGGACTGAGTTTGTGGGATACTTCTTCGGAGTTAGGCATCATTACAGGATAAGAAATTTAACAGCTCTGATGTACACTAGAAACAAACTCTTTTATATCCTGGACACATTGGGAACTGTGTATGTTTGGATGCTTGTCGATTGGTTTATGTTCCAATGATTAAAGCACAATCCTTAAAACCAGTGTTCATTTAGTTCCTCTCATGGAGATAGGACAGTCTGCAGAAGAGGTCAACTTGGTGCATATTTCCATTACTAGTCTTCTTTACTGTCTGTGTTTGCTACCACCTACATCACCACGTCCCTATTTCATACAGTCACAATCAGTGTAAGAAAGTGTAGCTAAGGCTGAAGAGTGCAATTTTTCCTTATTCCTCCTTGGAGTCATTTCACAATTAAATGTCTGTGACTGACACAACTGCTGGACAGTACCTTGAACCTCACTCCTTCTTCCAATATAACATATCCTTCTACTGGACTCAGATCACCAGAAGCATCAGAACCATTCTCTCCTGTGACAAGATACTGAACTGTGACAGTGCCAAATATCCCTTGTGGAGGATCCCTGATAACACACAGCAGTGCCACAGTCTCTGTCAGGTGCAGGGCAGTGGGCTCCCTCAGAAAGAAGTGCTCGCTGTTGTTAAAGGATATTACTCCATGACCGTCGTCGTTAGAAAGGATTGTAACAGTAGCTGTCATAACAGAAATATAAATGAATAGATCATACATAGAATAATGCATTAACACGCAGATCACATTGTATTACTATGTATTCTATACCTTAGAATTCACTGTGAAAAATGCAACCTACCTTTAACTCAACACTCAGTATAAGCGTATTTATAACATGGTCAGTGTTACATAGGATAAGCTCTAGAGCTCAATTACACAAACTCATCCCTTCATACAGGTGACTGACAAAACGCCAAACACTTCAACAACAAATAGAGTTTAGCAATATGGTGTTGGACCATCAATAGCCCTAACTATAGCCCACCTGTGAAATTTTGGACCTCTCCATAAATACTCCTTTTCCGCCCCTAACCTGCCCAATTCAATTACAAACTTTGAAATCTCCTGCAATGGCCACCATATTACTGTAGCTTATATATTACTACAGACAACTGTAAAATAATGTACAATTGCCCGAAAGTAAGAAATGACACTATAATAGGGCATGTAAATGACATTAGAGCCTTATTATTCTAATGTGGAGGCTGGAAGCAACAGTTCAAAAAACATCCAATAAATGTCCATAGTTGAAGCAATGAATTGTCAATCTATAGAATCAGATGTCTGTTCCTTCATGTTACCTGTTGTGTTCCGGCCCAGCTCTAGTCCATGGGAAGGATTTGCAAGTATCAGCTGGAACTTTTCATCTCCCTCTGGGATATTATCATCATTAATGAGGACATCAATCAATTTATATTTTTCTCCATCAGCAAATGTTAAAACCTGAAATAAACATTACAAAGCAGGTTCTACCATATTATTGCTTGGATTTAGTCCTATGAAAAAGCCTACATAGCACATATGACCTGCACTCCATGCTAACAGATCATCTGTAACAAAACTAATGACAGCTCACATCCGATTGATTGCTACAGGCTACATTTATGGTAATACGCAGCATATTATTAAAGGGGTAGGAAACTTCTAGCTGCAACATTTATTGCAGCAGCGATGAGAACTGTGCTTACTTATAACAAGCACCGGGTGCTGTACATCATTTTATTTAACCTTTCTCTGTAGATTATAATAAAGCTCCAGGAGCTGTATCTTCTATTTGCTTTCTCTGTGCAGCGACTCGGAAACCCATAGGCTCATTAGGTTGCAGCCTAGGATGCCAGGGCTTGAGGGGCGCCACTGAGGCACTAAATTTAAGGGTGCCTATGAAAGAGTGTATTAGCTTAGCAGCTGAAACGTCAATCAGTGACATGTACTTACCATTGAAATAGCATTATAGTCCATCTCCTGCAGTGCTTCAATATTCTGCGCATAGACAAACAATGACACATTTCCAACAGTCCCCTTATTCCGATAGGCTACAAGTGTTAAAACACCAACAGTTTCGTTGACTTCATAGCTAAAAAAAAAAAAAAAAAAAGGAAAGTATTAAAGTATTAGATTTCTTTTAGAAAGGTACAGTACATCTACATACTGTATACATCACACTAATGGACAAAATACACTGAAAACTGACCCCGGTTTGATAATTAATGCCACATAATTAAAAAATACATTAGCACAATTGGGCAATAGGATATGATGGACTACTAGTATCAGATCCAATTAAGCTTCATTCGTTTGCACGTAATTAAAGTCAGATGAGGTGACTTCCGGTTCCGGTGCCTGCATGAGGAGACGCTGATCTTTACAGCTCTCCCGCACCTCCGAATAACAGGCCGCACAGAGCCTCCATTCTGCCGTGGACAGCGGCGGTTTTTGCAGTGAGCTGAAGGAGAGAGTGTGGGGCACCACATGGATAGATTTCTATCCGCATCTATGCCCCCCAAAGTGCACAAATCAAAGTCTGAACGTCGGCAGCCGGAATCCAAGATGGCCGCCGCGTCTGATTCTCAGGTGGGGACACATGCTGCTAGCATTGATACACACTCACAGCATGCCTCGCACCCTCCACAACCCACCCCAGACATCCCTGTACCTGCCTCTGATAGCCCTGTTACATACACAGATGTTGTAAAGGCAGTACAGGTAGCTATGGGACCAATTATGGATGCACATTCAGCCAAACTGCAACAAGCCATACGTGATATGAAATCACAGGTGAAGCAGCTTTCTAGAACAGTGAATAATAATGAGCAACGGATTGGGGAAAATTTCCAAGAAGTAACTGAGCTCAAAATACAATATGAACAACTTCAGAAATCCCATTATCAGCTATAAACAAAAGTCGACGCCCTTGAAAATAGGTCACGTCGATGCAATTTACGTGTCGTGGGGTTACCTGAATCGCTTAAAGGACCTGAACTGTTTACCTTTTTACAATCTACCTTGCCTGATCTACTGGATATTGGAGAGGATTGCACGGGCTTGGTAATAGAGCGAGCACACCGCTTGGGTCCCCCGCGGTCCGGCACAGACAGCAGACCCCGTGTCGTCATTTTCAAAACTCTTAGTTTTGTACACAAGGAGGCTATCTGGGCAGCGTCAAGGCACAACAGAGATCTTAAGTGGATGGGCTCCCGATTGTTTATTTTTCAGGACTATTCTTCTGAAGTAATGAGAGCAAGGAAAGAATTTGCACCTCTTTGTACTAAACTGGTGAAAGACAAAAGGAAATTTGCCTTGTTATTTCCAGCACGTCTCCGTCTCTTTGAAGGCAATGCATTTAAAGATTTCTCCACAGTCGGGGATGCGGAGGGATACCTACGTGAACTTACTCAGTCAGATTACAGCCCCTCTGGAGACCCAGCTGATCTATAACGTGCCCTGAGATGTGAGATTCAATAGTCTTATATATCCCTAAAGAGATATCCACGTGCAGTCTGACAATGTCCTTTGTATATACATAGTTACAGCCTCGGCTGATACTTAGTGACTGCCTTGCGGTCTCCTAGTTAACAATACATATGCCTTTTTTCTTTTTTTCTCTTCCTTTTTAATCTCTGATTATTGTTACTAGATTGTCTCCCTCCGCTGGCTTAGATCATATCCAAAGTCTCATTGCTCCTTTTGGTTTAAAAATTACATGCTTGTCTTTTTGCAATCACTGTTCAGAATGCATTTGGCCAGAGATAGTTTTATAGAAATGACGATTAAGGGTATAGAACTTCATATGGTATTTTAGGCAATGCTTATCCATGTGACCCTTCTGTATCCCCTCTGACCAATGCTTTACTTTTGATCAATAATGGCTCTGTGCCTAACCCTCATATATACAAATACATGAATCACTATGTTTTTTACTATGGAGGTTAAGAGCACCTATCTTGTTATGCTTTATGCTCGTTAGAGTTTACCCGCGTATTAGTTTGACGCGGGAAGATTTCAACCCGGAAGCACACCCAGCATGTGTGCGTAACATAGGAATATACTTCCTTAGCGGAATATATTCACTATGTTTGTTCCCCCAGTTGTTTCTTCCCACCCCCCCTCTTCCCTTTTGCAACTCCGATTTGACTATATTTCTTATCTTATCATCATGTGAGAGGATTTCAATAAGTAAGTTGGGAGTATATTTTACATACATACCTTTCTACTACTTCATATATGGCTAGTCTTACATTGGGTTCTCTTAACGTCGGTGGCTTTCATTCTCCAGTTAAGAGGAAGAAGATATTAATATACCTCAAAAGAACAAAAATTGATATAGCATATTTGCAAGAAACTCATTTGCTACCCCCTGAAATGCTAAAATTAAACGCACTACGCTGGAAAGTCCTTCTATCTGCCCCATTCACCTCTAAGGCCAGAGGAGTGGCAATACTGGTGAGGGCATCATTAGTAACCGTTGTACACTCCTCATTAATTGACCCTCAGGGTCGCTATATAATCGCTGAGGTATCAATTGACCAATCTAGATACATACTATGTAATGTGTACGCCCCAAATGTATATTCTAAGGTTTTTTTTATGAAAATTGTAACAAAATTATACGCTTATGGTACTGTCCCTATTCTCTTTGGGGGAGATTTAAATATAGTAGCATCCCCGCTGATGGATGCTTCCTCTTCTCCATACAACAAACGTCGGGTCCCACAGATAGGCATACCGTATATTCTACAACAACTTCAGTTAGTAGATGCATGGAGAGCTGCTCATCCTTTGGAGCGTGATTTTACCTGTCTATCTGCAGCTCATAACACTCTCTCCAGGATAGACTATATTTTTATGTCTGAGCATTTATTTACACGCCTCCTGGATTCTAATATAGAACCTATCTGTGTGTCTGATCACGCTCTGTGCTGGATCAGATTTGCCCTGGTCACGGATAAAGGCCCATTTAAACAATGGCGTTTCCCCTCCCACTTATCTCACTCCTTAAAGTTTAGAGCTGCATTGGAAACCATATGGGCTAATTATCAATCTGATAATAGGGATACCGCCTCTTCTTCCCCCGCACTTTTTTGGCTAGCTTTTAAGCCTGTACTTAGAGGAGAGATTATTTCTTACTGTGCACATAAAGACAAATTGTTCCGTTCCTCATATGTAGAATTGCAAACCAACCTCACTACAGCCTATCAGACATTTAAAACTACACCTACCTCAGCCAATAAATTGGCGTATTTGACACAAAAGACAGCTTTTGATAACATGTTGTCTCAGGCGGAATCTAAATATTCTTTTAACTCTTCCTGCAAATTCTATAAACATGGTAATAGGTCGGGGAAACTTTTATCTAACCTACTCAGAGGCCAACTTACTTCTAGCACAATTAAGGCTCTTAAGGATGAAAATGGCAATATCACTTCTGGTGGCAAGGAAATCTCCAATATCTTGCACGCCTTCTACTCAAAGTTGTATGCCTTATCGGAAACTAATGCTGAAGAGGCTGCTGCCTTTTGGGACAAGGTTACCCTCCCCCACATATCCCCAGATCAAGCCTCATCTTTAATACAGCCTATATCTATTGAGGAAATAAGGCGCGCTATTAAGCACCTTAAAACCAACAAAGCTCCTGGTCCAGATGGAATCTCTAATGACTTCTATAAGATTTTGGGCCCTAAAATAGAAGATGCCCTTCTGGTCTTCTTTAATATGCTTATATCAGGATCAGACCCCCCTCTATACTTTAATTCCGCCCTGTTGAAACTTCTACATAAACCTGGTCGTGACCCTCTCTTGCCTGGATCTTATCGCCCAATTTCCCTCCTGAACACAGATTATAAACTATATACTAAAATTTTAGCTGATAGACTTAAACTTATTCTTCCGAATATCATACACAAAGACCAAACAGGGTTTATTATGGGTCGTCACTCAGTGGGGAATGTTCGGAAAGTCCTTGCAGTTATGCAATGGCTAGAATCCTCTAACTCCTCTAACTCCCAAAGTCCCAATGCAATTCTATCACTTGATGCAGAAAAAGTATCACTTGATGCAGAAAAAGCTTTTGATTTAGTAGCCTGGGACCACTTGTTTGATTGTATACATAGATTTGGCGCCCCCACTGAATTTATTATGATTTTACAAAGATCATATAAGGGCTCCTCTACGCAAATTTTAAGTAATAGTTATCTCTCTCACCCCTTTTCAATTTTACAGGGCACAAGACAAGGTTGCCCCCTCTCTCCCCTCCTCTTCGCTATGGCATTAGAACCATTAGCTGTAGCTCTTCGCTCAAATCCCCTGTATACTGGCATTAAAATTAAGGATGTTGAAGTCAAATTGAGCCTATTTGCGGATGATATGCTGCTATTTATTTCTCAGCCTTTGCAGTCGCTTACAGCTATTACTTCCATGATAGACAATTTTAGTGCGTTTTCAGGCTTTAAGGTAAACTATTCGAAATCACAGCTCCTTCCTATAATGACAGAAACTAATTACTTTCACTCACACCCCACATTAGCTAGGTTTACTATCTGTCGCACCCCTCTTAAATATCTGGGCATCCTCATTCCGACTACTCTTAGCTCACTTTATACTATCAATTTCCCACCAATACTGACTTCAATTGCAAAATTAATCGACCATTGGATACACTTGCCCCTCTCGTAAATTTATATGGCAAGGTAAGAGACCACGCATTGCTTTTTCCAAATTGACCCTTCCAAAGGCGCAGGGAGGCTTCGCTGTGCCAGATGTAGCCACTTTTACTCAAGCAGCTCATTTTCGGTATATATCGGACTGGTTAGGGCAAACCTCAGTATTTACTAATACTGCATTAGAGGATGCACTTTTTTTTCCCTTTTCCTCTAATGCACTATTACATTCTCCCAAATCGTTGATCCCAGCACACATTCTCTCCAATATATTATTTGCAGATGTTTATAGAAGCTGGTGTACTATCAATAAACGCTTGCATAGGGACCATACTGACACCCCTTTTATTACCTTTTGGGGAAATCCTAATTTTATTCCAGGTTTGGAGAACTCACTATATTTGAACTGGAAAGCGAAAGGGATAATAGCGATAAAAGATATCTTTGATCCAGGTGGCACTATACGTACCTTTGACTACCTCCAAGATACTTTTAGTCTTCAGAGGGGGTGGTTCTTTATGTACCTACAGGCTAGGCACTATGCTCAGTCGAAAACTGTGAAACCAGCTGTGACCCAACCCAGAGATGTGATTTTAGATACCATGGCTTTTATTAAAATCAAAACATACAAAATTCGGTATTTATATCCATTTTTATTGGAGACATCTATGGTAGCGGCTTGGTCTCGCTCCCTTCGGAGCTGGACTCGAGACATCCCATCTATTCAGTCATCTGCAGTTTGGACAGAGCATTGTGAGATCACCCTAAAACGTATCCCTTCTGCTGCATTACAGGAAACATATTTGCGGATTATGCATAGGGCATACATCTCCCCAGCGCAAAGAAAATTTATGCTAGCTGAAGAAACAGGCAGATGCCCAAAATGCTCTACTAGTAGGGCCGATTTTTTTCATAACTTCTGGGAATGTGGAAAAATAAGACGATTTTGGGATAAAGTTATCGATTATATTAATAAACTTTTTTCCCTTAGTCTTGTTAAAGCCCCTATTCCCTGCCTGTTATTAAATTTTGATGAATGGGATTTAGGTTTAGGTAAGTCCTCACTGTCTCCTATATTAACAGTTATTCTGACCATTGCCTGTAAACTTATTCTAAAACACTGGATTTCTAGATCCCCCCCTTTCTACATGAACTTCAATCAGATATCTTAAAGATGCTTTATTATGAACAAAGTGCTGCTTTTCCAGAAGTTGAGACAGGGGTAGTGAGGTTTTATAAAAAATGGGGTGAATATATAAATAGACTTCCTCAGGATATACAAGATCAACTACAGAGAGTATTCGAAGGCACTGACTGGTACCTAAGACAGAAAATAATGTAATTCTTCTCCGCTATGATAACTTATTGTTATATTTCGGAGTTGCTATTACCTCTTCCCTCCTTCCCTTAGTTTTGTATCCCTCCTTACCCTCTACTCCTTTGTCTCTATTTTATCATATTATGTAAAAACTTTTTCCTTTTATTTGAGGTTATCCACTCATACCTGGTACACTGGATCTGAATAATGGGACTATTGTACTGTGTTCTAACATCCTTTTGAATGTAACAATTGTTATGTAAATCGTGACTCTTTACCCAAATTTATTAGGCACTACTTAGCATTGACTGTCACTCTTTGATTTCATACTTTAATGCCTTGAAAATGCCAATGTAATGATGTTGCAATGCACCGATGTACCAATATTATTGTTATGATATTGTTCTTTATATATCAATGGAAAAATTTGTAAAAAACCTAATAAATCGTTTATTCAAAAAAAAAAAAAGTCAGATGAGGTAATTCTGATTGGCAGTGTCAGTCTCACTGCAGTTTATACAGTAGCTTTGGGATTGCGAATTGGGGCAATATCAGTGTAGCTGGTGAACTCATCTAGAGCTACCTGGCTTATTGCTCGAAGATATTCCCTGGCGGAAAGAAAAAACAAACTTGTGAATGAAGCATCACTAGACAGCAGTTAGTACTTTCATGGCTTCAGAGGATGGCAGGTAGGACAAGGGCTCATCTCACTCTGCTTAGAGGCAATGCACAAGTGCACAGCTTCTCTTCAGTATTCAGCAGTATTGCTCTTCTAACCTCCCCACTGCCAGCTGGACACTGTAGCCCCGCAGGTAGGACAAGGGCTCTGACTGTCCCACCGAAATCGGAAAGGTTGGGAGGTATATAGTAACATAGATGACCATAAACGGTAATAATATCATTTCAGTATTTTAATAATCGTATATATATTTTTCAGGAAAAACTATTTTAATTGTGAATTTACTGTATATTTAAACATTTTGTTAACATCAAAGAAGCTTCACAAGAAGTTAGCAGTATCTGAATATTTAACCCTTTTTCAAGTTGGAAAACATTTTGTGTGTCACTGCTGATGCACGACACCAGACACAGAAGAGGACAAATGTTGTGATGCCGAGATCAGCGCATATTCTGGCAGTGATACAAGTATTGCTATGAGAGCTTGAAATATAAAAAGACATCTGGAAGAAATGCAGTTGTTTTGGGTGCCCATCAAACAATTCAGTTGTTACCCCCAGTCAGGCACGAGTGCGGCTTGTGCGCTCCCATTAGTTCCAGGTTTAACCGGGCAAAAAGTGGCTAAACTCGTCTAAAGTCCCAGTTGGGCACCCAAAGAGCCGGCTTATTGCACATTTCAGCACACCACCTGAGGAGGCTATGAGCTGAAATGTCGTACCCCACCATGGCTATTCAGACCCAACTGGGCACTGGGCACCATCTAGTGGTAACCACAGCGAAAAACAATTGAATCGCCCACTTACTGCACTTTCTTATGTTTCTGTTAAAACCACGTTTTCATTTTGAATTAAATGCACAGTTTTTGCAGATTTACTTTCAATGGAATTTAGCTAAGTTTTCTTGTTCAGAATATTCATAATTATTTTATGCTCAATCAATCCAAGTAGCTGGATAATGTACAAATGTAGCCACGCACATCCTGCCTGCGGCACGGCCACACACGCCGTGTCTAGGTGCATGTGTACCTTAGTACGCCACACATGTATTCCTATGGGCACGCATACTTAGACGCACGCGCGTGTCCTAGTCACGAGCACACTTGCTGCAACTGGCTTTCAATCTAGCTGCAGGCTAGATGAGCGATATACTGTAGCTGCAGGCTACATGAGGGTGGCTAGTTACATCTGTGGTGGTAAGGACAATGCCTTGTGCTACCATTTTACTACTTATAATATACATTTGCCATTCATGAAGGTGTCAAAATTGGAAATTTGGAGTATGAACTCCATAGCCCTGGTTCTGAAATGGACGCAATTCTTTTCCCAGACAAAAGTAGTTTGACTATACTGGCAGTAGTAACCAATACAGATGCATCTTTGCTGCAGTCATGCCAAACAACCCCTTTTGGCACGCCAGGTCGTGTAAGAATCTTCTAGCGTCTTTTTTGCTTCTTTTTGTCAAAAATGCATATAAACTGTTGCAGCAATGCAATAAGGATGCACAAGGAGATTGTGATGATTAATTTGATATATGACACTTGTATCTGTGTGCGACTGAGTTCTTTTCTGCTCCGTATACAGCCTCAGTCACACACAATATACAAGTGTTAAGGGCCCCATACACAAGAACGATTTTGCTCCATTTCAGCTCAATTTGGTAATTCGGGCCAATATATAGGGGGAAATCGTGCATTTTTGCTGTGCATCCGATCCAATCCAATCCGATGCGCGGCCCCGTGAGCGTCGCGTCGACTCCTCCAGGTCGTTGGTGCTGCACTCGTTATTTGTCGTGATCAAATGGAATTGTATGGAATTGAACGGAAAAAATAAGATTTTACTTACCGATAAATCTATTTCTCATAGTCCGTAGTGGATGCTGGGGACTCCGTCAGGACCATGGGGGATTAGCGGCTCCGCAGGAGACAGGGCACAAAAATAAAGCTTTAGGATCAGGTGGTGTGCACTGGCTCCTCCCCCTATGACCCTCCTCCAAGCCTCAGTTAGGATACTGTGCCCGGACGAGCGTACACAATAAGGAAGGATTTTGAATCCCGGGTAAGACTCAAACCAGCCACACCAATCACACCGTACAACTTGTGATCTGAACCCAGTTAACAGTATGACAAACGTAGGAGCCTCTGAACAGACGGCTCACAACAATAACAACCCGATTTTTTTGTAACAATAACTATGTACAAGTATTGCAGACAATCCGCACTTGGGATGGGCGCCCAGCATCCACTACGGACTATGAGAAATAGATTTATCGGTAAGTAAAATCTTATTTTCTCTGACGTCCTAGTGGATACTGGGGACTCCGTCAGGACCATGGGGATTATACCAAAGCTCCCAAACGGGCGGGAGAGTGCGGATGACTCTGCAGCACCGAATGAGAGAACTCCAGGTCCTCTTTAGCCAGGGTATCAAATTTGTAGAATTTTACAAACGTGTTCTCCCCCGACCACGTAGCTGCTCGGCAGAGTTGTAATGCCGAGACCCCTCGGGCAGCCGCCCAGGATGAGCCCACCTTCCTTGTGGAATGGGCCTTGACAGATTTAGGCTGTGGCAGGCCTGCCACAGAATGTGCAAGTTGAATTGTGCTACAAATCCAACGAGCAATCGTCTGCTTAGAAGCAGGAGCACCCAGCTTGTTGGGTGCATACAGTATAAACAGCGAGTCAGATTTTCTGACTCCAGCCGTCCTTGAAATATATATTTTCAATGCCCTGACAACGTCCAGCAACTTGGAATCCTCCAAATCGCTAGTAGCCGCAGGCACCACAATAGGCTGGTTCAGGTGAAACGCTGACACCACCTTAGGCAGAAAATGAGGACGCGTCCGCAGTTCTGCCCTGTCCGAATGGAAAATCAGATATGGGCTTTTATACGATAAAGCCGCCAATTCTGACACTCTCCTGGCTGAAGCCAGGGCCAGTAGCATGGTTACTTTCCATGTAAGATATTTCAAATCCACCGATTTGAGTGGCTCAAACCAATGGGATTTGAGAAAATCCAAAACTACATTAAGGTCCCACGGAGCCACTGGGGGCACAACCGGGGGCTGTATATGTAGTACTCCTTTTACAAAAGTCTGGACTTCAGGAACTGAAGCCAATTCTTTCTGGAAGAAAATCGACAGGGCCGAAATTTGAACCTTAATGGACCCCAATTTGAGGCCCATAGACAATCCTGTTTGCAGGAAATGTAGGAATCGACCCAATTGAAATTCCTCCGTGGGGGCCTTCCTGGCCTCACACCACGCAACATATTTTCTCCAAATGCGGTGATAATGTTGTGCAGTCACCTCCTTCCTGGCTTTTACCAGTGTAGGAATGACCTCTTCCGGAATGCCTTTTTCCCTTAGAATTCGGCGTTCAACCGCCATGCCGTCAAACGCAGCCGCGGTAAGTCTTGGAATAGACACGGTCCCTGCTGAAGCAGGTCCCGTCTTAGAGGTAGAGGCCACGGATCTTCCGTGAGCATCTCCTGAAGTTCCGGGTACCAAGTTCTTCTTGGCCAATCCGGAGCCACGAGTATCGTTCTTACTCCCCTTTGCCGTATAATTCTCAGTACTTTTGGTATGAGAGGCAGAGGAGGAAACACATACACTGACTGGAACACCCACGGTGTTACCAGAGCGTCCACAGCTATTGCCTGAGGGTCTCTTGACCTGGCGCAATACCTGTCCAGTTTTTTGTTGAGGCGAGACGCCATCATGTCCACCTTTGGTTTTTCCCAACGGTTCACAATCATGTGGAAAACTTCTGGATGAAGTCCCCACTCTCCCGGGTGTAGATCGTGTCTGCTGAGGAAGTCTGCTTCCCAGTTGTCCACTCCCGGAATGAACACTGCTGACAGTGCTATCACATGATCTTCCGCCCAGCGAAGAATCCTTGCAGCTTCTGCCATTGCTCTCCTGCTTCTTGTGCCGCCCTGTCTGTTTACGTGGGCGACTGCCGTGATGTTGTCCGACTGGATCAACACCGGCTGACCCTGAAGCAGGGGTTTTGCCAGGCTTAGAGCATTGTAAATCGCTCTTAGCTCCAGTATATTTATGTGAAGAGACATCTCCAGGCTTGACCATACTCCCTGGAAGTTTCTTCCCTGTGTGACCGCTCCCCAGCCTCTCAGACTGGCATCCGTGGTCACCAGGACCCAGTCCTGTATGCCGAATCTGCGGCCCTCTAACAGATGAGCACTCTGCAACCACCACAGAAGAGACACCCTTGTCCGTGGCGATAAGGTTATCCGCTGATGCATCTGCAGATGCGATCCGGACCATTTGTCCAGCAGATCCCACTGAAAAGTTCTTGAGTGGAATCTGCCGAACGGAATCGCTTCGTAAGAAGCCACCATCTTTCCCAGGACTCTTGTGCATTGATGCACAGACACTTTCCCTGGTTTTAGGAGGTTCCTGACAAGTTCGGATAACTCCCTGGCTTTCTCCTCCGGAAGAAACACCTTTTTCTGAACCGTGTCCAGAATCATTCCCAGGAACAGCAGACGTGTCGTCGGGGTCAATTGAGATTTTGGAAAATTCAGAATCCACCCGTGCTGTTGCAGCACTACTTGGGTTAGTGCTACTACGTCCCCCAGCTGTTCCCTGGACCTTGCCCTTATCAGGAGATCGTCCAAGTAAGGGATAATTAATACGCCTTTTCTTCGCAGAAGAAACATCATTTCGGCCATTACCTTGGTAAAGACCCGAGGTGCCGTGGACAATCCAAACGGCAGCGTCTGAAACTGATAATGACAGTTTTGCACCACGAACCTGAGGTACCCTTGATGTGAAGGGCAAATTGGGACATGCAGGTAAGCATCCTTGATGTCCAGGGACACCATAAAGTCCCCTTCTTCCAGATTCGCTATCACTGCTCTGAGTGACTCCATCTTGAACTTGAATTTTTGTATGTACAGGTTCAAAGATTTCAGATTTAGAATAGGTCTTACCGAGCCGTCCGGCTTCGGTACCACAAATAGTGTGGAATAATACCCCTTTCCCTGTTGTAGGAGGGGTACCTTGACTATCACCTGCTGAGAATACAGCTTGTGAATGGCTTCCAATACCGTCGCCCTGTCTGAGGGAGACGTTGGCAGAGCAGACTTTAGGAACCGGCGAGGGGGAGACTTCTCGAATTCCAACCTGTAACCCTGAGATACTATCTGCAGGATCCAGGGGTCCACCTGTGAGTGAGCCCACTGTGCGCTGAAATTCTTGAGTCGACCCCCCACCGCCCCTGAGTCCGCTTGTAAAGCCCCAACGTCATGCTGAGGGCTTTGCAGAAGCCGGGGGGGGCTTCTGCTCCTGGGAAGAAGCTGCTTGGTGCACTCTCTTACCCTTTCCTTTGCCTCGGGGCAAATATGACTGTCCTTTCGCCCGCTTATTCCTATAGGAACGAAAGGACTGCGGCTGAAAAGACGGTGTCTTTTTCTGTTGGGAGGGGACCTGAGGTAAAAAGGTGGATTTCCCGGCTGTTGCCGTGGCCACCAAATCCGATAGACCGACCCCAAATAATTCCTCCCCCTTATACGGCAATACTTCCATATGCCGTTTGGAATCCGCATCACCTGACCATTGTCGCGTCCATAAACTTCTTCTGGCAGATATGGACATCGCACTTACTCTCGATGCCAGAGTGCAAATATCCCTCTGAGCATCTCGCATATAAAGAAAAGCATCCTTTAATTGCTCTATAGTCAATAAAATACTGTCCCTATCTAGGGTATCAATATTTTCAGTCAGGGAATCCGACCAAACCACCCCAGCACTGCACATCCATGCAGAGGCGATGGCTGGTCGCAGTATAACACCAGTATGAGTGTATATACTTTTCAGGGTAGTTTCCAGCCTCCTATCCGCTGGATCCTTGAGGGCGGCCGTTTCAGGAGACGGTAACGCCACTTGTTTTGATAAGCGTGTGAGCGCCTTATCCACCCTAGGGGGTGTTTCCCAGCGCGCCCTAACCTCTGGCGGGAAAGGATATAATGCCAATAACTTCTTTGAAATTAGCAGTTTTCTATCGGGGTTAACCCACGCTTCATCACACACTTCATTCAATTCGTCTGATTCAGGAAAAACTACAGGTAGTTTTTTCAGACCCCACATAATACCCCTTTTTGTGGTACATGCAGTATCAGAGATATGCAAAGCCTCCTTCATTGCCGTGATCATATAACGTGTGGCCCTACTGGAAAATACGTTTGTTTCTTCACCGTCGACACTAGATTCGGTGTCCGTGTCTGGGTCTGTGTCGACCGACTGAGGTAAAGGGCGTTTTACAGCCCCTGACGGTGTCTGAGACGCCTGTACAGGTACTAACTGGTTTGCCGGCCGTCTCATGTCGTCAACTGATTTTTGTAATGTGCTGACATTATCAAGTAATTCCATAAACAAAGCCATCCATTCCGGTGTCGACTCCCTAGGGGGTGACATCACCATTACCGGCAATTGCTCCGCCTCCACACCAACATCGTCCTCATACATGTCGACACACACGTACCGACACACAGCAGACACACAGGGAATGCTCTTATCGAAGACAGGACCCCACTAGCCCTTTGGGGAGACAGAGGGAGAGTTTGCCAGCACACACCCAAGCGCTATAAATATATAGGAACAACCCTATAGAAGTGTTGTCTCCCTTATAGCAGCTTAATATATATCAAAAAAACGCCAAAAAAGTGCCCCCCCCTCTCTGTTTTACCCTGTTTCTGTAGTGCAGTGCAGGGGAGAGTCCTGGGAGCCTTCCTCGCAGCGGAGCTGAGCAGGAAAATGGCGCTGTGTGCTGAGGAGAAAGGCCCCGCCCCCTATTTCGGCGGGCTCTTCTCCGGAGTTTGTGAGACCTGGCAGGGGTTAAATACATCCATATAGCCCCAGGGGCTATATGTGATGTATTTTTTAGCCAGAACAAGGTATTCTCATTGCTGCCCAGGGCGCCCCCTGCAGCGCCCTGCACCCTCCGTGACCGTTGGTGTGAAGTGTGTGACAACAATGGCGCACAGCTGCAGTGCTGTGCGCTACCTCATGAAGACTGA
Organism: Pseudophryne corroboree; assembly: GCF_028390025.1. Lineage (NCBI taxonomy): Eukaryota > Metazoa > Chordata > Amphibia > Anura > Myobatrachidae > Pseudophryne > Pseudophryne corroboree. The sequence continues at coordinate 195,459,651 of NC_086444.1, read as the reverse complement.
AAAGTCTTCTGCCGCCGGTTTCTGGACCTCTTCACTTTTCGGCATCTGCAAGGGGGTCGGCGGCGCGGCTCCGGGACCGGACTCCATGGCTGGGCCTGTGTTCGATCCCTCTGGAGCTAATGGTGTCCAGTAGCCTAAGAAGCCAATCCATCCTGCACGCAGGTGAGTTCACTTCTTCTCCCCTAAGTCCCTCGTTGCAGTGAGCCTGTTGCCAGCAGGACTCACTGAAAATAAAAAACCTAATAACTTTTTCTAAGCAGCTCTTTAGGAGAGCCACCTAGATTGCACCCTGCTCGGACGGGCACAAAAATCTAACTGAGGCTTGGAGGAGGGTCATAGGGGGAGGAGCCAGTGCACACCACCTGATCCTAAAGCTTTATTTTTGTGCCCTGTCTCCTGCGGAGCCGCTAATCCCCCATGGTCCTGACGGAGTCCCCAGCATCCACTAGGACGTCAGAGAAAAGTATGGTTTTTGTGCTCGTGATATATCGCATGCGATCTATAGTAGGAAGTTTTACTGGCATTCTCAGGATGTATCTGATGGTACCTGTGAATACATGCTATACATCCCATGCGATATGTAGGCGCTTGACATATCGTATGCGATGTATAGCATGCTCAAAAAAGTCTAATTGTACCAAATCATTTGGAAACTTATGTAAACACTCCCGGGAAGCTCCCGGGAGAGTTCAAGGGAAATCGCCCCGACTTCAGCCTCTAGACATATCGTTCTAGTGTATGGGGCCCTTTATATGTGAAATTAAGCAGCACAGTCTCCTTGTGTATTCTAGTCGCATTTGCGGCAAAAAGACACCTGACACCCAACGTTAGCAGAGTTGCCCGGAAGCTGGCGGCTCACTCACGCCAGGCATCTCGCACTGAGGCTAGATGTATGAGGACACATCTGTATATTAAGTGTCAATGTAATATAAATTGCACAAACCTTGTCCCCTGCCATTCAATAACCCCCTGGACTCCGTCATTCGCTTCAATAATGATCTGAGCAGTCAAACCTTCAGTATCTATAAAGGAAAAATAGAAATCAGCTTATCCTGACGACACCAATCGTACAATCATCTGATGCACATAGGGCAGAGTTGTACGCTATGCCGATGTTTTCGAAAATGAAGCGATTATCAGCAGACTGTGTATGCACCGCATCGCACTGCGCATGTGTAATGGTGCCTTTGCGAGTCTCATTGAGGATTTCATTGCAGAGTGATTGACAGGAAGTGACCGTTTAGGGGAGTTAACAGGGAGTGGCGGTAAAAACACTGGCATGTCATGGCCATTTTTTGGGCATGTATATGCTTTCAGATGTGATCATGTATGCAGAGAAACATAGCGCCTGCATCACTACTGCCGCATCCAGCCTGCGTAGCCATAGACCTACTCGAGCAGTCGATGTTACTGTTTTGTGGCTATAGGCTGCGAATGTGCACACAATTGTGAATGAGTTGTGATAGCTCCGGTGGGCGTCTCATTTCATTTCTGGGCAGCAGCTTCACTTGGTAACATTATCAGCTTTGTAGCCTAGAAAATTGCATTTGCAATTGCATTAGCGTACAACTCTGAATCAGGCCCATAATATATACACCCTCAGCGGTATATTTACTAAAGGGCAGGTTTTTAGAAATGGAGATGTTGCATATAGCAACCAACCAATTCTATTTATCATTTATCCAGCACCTTCTAGAAGATAATAGCTAGAATCTGACTTGTTGCTATGGGCAACATCTCCACTTTTACAATCCCGCACTTAAGTAAATATACCCCTAAGGGTTTGTAAACCATTTTGTATAGCCGATTCCTTATTTTATGTTCTGCTACTGATGTAAATATGAATGTAAACTAATATTCAGTTTGTCCAAATAACAACTGGTTTTACAAATATTCAGCCAAACTTATGAGTAATCTTTACTGTAACAACATTTTTTTTTAAAACATAACCATGAAAATCTATAAAAAAAATATTGGGCCTGACACCGAGTCTCACACTGCCGTGACCGCGTGCATCTGGGACTTTATGCTACTGCTAGTATCAGCCCTTCCCCTGGTGTACAAGCGTGCATCTGGGACTTTATACTACTGGTAGTATCAGCCCTTCCCCTGGGGTACAAGCGTGCATCCGTGACTTTATACTACTGCTAGTATCAGCCCTTCCCCTGGTGTACAAGCGTGCATCTGTGACTTTATACTACTGCTAGTATCAGCCCTTCCCCTGGTGTACAAGCTTGCATCTATGGCTGTATGCTACTGGTAGTATCAGCCCTTCCCCTGGTGTACAAGCGTGCATCTGTGACTTTATACTACTGCTAGTATCAGCTCTTCCCCTGGTGTACAAGCGTGCATCTATGGCTGTATGCTACTGGCAGTATTAGCCCTTCTGCTGGTGTACAAGTGTGCATCTGTGGCTGTATGCTACTGGTAGTATCAGCCCTTCCGCTGGTGTACAAGCGTGCATCTATGGCTGTATGCTACTGGTAGTATCAGCCTTTCTCCTGGTGTACAAGTGTGCATCTATTGCTGTATGCTACTGGTAGTATCAGCCCTTCCCCTGGTGTACAAGCGTGCATCTGGGACTTTATGCTACTGCTAGTATCAGCCCTTCTCCTGGTGTACAAGCGTGCATCTGGGACTTTATGCTACTGGTAGTATCAGCCCTTCCCCTGGTGTACAAGCGTGCATCTGGGACTTTATGCTACTGCTAGTATCAGCCCTTCCCCTGCTGTATAAGCGTGCATCTATGGCTGTATGCTACTGGTAGTATCAGCCCTTCTGCTGGTGTACAAGCGTGCATCTATGGCTGTATGCTACTGGTAGTATCAGCCCTTCCGCTGGTGTACAAGTGTGCATCTATGGCTGTATGCTACTGGTAGTATCAGCCCTTCCCCTGGTGTACAAGCGTGCATCTATGGCTGTATGCTACTGGTAGTATCAGCCCTTCCGCTGGTGTACAAGTGTGCATCTATGGCTGTATGCTACTGGTAGTATCAGCCCTTCCCCTGGTGTACAAGCGTGCATCTGGGACTTTATGCTACTGCTAGTATCAGCCCTTCCCCTGTTGTACAAGCGTGCATCTATGGCTGTATGCTACTGGTAGTATCAGCCCTTCCCCTGGGGTACAAGCGTGCATCTGGGACTTTATGCTACTGCTAGTATCAGCCCTTCCCCTGCTGTATAAGCGTGCATCTATGGCTGTATGCTACTGGTAGTATCAGCCCTTCCCCTGGTGTACAAGCGTGCATCTATGGCTGTATGCTACTGGTAGTATCAGCCCTTCCGCTGGTGTACAAGTGTGCATCTATGGCTGTATGCTACTGGTAGTATCAGCCCTTCCCCTGGTGTACAAGCGTGCATCTGGGACTTTATGCTACTGCTAGTATCAGCCCTTCCCCTGTTGTACAAGCGTGCATCTATGGCTGTATGCTATTGGTAGTATCAGCCCTTCCCCTGGGGTACAAGCGTGCATCTGGGACTTTATGCTACTGCTAGTATCAGCCCTTCCCCTGCTGTATAAGCGTGCATCTATGGCTGTATGCTACTGGTAGTATCAGCTCTTCCCCTGGTGTACAAGCGTGCATCTGTGACTTTATTCTACTGGTAATATCAGCCCTTCCCCTGGTGTACAAGCATGCGTCTGTGACTGTGCGAGGACTGAGATTCCCGCTTTATGCGTCTACAGATGCTGCAATGCTGCTTTATGCATCTTAAGAATCCACCAGTTGCACCATAGAAACTTGCACCAGCTCTACAACAGATGCGCATTTCCATCTAAGGGCCTAATTCAGACCTAATTATCCCAGCAGCAATATTGTTCTCTAATGGGCAAAACCATGTGCACTGCAGGTGGGGCAGCTATAACATGTGCAGAGAGAGTTAGATTCGGGTGGGGTGTGTTCAAACTGAAATCTAAATTGCAGTGTAAAAATAAAGTAGCCAGTATTTACCCTACACAGAAACAAAATAACCCATCCAAATCTAACTCTCTCTGTACATGTTACATCTGCCCCCCCTGCAGTGCACATGGTTTTATCCATTAGAGAAAGATTTTGCTGCTGCGATCAGGTCTGAATTAGGCCCTTAGATGGAAAATGCGCATCTGTTGTAGAGCTGGTGCAAGTTTCTATGGTGCAACTGGTGGATTCTTAAGATGCATCAAGCAGTATTGCAGCATCTGTGAGTGATTAAGCATCTGTGTGTTCAGTGACACCTCCGCAACACTCCTATAACATGCCCATAAGATGGACCATTTATGTGTGTCTGAATAGCCCCTCCAGTCACTGCCAAGCAATGTACAATACATTTCTGACATTTGCAACTGCGCCTCTGTGCGTACACACAATGTAACACATGCGCCATACGAGGTTGTAGGGATTTTCGCTCTTGCACAATAAGGCTACAATCACAAAGATATCTACGTGTATTACAGGCAGCCAGCCAGATGGAAGCATATATAAGCTAGAGTGACTGGTATACAAAGAGCAACTGCACAAATTTTTGCTCACTGTATTTAAGCCACGGCCGTCCCAAGACAGTGGTTGAGGATACAAAATATGTTGCGGTAGTTGTCTACAATTTATTGTTTTTAAAAACAGGTCTGTATGGCTGAATGACACTACAGCCCTTGTGTTTCATGCCAGAGTTTCCAGATATCTAGTCCAGGACTAGGCCTGATATACTGTACAGGCAGACAGATAGAGGCCTACTGCAAAATGTTCAAAATAATATAAAAGCACTATTGAACTTCATTATACAGTATATAAAAAGCATTATAAAGTGGGGAACAAGCAATATAGCTGGACATTTATAAAATGTTTGCTGATTACCTTTCATCCTGTAATATATTAATTCTACAAGCATGCAAGAAAGGAAATGAAAGGAAAACAGAAAGAAAACATTAAAGCGTTTCAGAAAGCAGAAAGAGAGGTAAGTACAAGTAACTGATTACTCGTTATTTATATTAGTGCAACGTCACTCCGACCACCTCTTATCTCGGTTTTCCCACCATCTACGTATCTGCCACCGTGTCACTTCTTTATCCCCACACCGCATGCAGTCTGCACCCTCCTTCCAATGTTAATTTTATTTTTTACTATTACTGATCACGTAACTACTTACAAACAGCTGCGAAACAAAATCCCTGATGACCGAAGAGACCTGCAGTGTCCCATGCCCGCTGCAGCAGGCTGGGAGTGCAGGGAGGGTGCCACGGCGCCATGACCTGCATCCCCCATCTACACCAGATGCAGAAACAGGTAACCCCGGATAAGCCGCCGCTCGTGCCGGCTTATCGGGGCTAATGGGATAGCCCCTGGTAAATTACTAGGGATAATTGGATATCCCCCTACGACTGAAGGAATTAGTACAATACCCTGACCAGCAGCCAACCATACAACCAAAACAAGAAACACTGGGCATAATTAAGAATGGATCGCTATTGTGAGATATAGCAGTTGTCTGCGAGTAGATAGGCATCGAAGAAACTTTGGCATCTGAACAAATGTGAGTAGGTCTGAGGCTGACACTAATCTGCGACTGAGACAGCCTGGAAGTGGTCTACGCTGACGTCAGAGACCCTCCCCAAAAACACCTGGGCATGCCTGCGTTCTCTGACACACCCAGAAAATGGCAGGTTTACCGCAGAGAAACGGCGGCTTCCTGTCAGTAAAACAGCAGCTACGTTGCAATGACGATCTGTATGCATTTTCTGTTGCTATTACCCCTTGTGAATACGCAATGCGAGTGCTATGCATGCGCAGTCGTTACATAATCACTCGATTTGCGATTTCCCAGAATAGCAATCCATGCTGAATTAGGGCCACTATTTTGCTCTTATTCCCACTGACATTAAAGAACCACTTAGGCAACAACAAATATAAAAGAACCACCTACAGTAGATAAATAAAAAGCTAAATAAAAACAAAGTATAGCAATAATGTACTATTATATATTTGTCACTAATTTAAAATAAAAAAGGACAATTAAATGAATGTCTTAAAGTCCCATGTGTGCTTAGCGCAGAGCGCTGACCATATAGTAAGTGAAACAATACCCAGGCGCGGCGGTGAGGATGTTGCCAGCTTCATAATCAGATCCACAGATGTCAGCGTGACACGGATGTATTCTTGCACTTCGGGTATGTCGTCCTGTGGGGATAAAGCCCAAATCATTGAATTCAAATTGAAGAAATGAAGAATTCAGCTAATGTGGACGTGATGAGTCAGGTACATCTGTAGCTACAGGCAGGTCTGCCATCAGAAATTGTGGGGCCCGGGATTGACAAAATAGACAGGGCCCCTCCCTCCCAAAAAAAATATTCTGCCACACTGCTCCACCCCTGTATGATGTCATACATTGTGACGTGACATATAGATGCAGTGTTGCAGACCTACAGGAACGGTCCACAGAGAACTGATGCGCAGTTAGGGCTTGTTTTAAAGAAGTCCTCCCTGCGCATCAGAATTTTGTTGATTCACAGACTGGTGCAGCTCTACAGGTATTGGCAGTAGTAGCCAGGGGCTGGAACCCCCTCTCTGTAAGGGCCCGGGACACCAGTCCCCCCCTGTTGGCTGCCCTGGCTACAGGTCATAAGTACAATTTGCATGACTTACACTGACTGCCCAAAGCAACAGCATTGTATCACTAAGAATGTACTTTATGTGATGATTGCCTGGTTATTATTATTAATATGATGTTATGTTGTGCATTAGAAATGTGATGAGTGAATAGATTTTACCTCCAGAATAGATACATTAATGGCAGCAGTTGTTTCACCATCCAGCATGATCAGAGATCCAGATGTGGCGATGTAATCCAGGCCTGGCTCTGCTCTGTGCGTGCTGCTGTCATTCAGTGCTTGGGTGAGCGACACAGTTGTTGTGTATGTGATATTAATGTCTCCTGACAAAGATCAAAAGCAAAAACACAGCAATTTAATATAACACAATGCACCGTGACGCAGAAACCATCACTTTTTTTGATATTTGCATTTTATTTTTTTTAACGGACTTAAAACTTTTTGGTATTTTTTATTATAGAGGCACCACTCATAAGGGGATGCACAAGGCTGCCATACTATTAATGTTGCAGGTATTCTGGAGGATCTGGCCACCACCACTAACAGCCATGCAATCATTTCTACACCCTACATATCATATGCATAGGAGTCATGCCAGCTGTTTGCTATTACTGCTAGGGAGAACTGGTGAGCAGTGGTGTAACCAGTGAAGGATTTACCATAAGGCAACCAAGGCAGCTGCTTAGGGCCCTGTTGGTCCTAGGGGGCCCACCGACAAGGCTGTATAAAGGGCATTTTCTGCAGACCACGAGCTTCACCAAAATTGTCTGAGAGCTGGGCTAGCTGTTAGTGCTCCTCCCATTAGAGCTCCTGTTATACTGTACCACATCTAAACTTCCTTGCCCCCCCCCCTCCCCCCCAACAATCCTCCCGCCCACCACAATAGGACATTAGTACTGATACCCGATAGGTGTCTCAAGGAAGGAAGATAAGCAGTACTAGTAGATGGCCACACGCTACTACCCAGCATGCCCGGACACCCACAAGGCAAACAAGGTAAATATACTGAATAAGAACATTGGGGAAAAAAACCTTCATTCACTATATTGCACTAGGGATAACAAATGTTATTTAAAATGTTTGTTGCCTTATGTTTGGGTACCCACTAATGCCTTAACACCACCCTGGCTGCCTCGCCTCCATCTTCGAGTAGTAGCACCACAATTACTGGTGTTAACTAAGCCACATGGCTTCATTGGAACCTGGAAGAGTCCCTGAACTGTCTGTGCGATGTGGTGAAAGCCCTACTGCTAGTCAGATGAGATGGGGTGGAGTGGCACAACCAAAGATGGAGTGGTGGGAGGTTTCCCTTTGTGGAATGCAGCACAACCAGTGTCTCACTAGGCTGTGAGTTGGGCCTGGTTATACTGCAAAGTAGAAAGCCAATCTGGGTAGAAACTTCAATCCCAAGATTGAGTGGGTGGTGGCACTGACAGGCAGGACTCAATGACTGCACTCCAGTCCTTAACTCCCCTCCCCCACCCCGTCACTCGGTCCTTATATCTCTCTCTCCACTCCCCCCTCTCAGTCCTTATATATCTCTTGTCCCCCCTTCCCCTCAGTCCTTATAGGCCTCTCATCCCCCCTCCCCCTCTGTCCTTATATCTCTCCCGCACCCCATCTCCTCCCCGCCCCGAGTCCTGGCCAAGAGTCAGACCACTTCTCCTCTGCTTGTGTGCTCCTCTACGGGGCTGCCTGGAAGGGATAGCCATCAACCATCGATGATTCATAATCATGAATGGATTATGGCCGATGTCAAATACTTTTGCCATTGATGGGAGAAAACCAGATCAATGGCACAACATAAACTAATATATATATATATATATATATATATATATATATTATTTTTTATTGCAAGGTGCAGAGACATGGGGCATAGCCCTGCGGGCCAGTCACTGAAAGAACAGGGGTGACCATCGGTGGGTGAAACCACTAACAGTCTCCCATGGCAGTTTGTCACCATCGATGGCCACTCACAGCTTCACCATCAATGGCAACAACATAAACTAGCGCACCGATGGCCATCCCTACTGCCTGGGCTGTGAGGTGAGACACTGTACTGCAGCAGCGTCTTCCTTTGCTTAAGCAGCCGGTTGGGCGCAGCAGAAGGGACAGGCAGGTGTGGAGCTGTGCTGTGTGACCTCTGACGTTATGCCACGCACAGCCGGGGCGGGCATCATGTTTGATAATAAAGCGTTCTCTCAAGTGCAAATAGTTGCATCACCCGTAATACAAACAATTAAAAAATCATATGAAAATAATAGTGATAACTGAAATACAATTGGAGCTGAAATGCATTAGGCATCTCATAACTAGTAACTACAGACCTAAGGATCCATACTCTCTATTGATAAAGAGCTGAATTGTTTTATTTGCTTCTTGGGTGAACACAAGCCTTGACGAAGGCGCAAAGTGTATCAGTCCATGTGGCTCATCGCTGGCTTCCACAGTCAGCACCGCTTCAGATCCCTGTTCATCAAGAACAGCTACACCGGGACCTGAGACCCCTGGAAAACAAAGCAATGATACATGAGTCAGGTTACACTTTCTGCTATCTCCTTCTACCTTATACTGAGGCCATATAATCTCATACTCCGGCACCCTAACAATGCATGGCTCTCTGGCCTCCGGCACTCATTGCCTTTTACCTTACATCTTCTGGTAGATGCAGTAGTGATCCTTTGTATTACATTTCTGTTTTTCTCAAACCTATATTCAATATATAGGTCAAACCTATATTTGACACCTAGGGGCTGATGTACTAAGCCTTGGAAAGTATAAGGTGGAGAGAGATAAACTACCAACCATTTTGTAGCATGGCAGTTAGGAGCTGTTATCTCTCTCCAAGCCTTAGTGTTCTGCTTGCTATGTAACCTCCTGCTCAGAATAGACAGCTTTACCCAGAATGCAATGAACTGTCCTTGTGAGTAAGGCAATATAGGAAGTCATTTGAGTTTGCCGATGTTGCCCTTGCGAGTTGCAGCACCGCCACCAAATGACCAAACCAGATGTGCTTCCAGTATGTATGCCTATACAGTATGCAGTCAGGATGTTAACAATTACTATATCGACAATCATAATGTCACATAAGGATGTTGACATAGACAAAATGTCGGCATATGACATGCTGATATAGTGAAAATGTTCCCCCCTTTGTGAACAAGCCATCCAGCGAAACGTATGTTAAAAGGAAGGAGCCCTGCGGGCTGATTGCGCACGGCGGACTGCCCCTAGTACAGGTCGTATGATATAGACTGTATTTGTGAATGTAAAGCTTGTGATGCCTGAGGCAGTTGGCCGCTCGGCACTTTACTAATGATAATTGCTTCTCAAACTCCGGTTACCATTTTTTCTATGTCTAATTTTATGTGACTCAGGTTACAAACTCAGCTATAGGAATTTAGATAGAGCAATAAAGGCAAGTAGGATACGACAATGAATATAATATACGGACAGCTAATTATTATCCTCTGAGAATAAGTTTCAATTTGTGTCCGAAGGTACGGATGAAGGTACCGTTCCTCTTTGCTATATATTGTATCATAATACTGTCTCTAGCAGGTGTTGTGTTGATGGTCAGATAGGTGTTGTTATGATTCCAGCACTCTGGTCTGGGGAGATCTTATAGCAAGGACCTGAGCACTGGAACGTAATGCTGGGAAAGGGAGCGGGAACGGGAATAGCCCCTGGCGCCCTAACTCCGTTGTCTCGGCCGTGCTGTCAGAAATCTCTTGCAAGACTATGGTTGCTTGAGCCCATGGCAGCCGCGTTTGAAGGGCGGATTACGTCTGCCCAACTCCAATGCCCCCTCAGGTCTTAATGGGAGACAAAGAGAAATCCGAGACAGGGTGATAACAAGGGGCCCTCTAACTAAGCAACAAAGCCAGGGGCTACAAACTAACCTAAAACTAGAATATGTGCGGAAAAACCGCCAGGGAAAAGGACAACCAAAATACCCACTTGTCCACTCTCCTACCCGGCACCGCCGAGTTCCGGAGAGGACTTGTGGAAGCGGAAACCTCTGCAAATGCTCCGAAACAGAATACAAAATTAAGCGGGCTAGGCCGCAGCATGCGGCAGAGCCGCAACTCACGAAAACCACACGAGATCCTCTGGCGACTATTGCGGGCAATTGAGGACCAGAAGACTCCTTGGGATGAGATGACAACTCCAAGATTCAGGAACTCTGAGGACAGGAATGACCGGACACAGCAGGACTGGAACAGACGTTCAGCAAACCTAAGCAGCATGCAGGAAGCTATTACCGGCGTCTGTGTGAAGCACTGAGAAGGTATTTAGCAGGGAGTCCTCCAATCAGATGTTCAGAGCCTGATTAGCATAAATGCCGTTTAGCTGCCTTGCTGCACGACCAGAAGACAAGTGTATGTGTGGTTAACTTGATTGACCCTGCAACGGGGAGCGCGGTCCGCCCGTGGCGTCCCCGTTGCTAGGGTCCAGGCGGCTCAGCGCGCCCGGCTTCCCAGCGTTGCTAGGGAGCCGGCGGCTCAGCGTGCACGGCGTCCCAGCGTTGCAAGGGACCCGGCGGCTAGCACGCTCGGCGTCCCTAGTTGCTAGGCGCCGGGCCGCGAGGACATCGCGGACCACGGCGCCTATCAGGTGTATGGTTAGTACCTTAATTGTGACTTTATTTTACACACAATTTTATGCGATCACAAGGTCTTTTTTTTCCCTCTTCAACACCTGAGCAGTATAAGTGTCAGTACCCTATGTATTGGCTGCACTGACCGTAATGTCATCAGCCAGAAATAGAGGTGAATGAGACACAATGCTCAATGCTTTGGCACTATCTGTATTTCCAGAGACTAGCATGAGTAAGGGTCTCTCGCCACGCATATAATACGGTAGCACATGCGTGGCAGCAGAACCACGAAATATGCCTTAAGGTCTTGCCTCCTTTCCTCTGCTCTTTCTAGTTCATTAGCTGAGAGTTCATTACATCAGGCCATGATTACTGAGGTACAGGGGCCTCATCAGATGTGATTACAAGTCATGGACACATCCTTGTTTCTTATTTAATAAAAATTTCTTCAACAATATTTGAATATAAAATAAAGGATGTGAACAGAGGTATTAATTATTTCTATTAATAACTGTTGGGTAATTGGACAATTAATAATTTCAACCCAAGACAGAATCTATATACCTCTGTTGTCCTTTGGCTCCTTTCATTTCAACTCCAGAGTAAGTAGAATGTCAGTAACTCTCTCATTGGTTGCGCTGACTACATTGTCATCAGCCAAAAGCAGAAATGAACAAGACACTATACGTGCATGCTTTGGCACTGTCTGTAATTCCAGAGACTGGCGGGAGTAAGGGTCTCTCACCACATATATAATGCAGTAGCACATACGAGGCAGCAGAACCACGAAACACGCCTTAAGGTCTTGCCTTACCTTTCCTAAGTCACACTTGCATATCATTTCTCCTCCACTGTATGGACAGAGGCCCGTTGGAGTCTTCAGATTACCTGTACCTTTTAATTTTGTTACATGTTGTGTGTTGATATTTCGCCTTTTAGATTAAGAGAATATAGTCTCTTTTATTTTTAATATATTTCTTTAAATAAAAGTTAAGTTTTAACTCCTTGATCCAATTCATGCACGTCAATTACAGCACTTTAGAGTGCCCCATTATAGGAGAGTTCTTTTTCACCTTTCTTAGGTACTTTTGGGAACAATAGTGAAAATGTCGACATAAAGGGGAGGGGTAGCGTTAGAGTTATCTTAAAAACTATTTGTCAACATTGTCACCATGTCCCTTTTCATCAGTGTCAATATATGGAATGTCTATATGGTGCTTGTTGACATGCTGAACACGTTGACTTGTTGTATGTTGTCATTTTAACCACTGCAACATTTTTTGTCAACTTTATGTATGTTGACATGGTGACTGCCGACGTAAAATACCAAAGCCGTCTATACTTCCAGTTTCCCATTGTTGTTTCTCAGTGGTGTTTGGGCAGATAAATCTCATCATTCCCCACCAAGTGGCCCTTTAATAGTATAAGTATGAACTCATGGGCATATGCTAGTGCAAGCATAGATGTAGGTACTCAGGTAACAGATGCACACCTGCTCCAATAATGTACTGTAAGTCACAAATCCTCACTAACAGATTTTATAGGCAACAAAGATGGCGATACCCTCATGGGCGAAAACGTGGCGGTTGGGTGTTAGTACTTACGAAAAAGCGATAAAACCCTAGTGAACGGGGGTCTATCGCATTTTCCTTTTAGTACATCCCGCCCTGAATAAGGCCCATCTATAAAGGATGCATGGACGGTGATAATCTTGCAGACATGTTTTGGAGAAATATATACAACCTTATCAGATTCCCACCTTGTGTTATGACATTGTACAGGACAAGTCGGTATTCTTCTCTCTCTTCAGGAATCTGATCGTCTAGCAGATGAACAGTAAAGCTTGCGTTCAGTACTGCCTATCCATTGTACGCCAAGAAAAACAAAAAAGAATGACTTTACAACTGGTTCACTATTCATTTTTTGTTTATACTATTACTTTGTAGTACGTTAGTTTTAATACAATCCTCTCTGGCATATACTCATGCTCGGAAGAGTTTTCCGATATAACCACCATCTGCACCAGTTTCATGCTGCAGATATTGCTCCCGGCTGTGAGTCTCATAGCACAGGTCTGCAGAAGCCAGAGGAGTTCCTCCGGTATTCCGAGAATTACAGCCAGCATGCTGAACGATTAAGTGAAACATACACTTGTCTATACATACGAAGAAAACATCAAAATGACACAGAACTGCGGAGAATTACACCCAGTGCAGCACATAGAATAGATTAAATACAGAATAAAAACATATTAAGATTTATTTTTCTAGCATGTAAACAATAAAATGGCAAAGACTGATACATTTATTAATTTGGGAAACATCTTTGACATTATAGCCGAACTATACAATATGCTAATCTTTCTATAAGAAATCATGCTATGTAACCAGTGGCGCCAAGGGGGGCGGGGTACTAAGCACCCGGGCACTGGCTTCTTGGGGTGGCACCACCCTCCCCCTTCTTACCTTCAATGTGCTGGGCTGCAGTTGGTCTGGGGAGGCTGCTGTCACTGGGCACAGCAATTTCCTCTGCTTGCAGGCAGGTAGGGGAGTGAGGGAGGCGGATCGCACTGATCAAAAACCCAATGACAACTCTAAACTATCAAAATAAAACTTCTAATCTTAAATCTCTGTATGTGTTATCTTTAATGGGCTCATTAAGGTTGTGTGTTTCATGCATTACTTAGATGCAATTCATAAAGTAATTGACCCGCAGTAAACTTGTTACAATTTAATTAGCTGCAGAGTATTTAACAGCTATTTTGCACATAAACAAATGCAGTAAATGTGTTGACAGGAGGACAAAAGTGTAAAACTATAAATTAGCACATCATGCTTACTATTTGCTTGGCGCCATATAAATAAATGTATACACATATAACAGCTTTAGCTATACAATTATACAGGGAAATATTCTGTCTATAAAACCGTTTTTATGATTAATAAATGATTACCTTTATATTGAATAGACTGACACATGCTCATTGCACTTACCTCTGGAAAGAAAATAAATCCTGTGCGGTTTTCAAAATTTAGTTCCACATTGCGTCCCGAAAGTTTCCAATTAACTGTCACATTCCCACGGCCAGGGGGAGTTCGCAAAACATGGAACAGCAGTCTTTCTCCTAGAGCAGCATGAAAAAATAAGAATTTACTTACCGATAATTCTATTTCTCGGAGTCCGTAGTGGATGCTGGGGTTCCTGAAAGGACCATGGGGAATAGCGGCTCCGCAGGAGACAGGGCACAAAAAGTAAAGCTTTCCGATCAGGTGGTGTGCACTGGCTCCTCCCCCTATGACCCTCCTCCAGACTCCAGTTAGGTACTGTGCCCGGACGAGCGTACACAATAAGGGAGGAATTTTGAATCCCGGGTAAGACTCATACCAGCCACACCAATCACACTGTACAACCTGTGATCTGAACCCAGTTAACAGTATGATAACAGCGGAGCCTCTGAAAAGATGGCTCACAACAACAATAACCCGATTTAGTTAGCAATAACTATGTACAAGTATTGCAGATAATCCGCACTTGGGATGGGCGCCCAGCATCCACTACGGACTCCGAGAAATAGAATTATCGGTAAGTAAATTCTTATTTTCTCTATCGTCCTTGTGGATGCTGGGGTTCCTGAAAGGACCACGGGGATTATACCAAAGCTCCCAAACGGGCGGGAGAGTGCGGATGACTCTGCAGCACCGAATGAGAGAACTCCAGGTCCTCTTTTGCCAGGGTATCAAATTTGTAGAATTTTACAAACGTTTTCTTCCCCGACCACGTAGCTGCTCGGCAAAGTTGTAATGCCGAGACCCCTCGGGCAGCCGCCCAAGATGAGCCCACCTTCCTTGTGGAATGGGCCTTAACAGATTTAGACTGTGGCAGGCCTGCCACAGAATGTGCAAGTTGAATTGTGCTACCAATCCCACGAGCAATCGACTGCTTAGAAGCAGAAGCACCCAGCATTGTTGGGTGCATACAGGATAAACAGCAAGTCAGATTTCCTGACTCCAGCCAACCTGGAAACTATATTTTCAGGGCCCTGATAACATCCAGCAACTTGGAGTCCTCCAAGTCCCTAGTAGCCGCAGGTACCACAATAAGCTGGTTCAGGTGAAACGCTGACACCACCTTAAGGAGAAACTGGGGACGAGTCCGCAGCTTTGCTCTGTCCGAATGGACAATCAGATATGGCTTTGTGAGATAAAGCCGCCAATTCTGACACTCGCCTGGCCGAGGCCAGGACCAACAGCATGGTCATTTTCCATGTGAGATATATCAAATCCACAGATTTGAGTTGTTTAAACCAATGTGATTTTTTAGGAATCCCAAAACTACGTTGAGATCGCCCAGTGCCACTGGAGACATCAAAGGGGCTGTATATGCAGTACTCCCTTAACAACTTCTGGACTTCAGGAACTGAAGCCAATTTCTTTCTGGAAGAAAATCAACAGGCCGAAATTTGAACCTTAATGGACCCAATTTGAGACCCATAGACACTCCTGTTTGCAGGAAATGTAGAAATTAACCTAGTTGAAATTCTTCCGTGGAGCCTTCCTGGACTCACACCCTGGCACATATTTTCACCTAAGTGGTGATAATGTTGTGCGGTCACCTCCTTCCTGGCTCTGACCAGGGTAGGGATGACCTCTTCCGGAATGCCTCTTTCCCTTAGGATCCGGCGTTCACCCGCCTTGGCGTCAACGCAGCTGCGGTAAGTCCCGGAACAGACACGGTTCTTGCCGAATCAAGACCCTTCTTAGTATCTCTTGAAGTTCCGGGAACCAAGTCCTTCTTGGCCAAACCGGAGCCACGAGTATAGTTCTTACTCCTCTCCTTCCTATCATTTTCAATACATTGGGTATGAAAAGCAGAGGATGGAACACATACACCGACTGGTACACCGACGGTGTTACCAGAGCGTCCCAGCTATTGCCTGAGTGTCTCTTGACCTGGCGCTTCAGGTGGGACGCCATCATAACCACCTTTGGTCTTTCCCAACGGTTTACAATCATGTGGAAACTTCCAGATTAAGTTTCCACTTTTCCGGGTGGAATTCATTTATGCTGAGGAAATCTTCCCAGTTGCCCACTCCCGGAATGAACACTGCTGACAGTGTTATCACATGATTTTCCGCCCAGCGAAGAATCCTTGCTGTCATTGCCCTCCTGCTTCTTGTGTCGCCCCGTCTGATAACGTGGGCGACCGCCATGATGATGTCCTACTGGATCAGCACCGGTTGACTTTGAAGCAGGAGTCTTCCTAGGCTCAGAGCATTGTAAATTGCCCTTAGCTCCAGTATATTCATGTGGAGAGAAGTCTCCAGACTTGACCACACTTCCTTGGAAATTTTTTCCCTGTGTGACTACTCCCCAGCCTCTCAGGCTGGTATCCGTGGTCCCCAGAACACAGTCCTGAATGCTGAGTGTGCTGCCCTCTAAAAGATGAGCACTCTGCAGCCCCCACAGAAGAGACACCCTTGTCCTTGGAGACAGGATTATCCGCTGATGCATCTGAAAATGCGATCCGGACCATTCGTCCAGCAAATCCCCTGAGATCTGCCGAATGGAATCGCTTCGTAAGAAGCCACCATTTTTCCCAGGACTCCTGTGCATTGATGCACTGATACTTGGCCTGGTTTTAGGAGGTTTCTGACTAGGTCGAATAACTCCTTGGCTTTTTCCTCCCGGAGGAACACCTTTTTCTGGACTATGCCCAGAATCATTCCTAGGAACAGCAGACGTATCGTCGGAAAACAGCTGCGATTCTTGGAATATTTAGAATCCAGTCGTGCTGTCGTAGAACTACTTTAGATAGTGCTCTTCCGACCTCCAACTGTTCTCTGGAACTTGCCCTTTTCAGGATATCGTCCAAGTAAGGGATAATTTAGATGCCTTTTTTCTTTGAAGAAACATCTTTTCGGCCATTACCTTGGTAAAAGGCCCGGGGTGCCGTGGATAATTCAAACGGCATCGTCTGAAACTGATATTGACAGTTCTGTACCACGAACCAGAGGTACCCTTGTTGAGAAGGGCAAATTTGAAACTGGAGGTAATCCTTGATGTCCAGGGACACCATATAGTCCCCTTTTTTCCGGTTCGCTATCACTGCTCTGAGTGACTCCATCTCGATTTGAACCTTTTATGTAAGTGTTCAAAGATTTCAGTTTAGACTATGTCTCACCAAGCCGTCTGGCTTCAGTACCACAATATAGTGTGGAAAAATAATACCCTTTTCCTTGTTGTAGGAGGGGTACTTTGATTATCACCTGCTGGATATACAGCTTGTGAATTGTTTCCAATGCTGCCTCCCTGTCGGAGGGAGCCGTTGGTAAAGCAGACTTCAGAAACCTGCGAGGAGAAGATGTCTCGACTCTCCAATCTGTACCCCTGGGATAATACTTGTACTATCTAGGGGTCAACCTGCGAGTGATCCCACTGCGCGCTGAGACTCTTGAGACTACCCCCCCACCTTGAGTCCGCTTGCATGGCCCCAGCGTCATGCTGAGGACTTGGCAGACGCGGTGGAGGGCTTCTTTTCCTGGGAAGGGGCTGCCTGCTGCAGTCTACTTCCCTTACCTCTATGTCTGGGCAGATATGACTGGCCTTTTGCCTGCATGCCCTCATGGGAAAGGAAGGATTGAGGCTGAAAAGACGGTGTCTTTTTCAGCTGAGACGTAACTTGGGGTAAAAAGGTTGGATTTCCCAGCTGTTGCCGTGGTCCCCAGGTCCGATGGACCGACCCCAACTAACTCCTTCCCTTTATACGGCAATACTTCCATGTGCCGTATGGGATCTGTATCACCTGACCACTGTCGTGTCCATGACATCTTCTGGGTGATATGGACAACGTACTTATCTTGATGCCAGAGAGCAAATATCCCTCTGTGCATCTCACGTACATATATATAGAATGCATCCTATTAAATGCTCTATATGAATAAAATATTTACAGTCAGGGAATCCGACCAAGCCAACCCAGCACTGCATCTCCAGGCTGATGGCGATCGCTGGTCGCAGTATAACCACCGTATGTGTGTATATACTTTTTAGGATATCTTTCCAGCTTCCTATCAGCTGGCTCCTTGAGGGCGGCCGTATCTGGAGACGGTAACGCCACTTGATAAGTGTGTGAGCGCCTTATCACCCTAAGGGGTGTTTCCCAACGCGCCCTAATTTCTGGCGGGAAAGGGTATAACGCCAATATTTGCTATCGGGGTAACCCCACGCATCATCACACACTTCATTTTATTTTATCTGATTCAGGAAAAACTACAGGTAGTTTTTTCACTCCCACATAATACCCTTTTTTGTGGTACTTGTAGTATCAGAAATATGCAACACCTCCTTCATTGCCCTTAACGTGTGGCCCTAATGAGAAATACGTTTGTTTATTCACCGTCGACACTGGATTCAGTGTCCGTGTCTGTGTCTGTGTCGACCGACTGAGGTAAATGGGCGTTTTTAACGCCCCTGACGGTGTTTCTGAGACGCCTGGACCGGTACTAATAGTTTGTCGGCCGTCTCACGTCGTCAACCGACCTTGCAGCGTGTTGACATTCTCACGTAATTCCCTAAATAAGCCATCCATTCCGGTGTCGACTCCCTAGAGAGTGACATCACCATTACAGGCAATTTCTCCGCCTCCTCACCAACATCGTCCTCATACATGTCGACACACACGTACCGACACACAGCACACACACCGGGAATGCTCTGACAGAGGACAGGACCCACACTAGCCCTTTGGGGAGACAGAGGGAGAGTTTGCCAGCACACACCAAAACGCTATAATTATATAGGGACAACCTTATATAAGTGTTTTCCCTTATAGCATCTTTATATATATCTCAATATCGCCAAAATCAGTGCCCCCCCTCTCTGTTTTAACCCTGTTTCTGTAGTGCAGTGCAGGGGAGAGCCTGGGAGCCTTCTCTCCAGGCTTTCTGTGAGAGAAAATGGCGCTGTGTGCTGAGGAGATAGGCCCCGCCCCTTTTTCGGCGGGCTCGTCTCCCGCTATTTAGTGAATCTTGGCAGGGGTTAAATATCTCCATATAGCCTCTGGGGGCTATATGTGAGGTATTTTTCGCCAAAAAAGGTTTTCATTTGCCTCCCAGGGCGCCCCCCTCCCAGCGCCCTGCACCCTCAGTGACTGCCGTGTGAAGTGTGCTGAGAGGAAAATGGCGCACAGCTGCAGTGCTGTGCGCTACCTTTAGAAGACTGCAGGAGTCTTCAGCCGCCGATTCTGGACCTCTTCTTACTTCAGCATCTGCAAGGGGGCCGGCGGCGCGGCTCCGGTGACCATCCAGGCTGTACCTGTGATCGTCCCTCTGGAGCTGATGTCCAGTAGCCAAGAAGCCAATCCATCCTGCACGCAGGTGAGTTCACTCCTTCTCCCCTAAGTCCCTCGTTGCAGTGATCCTGTTGCCAGCAGGACTCACTGTAAAATAAAAAACCTAAGCTAAACTTTCTCTAAGCAGCTCTTTAGGAGAGCCACCTAGATTGCACCCTTCTCGTCCGGGCACAAAAATCTAACTGGAGTCTGGAGGAGGGTCATAGGGGGAGGAGCCAGTGCACACCACCTGATCGGAAAGCTTTACTTTTTGTGCCCTGTCTCCTGCGGAGCCGCTATTCCCCATGGTCCTTTCAGGAACCCCAGCATCCACAAGGACGATAGAGAAACATGAAATGTACCCCATATTTCTCATATACAGCAGTTTATTGATAAATAGTAATAAAAAGTTACATATTGTTTAGGATTAGCGCCAAACTTGATGAGTTATAGCAGTGGTTCCCAAGTTGGGTGCCAGGGCACCTGAAGGAGTGCCATGGGTGCTATACAAGGACCAAATCACATTTTTGGTCAATGTGATTAGTAGCCATCAGAAATGGTTTAGCCTGTCAGAAAAGATGTGGACAAACAGAAGCGCAGCCCTGTCCAGGACCAAAGCAATGGATGACAAGTCAGCACAATTTACTTCATTTATAATTCTTACTGAATTTCTCAATAAGAAACATTTGTAATAGTGGTGCCATGAAAAAAATGATGGTACTCTAGGGGGCGACGTGATTCAAGAAAGCTTGGGAAACACTGAGCAGAAGAGAAAATTCAGTTTCCAATTTCCTAGAAATAATTTTCTTCCGTATCATGACAATCAAAAGCAATGCTTCTCTAAAGCTGGATATACACTACATGATGTGTCATGCAATCGTGGTACCTGCACAACTTGTGTAGTGTGTACACATAATTCATCTTTGATTAATTGTGTGGTCACATCTTCACATCTGATGTGCTGATGGCACGATGCAGCGTTTGATGTGGTGTGGTTACATTATTCATGTAATGCTATATTGTGCCATCTTACATCTGATAGTGCAGTGTGTGTACATGCACACAACATATCATTATATCGTATATGTCTTTTGCGAGATCGCCGGGTTGACGAAGGGTGTAACCAGCTTTACACTGCTATGTCCCTTCACAAGTCAGTTGTTTCACTTATTAGACATGTTTGATCATCACGACCGTTGTTCCATGCAGTGAACTTTACATTGTGCCCATAAGGGGAGTATTAAGAGCTGGGTGGGTCTTTGTGCAGCAAACCCCCTCACCATGCAACTCCCCCCATACCTGTTGCTATTGTACATGTGTGGTGATACGTCTACCTTTGCTTTTTTCGTGGTGTCATCTTTTCAGTGATACATTTGGACTGAGGGTGCATGAAAAGTGCCAAAGAGTATCAACATCCCATGACTTAAGGTCAGGCTGATATGACATTAGGTGCATGTTGTTTACTTGGCTCTATAAAAGGGTCTGCATATGCCCAAGTCTATCTCTGTGTTACTGGAGCATCACAGTCATCATGGTGAGCTAGACACAAATACCAATAGTCCTGAGAGTCTGGACAAAAATCCTTATGGTCAGGACAGTGAGACAGTCCCACCAAATTCAGGACAATTGTGAGGGATGGTTTATTTAAAAAAAAAAAGACTTGCACATTTGTTTGCACCTTTGGACTGTCCAGTCACATACTTCATTAGATTTTCAAGCAGCAGGATATTAATATGAATTAGACACAGATGACCAATAGGACGGTGGAAAAAAGGTACGCACCTTCTCGACCAATCAACGCTCTTGAGGCTCTGTGAAAACCAACCAGGCCAGCAACATTATCATTAGCTAGAATAACGATAGTAACAGTGCTGGAACTAGGGAGAATGCGGCTTCCTCCTTCAGTCTGTGTGAGTCCTATTACAATACTTTCATTATCCTCAGGCTCCGAGTCATCCAGTATAATCAATGTCACCACCTTACTTGTTTCACCTGTCAAATAAACACATCTTAGATGAAGTGATAAGCAAGATAACTGTGGCAAATGATAAAGCATAAGTACTTAGCAGTTAAAGAAAACAAAGCCTAAATATACTGTATGTCACAAAATATAATTTGAAACAGACAGGTTTTGTATTTTCTTATAAGTAGCTTTTATCATTCAATATAGAAAAAAAAGATTATATAACGTCAGAAAACAGCATTGCGTCCCATAGTAAAATGTGGAGAGCGCTCGTGATGCCAGAGAGGTCCACAGTGAAACTCCCACTGCTGCTGCTTTCCTGGGTCCAAAGGGTGATTGGTTTGCCAGTGCCAGGACCCCCTCACTTCCAGGCCTCGTACCGGCCACCCCACTCTATAGTTCTGTCACTGGGGGTAATTCCAAGTTGATCGCAGCAGGAAAATTTTTAGCAGTTGGGCAAAACCATGTGCACTGCAGGGGGGGCAGATATAACATTTGCAGAGAGAGTTAGATTTGGGTGGGTTATTTTGTTTCTGTGCAGGGTAAGTACTGGCTGCATTATTTTTACACTGCAATTTAGATTGCAGATTGAACACACCACACCCAAATCTAACTCTCTCTGCACATGTTATATCTGCCTCCCCTGCAGTGCACATGGTTTTGCCCAACTGCTAACAAAAATCCTGCTGCGATCAACTCAGAATTACCCCCACTATCTCAATGGTTACACATTACAAGCTGTCTCTGAACTAAGTATTATTGTGCATTACTCATCAACCACCATAACATCACATGCCTGAATCACCAGACTTAAAGGTCAGGCTGATTAGACAGCAGGTGCATTTTGTTTACTTGGCTCTATAAAAGGATGTACATATGCCCAAGCCTGTCACTGTGGTACAGGAGCATCACAGTGCTGAACTGCAGAGATTGATACCTTATCATATTGACTGTTGTTTATCATCTATCACCTGTATCCTGTCATTTTAAATAAAGCCTACTCTGGTTTGGAGTCAACTTGTGGATAAAACTCCTTACTTACATCTACTACACACCTACAGTATTAACTTCTAGGCATCTGCCAATAATTCTGTTCTTATAAACACTGCGCGTTATTGATAACAGAACTGCAAGCTCCCTCACAACAGATATAAACATGCATTCATAGGGGAGGTATTGAATTATACCCCCTACTAATTGCAGGGAAAAATCCCTGTGGCGTGGGTAAAGGCTATTCAATTAAATAGCATTTCTCCTGCACTTAAAAAGCAGGATTTATGCGCGGAAACCCACGGATTCCACGTAAACTGTGGTACAGTGTGTTTTTTCCCAGTGCACAACCTGATTTTGGTTTGTTTTTTTGTGGACGGTTCAGTTCAACTCTGGGGACTCGCGTGCGGGACTGTGGGGGCTCGTGCACGGGGAGTAACTGCAATCCAGTCCGGGTATTCAGTTTAATCAAGTCTGAGCAACCGCAAGCATGATTGCAGACACCTGTCAGTCTGCTGTTAAAATGGTTTCAGACACAAGAGACAGCGCTCCTGGTGGTGAACTATTTGCCCAGGTGATAGGCCAGGGGTAGCTCCTGTTGGGAATCCTGGATCAATGGTCTCTGAAGAATTTACACTTTGTATGCTAAGAACTGATGTAAATATTTTGTAACCTGTGACTTGCTGGTAACTGCTTATGTTCAGTTGTGATTTGCTTACCTGTGGAAAATCTGTGGAAAATAAACCTGCAGTGTGGAACTTTTACTCGGTGTATGTGATCCTTGTCACACAATGTCTCCAATGTTTGCCAACATCATACTATAGACTTGCAGAGCCATACGTGAGCACTGTATGAGTTTTGGCAGTGTAAATAATCTAGAACACTCTGATAAATCTAGAAAAAACTGACCCATTCATGAATATATGAATAATGGGCAGTAATAAATATATAGTAGCAATGGCCCTTGTAATACAATAAATATAGCAGTAAAATGATTAAAATGCTTTTTTTATCAAAAGTCTAATGGAAACCATTTCTCAAAATCAAGTAACTACTTGCTATGGCGGGCTATATGAAAACCTTATCGACTAATAGGCCTTACACGCTGGCCGATACCACTGAAAGATATGAACGATCTCGTTCATTAATAAACGAGATATCGTTCATATCTTTCAGTGTGTAGGCACCAACGATGAATGATGTGCGGCCCCGCGCTTGTTCATCGTTGGTGCCGGCTCGTTTAAACATGCAAGCCAATATGGACAATCTCGTTCATATTAGCATGCAGTGCTATGGAGCCGAGGGATGGGGGGAGTAAAGAAACTTCACTCCCCCCGTCCCCCACCACCGGGTCGGCGGGACATCGCGCAGTGTGTAGGGCCCATTTGTAATTAGTAACATGAAATATTCAATACGTTGCTTGATATACTTTAATTTCTAAAGACGTTTCTTCATAAAATGGGGTGATATGTTTATTGCATTTGGATGTTGGACACTAGATGGAGCTGTTATACATATATGGTCACATAGGCTTATGTTCCTTCTATCTAACTGGATGCTTCAACTTACTGTATGTCAGTTCTGTTCCTCAGATAAATGAAATCTTTCGCTTCTCATTCTACTTAGTCTTCTAGTTGTAATCTCTTATTTGTTTAAAGTTACACTGTATTTGCAGCCATTAACTATAGTTTATTGCTGTATTAATTCCAGTTATATATTTATCTGGGTGACTTACAGTACTTCTATAGCTATTTACAGTACTTCTATTGCTATTTCACACACCAAAAAGATATTACTTATGATATTCACTGGTATGGCTAAAATCTGGAAAAATGGAAAGGAAGGCACAATTAAAAAAAGCAAACACACCAAACCTCAAGCAAAACAAGGCTTCCATGCCATATGATAGTAACTGCGCCTTACTGATTGTACCTCATTTCATGTACATATACCTATTGGCTAGGTCCAGCTCTGGATCTGGATAATGGGTTTTAATATGCAGAATTCTGGATTTTCATTGACCTACATTTATTGATAGGACACTTGATTCATTAATTTGGAACCATAGCTCCTGTATGTTCCACATTTGGCAGAACAGTCCCAATTTTGGCGAATTATAAAGTGATTAGGAGTTTCATCCCGATCTCTGGGGTGTGGCAATATCGCCAAAGATGGCATTGATGAACAGGCTACTCAGTGTGTGGCTGGAGGGATCTGCCCACACATGGTACAAAAAGGAGGTCCACACAAGGCCCACACCTAAAGGGAGTCCTTTGCACAGAGCCCAGGGGAGGCTGGAGCAGTCAGTCAGTCCATACTGGGGCCACAGTGAGAGTCCAGTGTGTCTGGA
Source organism: Pseudophryne corroboree (assembly GCF_028390025.1). Lineage (NCBI taxonomy): Eukaryota > Metazoa > Chordata > Amphibia > Anura > Myobatrachidae > Pseudophryne > Pseudophryne corroboree. Next base: position 195,434,837 of record NC_086444.1, on the reverse strand, counting down.
GGCCAGGAAGCCAGTGTTCAGGCCTACGGGGTAGGGAGAACCCTAAAGACTGTGAGTTAACTGCAAAGGAGCAGGCCAGACTGTGGGACTCTGGGACTGAGCTTATGTTGCTGTGAAGAAGCCATGCCAGTGAGGCTGTGTCTGTGGGTAGTTGTGGCAGCTAACTCAAGCCAAGCTGGAGCCAGTAATATTCTTGTAGAGACTTTGTTTGCAGACTACGGAGACATACTAAACCTTGGAGAGAGATAAAGTGGACAGAGATAAAGTACCAGCCAATAAGCTCTTAACTGCCACATTACAGGCTGTGTTTGAATATTGACAGGAGCTGGTTGGTTGGTACTTTATCTCCGTGCACTCTCTCCAAGGCTTAGTACATAGAACCTTAGCTGCCCGAGGATAGTCATGGCGAAGCAGTGAGTCAGTGCCCTGAATGGGAGCTAGGTTGGTTTTGTTTTGTTTCTGCTGACAGTAAGGCATTAATTATTTTATTCACCACAAAAGCTGTGTGTGACTATGCACCTAGATACTGCACCAAAACACCCCGCTACCGATGTAATTACCCCAAGTACTCAGTGGCAAAAACAATTGTGTTTTCATGGTGGGGAGAGGGGTATACACACTTTGGAAAGTTTTGCTTGATGAAGGGCAAAGTGTCACAAACCTGTAGTGTTTTGCGGTACATATTATTTGCTGTAACGCCATCTAATCAAAATGGTCAGATCTGTTTTATAGCCATCAAGCTATTCATGCAATGATCAATATGTATTCTTATTCTGTATAAACCTTTACATTTTTATTTAAAAAGAAATGGGGAAGGGACATTAATAAATGTTATACTATGGAGATTATTCACCTTGTGTCGGCACATATGAATTTATCATCACACATTAGCACAGCACATCAGCAGTGATCCTGCAATTTGAATAATTCCTGTCCAGCACAGGAGTAACTGTAAGGCCATACATTTTACCGAAATGTCCCCGATTCTGCGATAGGCGGACACCGCGATGATCTGAGATTGCTCAGGACACCTGCAAAATCCTACATGCTAAATATCCCAAATACACGGTAGCGATAATTTCTGGGTCAGAATAAGTGAAGATTTCCAACATGCTGGATTTTGCAAATGATCCAAGCAAGTCATCGGCAAGATGGGGCATTGACCTATTTAACTGAAGATGTATGGGGTCCTTAACTAATAAATTACTGTAGCAAGGGCAAATGTAAAAGTATTTCTGGGTCACAGTATCCTCAGTATCTGTATCATGGGGGGTAATTCTGAGTTGATCGCAGCAGCAAGTTTGTTAGCAGTTGGGCAAAACCATGGCCCTCATTCCGAGTTGGTCGGTCGCAAGGCGAATTTAGCAGAGTTGCTCACGCTAAGCCGCCGCCTACTGGGAGTGAATCTTAGCTTCTTAAAATTGCGACCGATGTATTCGCAATATTGCGATTACTAACTACTTCGCAGTTTCAGAGTAGCTCCAGACTTACTCTGCCTGTGCGATCAGTTCAGTGCTTGTCGTTCCTGGTTGACGTCACAAACACACCCAGCGTTCGCCCAGGCACTCCCACCGTTTCTCCAGCCACTCCTGCGTTTTTTCCGGAAACGGTAGCGTTTTCAGCCACACGCCCCTAAAACGCAGTGTTTCCGCCCAGTAACACCCATTTCCTGTCAATCACATTACGTTCGCCGGAGCGAAGAAAAAGCCGTGAGTAAAAATACTTTCTTCATAGTAAAGTTACTTGGCGCAGTCGCAGTGCGAACTTTGCGCATGCGTACTAAGCGGATTTTCACTGCGATGCGATGAAAAAGAACGAGCGAACAACTCGGAATGAGGGCCCATGTGCACTGCAGAGGGGGCAGATATAACATGTGCAGAGAGAGTTAGATTTGGGTGGGTTATTTTGTTTCTGTGCAGGGTAATAAGAATTTACTTACCGATAATTCTATTTCTCGGAGTCCGTAGTGGATGCTGGGGTTCCTGAAAGGACCATGGGGAATAGCGGCTCCGCAGGAGACAGGGCACAAAAAGTAAAGCTTTCCGATCAGGTGGTGTGCACTGGCTCCTCCCCCTATGACCCTCCTCCAAGCCTCAGTTAGGTACTGTGCCCGGACGAGCGTACACAATAAGGGAGGAATTTTGAATCCCGGGTAAGACTCATACCAGCCACACCAATCACACCGTACAACTTGTGATCTGAACCCAGTTAACAGTATGATAACAGAGGAGCCTCTGAAAGATGGCTCCCTACAACAATAACCCGAATTAGTTAACAATAACTATGTACAATTATTGCAGATAATCCGCACTTGGGATGGGCGCCCAGCATCCACTACGGACTCCGAGAAATAGAATTATCGGTAAGTAAATTCTTATTTTCTCTATCGTCCTAGTGGATGCTGGGGTTCCTGAAAGGACCATGGGGATTATACCAAAGCTCCCAAACGGGCGGGAGAGTGCGGATGACTTTGCAGCACCGAATGAGAGAACTCCAGGTCCTCCTTAGCCAGAGTATCAAATTTGTAAAATTTTACAAACGTGTTCTCCCCTGACCACGTAGCTGCTCGGCAAAGTTGTAATGCCGAGACCCCTCGGGCAGCCGCCCAAGATGAGCCCACCTTCCTTGTGGAGTGGGCCTTTACAGATTTAGGCTGTGGCAGGCCTGCCACAGAATGTGCAAGTTGGATTGTGCTACAGATCCAACGAGCAATCGTCTGCTTAGACGCAGGAGCACCCATCTTGTTGGGTGCATACAATATAAACAACGAGTCAGATTTTCTGACTCCAGCTGTCCTTGCAATATATATTTTCAATGCTCTGACAACGTCCAGTAACTTGGAGTCCTCCAAGTCACTTGTAGCCGCAGGCACTACAATAGGCTGGTTCAGATGAAATGCTGACACCACCTTAGGGAGAAAATGCGGACGAGTCCGCAGTTCCGCCCTGTCCGAATGGAAAATCAGATATGGGCTTTTGTAAGATAAAGCTGCCAGTTCTGACACTCTCCTGGCCGAAGCCAGGGCTAGTAGCATGGTCACTTTCCATGTGAGATATTTCAAATCCACATTTTTTAGTGGTTCAAACCAATGAGATTTTAGAAAGTCCAAAACCACATTGAGATCCCACGGTGCCACTGGAGGCACCACAGGAGGCTGTATATGCAGCACTCCCTTAACAAAAGTCTGGACTTCAGGGACTGAAGCCAATTCTTTCTGGAAGAAAATCGACAGGGCCGAAATTTGAACCTTAATAGATCCCAATTTGAGACCCATAGACAATCCTGATTGCAGGAAATGTAGGAATCGACCCAGTTGAAATTCCTCCGTCGGAGCACTCCGATCCTCGCACCACGCAACATATTTTCGCCAAATGCGGTGATAATGTTGCACGGTTACTTCCTTCCTTGCTTTAATCAATGTAGGAATGACTTCTTCCGGCATGCCTTTTTCCTTTAGGATCCGGCGTTCAACCGCCATGCCGTCAAACGCAGCCGCGGTAAGTCTTGAAACAGACAGGGACCCTGCTGAAGCAAGTCCCTCCTTAGAGGTAGAGGCCACGGATCTTCCGTGATCATCTCTTGAAGTTCCGGGTACCAAGTCCTTCTTGGCCAATCCGGAACCACTAGTATCGTTCTTACGCCTCTTTGCCGTATAATTCTCAATACTTTTGGTATGAGAGGCAGAGGAGGAAACACATACACCGACTGGTACACCCAAGGCGTTACCAGCGCGTCCACAGCTATTGCCTGCGGATCTCTTGACCTGGCGCAATACCTGTCCAGTTTTTTGTTGAGGCGAGACGCCATCATGTCCACCATTGGTCTTTCCCAACGGGTTACCAGCATGTGGAAGACTTCTGGATGAAGTCCCCACTCTCCCGGGTGAAGGTCGTGTCTGCTGAGGAAGTCTGCTTCCCAGTTGTCCACTCCCGGGATGAACACTGCTGACAGTGCTATCACATGATTCTCTGCCCAGCGAAGAATCCTTGCAGCTTCTGCCATTGCACTCCTGCTTCTTGTGCCGCCCTGTCTGTTCACATGGGCGACTGCCATGATGTTGTCCGACTGGATCAACACCGGTTTTCCCTGAAGCAGAGGTTCTGCCTGGCTTATAGCATTGTAGATTGCTCTTAGTTCCAGAATGTTTATGTGAAGAGACGTTTCCAGGCTCGTCCACACTCCCTGGAAGTTTCTTCCTTGTGTGACTGCTCCCCAGCCTCTCAGGCTGGCGTCCGTGGTCACCAGGATCCAATCCTGTATGCCGAATCTGCGGCCCTCCAATAGATGAGCACTCTGCAACCACCACAGAAGAGATACCCTTGTCCTTGGAGACAGGGTTATCCGCTGGTGCATCTGAAGATGCGACCCTGACCATTTGTCCAACAGATCCCTCTGGAAAATTCTTGCGTGGAATCTGCCGAATGGAATTGCTTCGTAAGAAGCCACCATTTTTCCCAGGACTCTTGTGCATTGATGTACAGACACCTTTCCTGGTTTTAGGAGGTTCCTGACAAGCTCGGATAACTCCTTGGCTTTTTCCTCCGGGAGAAAAACCTTTTTTTGAACCGTGTCCAGAATCATCCCTAGGAACAGCAGACGAGTTGTTGGCATTAACTGGGATTTTGGAATATTCAGAATCCACCCGTGCTGTTTTAGCACTTCTTGAGACAGTGCTAATCCCATCTCTAGCTGTTCTCTGGACCTTGCCCTTATCAGGAGATCGTCCAAGTATGGGATAATTAATACGCCTTTTCTTCGAAGAAGAATCATCATCTCGGCCATTACCTTTGTAAAGACCCGAGGTGCTGTGGACAATCCGAACGGCAGCGTCTGAAACTGATAGTGACAGTTTTGTACGACGAACCTGAGGTACCCCTGGTGTGAGGGGTAAATTGGAACGTGGAGGTACGCATCCTTGATGTCCAAGGATACCATAAAGTCCCCTTCTTCCAGGTTCGCTATCACTGCTCTGAGTGACTCCATCTTGAACTTGAACTTCTTTATGTACAGGTTCAAGGACTTCAGATTTAGAATAGGTCTTACCGAGCCATCCGGCTTCGGTACCACAAATAGAGTGGAATAATACCCCTTTCCTTGTTGTAGAAGAGGTACCTTGACTATCACCTGCTGAGAGTACAGCTTGTGAATGGCTTCCAAGACCGTCTCCCTTTCGGAGGGGGACGTTGGTAAAGCAGACTTCAGGAAACGGCGAGGTGGATCTGTCTCTAGTTCCAACCTGTATCCCTGAGATATTATCTGCAGGATCCAGGGATCTACCTGCGAGTGAGCCCACTGCGCGCTGAAATTCTTGAGACGACCGCCCACCGCCCCCGAGTCCGCTTGAGAAGCCCCAGCGTCATGCTGAGGCTTTTGTAGAAGCGGGGGAGGGCTTCTGTTCCTGGGAAGGAGCTGCCTGTTGCTGTCTCTTCCCCCTTCCTCTGCCTCGTGGCAGATATGAATATCCCTTTGCTCTCTTGTTTTTAAAGGAACGAAAGGGCTGCGGTTGAAAAGTCGGTGTCTTTTTCTGTTGGGGAGTAACTTGAGGTAAAAAGGTGGATTTCCCGGCTGTAGCCGTGGCCACCAAATCTGATAGACCGACTCCAAATAACTCCTCCCCTTTATACGGCAAAACTTCCATATGCCGTTTTGAGTCCGCATCGCCTGACCACTGTCGCGTCCATAAACTTCTTCTGGCCGAAATGGACATAGCACTTACCCGTGATGCCAGTGTGCAGATATCCCTCTGTGCATCACGCATATAAAGAAATGCATCCTTTATTTGCTCTAAAGACAGTAAAACATTGTCCCTATCCAGGGTATCAATATTTTCAATCAGGGACTCTGACCAAGCTACTCCAGCACTGCACATCCAGGCTGTCGCTATAGCTGGTCGTAGTATAACACCTGTATGTGTGTATATACTTTTTTGGATATTTTCCATCCTCCTATCTGCTGGATCTTTAAGTGCGGCCGTCTCAGGAGAGGGTAACGCCACTTGTTTAGATAAGCGTGTGAGCGCCTTGTCCACCCTAGGAGGTGTTTCCCAGCGCGCCCTAACCTCTGGCGGGAAAGGGTATAAAGCCAATAACTTCTTTGAAATTAGCATCTTTTTATCGGGGGCAACCCACGCTTCATCACACACCTCATTTAGTTCTTCTGATTCAGGAAAAACTATAGGTAGTTTTTTCACACCCCACATAATACCCTGTTTAGTGGTACCTGTAGTATCAGCTAAATGTAACGGCTCCTTCATTGCCAAAATCATATAACGTGTGGCCCTACTGGAAAATACGATTGATTCGTCACCGTCGCCACTGGAATCAGTGCCTGTGTCTGGGTCTGTGTCGACCGACTGAGGCAAAGGGCGTTTTACAGCCCCTGACGGTGTTTGAGGCGCCTGGACAGGCACTAATTGATTGTCCGGCCGTCTCATGTCGTCAAACGACTGCTTTAGCGTGTTGACACTATCCCGTAATTCCAAAAATAAAGGCATCCATTCTGGTGTCGACCCCCTAGGAGGTGACATCCCCATATTTGCCAATTGCTCCGCCTCCACACCAATATCGTCCTCATACATGTCGATACACACGTACCGACACACAGCAGACACACAGGGAATGCTCTTAACGAAGACAGGACCCCACTAGCCCTTTGGGGAGACAGAGGGAGAGTTTGCCAGCACACACCAAAGCGCTATATATGACAGGGATAGCCTTATAATAAGTGCTCCCTGTATAGCTGCTTTTATAATATAATTTTTGCCACTATTTTGCCCCCCCTCTCTTGTTTTACCCTGTTTCTGTAGTGCAGTGCAGGGGAGAGACCTGGGAGCCGTCCTGACCAGCGGAGCTGTGTAAGGAAAATGGCGCTGTGTGCTGAGGAGATAGGCCCCGCCCCTTTTTCGGCGGGCTCGTCTCCCGCTCTTTAGTGGATTCTGGCAGGGGTTAAATATCTCCATATAGCCCCCGGAGGCTATATGTGAGGTATTTTTTAGCCAAATAGGTTTTCATTTGCCTCCCAGGGCGCTCCCCTCCCAGCGCCCTGCACCCTCAGTGACTGCCGTGTGAAGTGTGCTGAGAGGAAAATGGCGCACAGCTGCAGTGCTGTGCGCTACCTTTAGAAGACTGAGGAGTCTTCTGCCGCCGATTCTGGACCTCTTCTTGTTTCAGCATCTGCAAGGGGGCCGGCGGCGAGGCTCCGGTGACCATCCAGGCTGTACCTGTGATCGTCCCTCTGGAGCTGATGTCCAGTAGCCAAGAAGCCAATCCATCCTGCACGCAGGTGAGTTCACTTCTTCTCCCCTAAGTCCCTCGTTGCAGTGATCCTGTTGCCAGCAGGACTCACTGTAAAATAAAAAACCTAAGCTAAACTTTTCTAAGCAGCTCTTTAGGAGAGCCACCTAGATTGCACCCTTCTCGGCCGGGCACAAAAATCTAACTGAGGCTTGGAGGAGGGTCATAGGGGGAGGAGCCAGTGCACACCACCTGATCGGAAAGCTTTACTTTTTGTGCCCTGTCTCCTGCGGAGCCGCTATTCCCCATGGTCCTTTCAGGAACCCCAGCATCCACTAGGACGATAGAGAAATATGTCCAATGTCAACAAATGATGTCTCATTTAATGCAAAGTACTATTAAATGCTTTTAAAGGCACATACACACTAGTCGATTTTGAGCTCAAAGTAGTGCACTTTTTGAGCTGCTTTGAGCTCAAAACCTCCTAGTGTGTATGGGCGGGTGATGAGCGGTGAGCGCTGATGAGCGCTCCCACATCATTGCTGGCCGCCGCCATCCATCAGCTTGTTTTACAAGCCGAGTGAATGACTTTCCACAGTCTCCTACTGTGAAAAGTGGTTTACCCCCGTGAACATCGCTGGGACGTGCCAAAAATCGTTCAGTGTGTATGCACTGAGCAATTTTCCACCCAGCGATGTTCACATCATCGCTCTGCATACATGCTGGGCAAAAACACCCAGTGTGTATGCACCTTAACGTGTCTGCATGTGTACAGAGTATGAAGGTTACCTTCAGCGAATATCAATACTCCAACATCAGCTGTAAAATCAACATTTCTAGAAGCCGTTCCTCCAGTAATGCTCCATTCCACTGTCACTTGTCCCAGACTTCCCTCCAGGCGTTCTATCACCAGCTGGACCATGGACTGTGGCTGTTCCTGCACCTCTACATGGCGTCCTCCCTCCGTTGCATTGGGACTCCGGTTGTAAATCACGAACACCCCAAAAGCATCTCCATTCATCATTATAACCACCACCGACGTGTTTGGCTGGCCTATTACAGGCTGATTCTTTACGCCGGTTGAAACGTTTTGTAGTTTGACTTGAAGAAGAGACACAATGAATCGCTCATCCAATTCCGGGAAACTGTCAGGTAGTATAGAGACTGTAAGATTTGCAAACTCTTCTCCTTCCTGCATTGTGAACCACTGCTCTGATACCGTTTCATAATCACTTCCAGCCGTGGCCTGTGTGCTAAACAGCAAGGACACATTGGTGCTGTTTTTCCTATATGTCCAGAACTGTGTGCTGTTGGTCAATTGAGTTGGCAGCGTTGTCACCCAGTAACACTGAGGAATGCCTGTGGCATTGCTGTACGTGAAAGCTACACATACTTGATTTCTCAGACATATAATGGCACAGGACTGGAGGGGATCTCCTGCTAAGGAAACATTCACTGTAGTCCTTGAAGACATCAGGGGGACCCCTGGTAGTGGGGGTTCGAAGTAAGGCAACATGTCCTGTCCACTTTTAACTGCAAGGTCAACCACATCGATCTCAGCGGTGCTGTATAATACCTGCAAGCGGCCAAAACGTCCTGCACTGAAGAGAAATGCCACAGAGGAATAATATAAAACATAAATAATAGCAAACATCATAAGATTTACAATGGCAACAATGGAAAAACAAGTCACTATATACAATAATAAATACATGCTATCTCTCAGAATTATTTTACAATGTTTGCTGCAGGGTCAATGGAAAAAAGAATGGAAGGAAGATAATTTAGCTGGAACCATTCTTTTTCTTTTTTAGACAAATTATTTACACTGTCTTACTATTAGTTTATTTTATAGCATAACGCAGAGCTCCACAAATGTATCCAAGTGTTAGGAGCCAGTAACAAAGCTTAGACACCAGCAAAAAGGAAAAAAAAAATCAGAGAAAGATGACACATGGAGAGGTAGCTTACAGGCCGGCCAGGCAGCAGCAGTGAGGAGCGGATTAGCAGGCTCTAGCCTGGTGCAGTGGTATGCTAGCCCTAACAGCTCTGCAGGACAATATGTGAGTGACAGCCTGGCAGCAAATCATAATGCAGCAGATGACTCCTCAGCACCAGACTGTCTGTTTTACCAGTGTCTCCACCTCTGCAATGAGATACCGGGCACCTGGTGTCCTGCTTCTCTCCTGTAGACAGATCAACAGGATCTATATTCCATATTTCATAAACTCACTTTTTGGAATAAACAAGGCTCTTAGAGAACATTTTGCTCAAACGGTAGGAGGCCACCTTGCCGTGGTAGATGGACATCCACAGGTTGATCAAAACGGTTCCGGTATGAATGGTCAACCATGTTATGGTCGACAGTCATTAGGTCGACCACTATTGGTCGACACTGACATGGTTGGCATGGACACACGGTCGACACATGAAAATGGTCGCCACATGAAAGGTCAACACATGAAAAGGTCGACATGATATTTTTTACTTTTTTTGGTGTCGTTTTCTGCGTAAAGCGACGGGGAACCCCAATTAGTGCACCGCTTCGCTCACCATGCTTCGGGCAAGGTACCGTTCCAAATCGTAGTCCACGTGAATCGTAAAGTATGGAAAAGTTCATGTGTTGACCTTTCATGGGTCGACCATTTTTATGTGTCGACCATGTGTCCATGTCGACCATGTCAGTGTTACCAATAGTGGTCAACCTAATGACTGTCAACCATAACATGGTCGACCATCCAAACGGATACCGATCAAAACATGTATGTTTATTCTAAAAGTGAGTTTCTAACAGATATTTAAACATTGTCCTGGGGGTCGACTGAATCATCTGCGAGTTCCGTTGTGCATGACAGAGCGATTGGTCACTGCGGATATGGCGGCTATTTTTAAAAGTGTCTAAAGTAGTGTACACCTTCAGATTGTGTATAGTACTTTCACCAAACCTCCCAACTGTCCTGATTTCAGTCGGACAGTCATGCTTTTTCCCAAGTGCAGGCCGAGGTTGGGGGACACTCTGTCACATACTCCTGTGACCAGCAGAGCAACGGTGAATGGACGATGTGCACGTCATCTACACTGTGCCGGGAGAGGCTGGGGGCTGCCAGAGTGCTGTGCAAGCCCCAGTGTGACGAGAGTGGGGAACATCATTTTCCAGGGGTCGTGACCTCACAGACACGCCACCTTCTACGTAAAATGTCTCATGTCTCAATCTGATATTATGTTCGGACGTATGCTTCAGTCACAGCAGTGTAGCACCTTTTCATTATTTGAAAGCTGTAGTTGCCATGGTAATATTCCTTTAAGTCAGCTTGAGTGTTTTTGTATACATCACAATTACTACCTGATAATGCAGCTTTTCCACACCGTGAACTTAATTTTAACATGAGTGGACAGCCAAAGTAGGGTAAAGAGAAACAAAAACAAGAAAAGATGAAATCACTCACTCAAAAGGGTATGCTTGGGGTGTGGTTACTGTAACGTCTTGTTAACAGGCAGACTGGGGGAATGTTGGAAGGTAAGGACATATGCTAATACTAAGAGAACATAAATGTGTTGGGCCTGATTCAGAGCAGCAGCCAATGCCGGTGATCAGGGTCGGACTGGCCCACAGGGAAACAGGAGAAACCACTGGTGGGCCCCACTGCCTGTTTGCCCACCTCCTCCTGTTATTAATCTTCTACATTACCATGCACGTACAAGTAGTGTTTACTATATATATTTATCAGGGACCCAGCCCATGTACTCTCTACTGGTTACCCAGGACTCTGTGGTAGTTGGCCACACCTCCACTATTGCCTGGCCACACCCTTAAGCATGGGCCCCTACCACTACATTTCCCCGGTGGGCCCTTCTTGCCCCAGTCCGACACTGCCGGTGATCACGTAGTGAGTAAAGAGAAATTAGCCGCTGCAAGTGCATGCAAAACACTACCAATTCCTATGAAACATGCATTACTCAGAGAGAACACACAGAGGCGCTGTTGTGTGAGATGCACTGTATCAGGCATGAGCGTGTTGTGAGAGAGTGAGTCTCGAGATTGTGTCAGTGAAAGCGCTTGCATACACAGAGTGATGCTCAACTGCTCGGACCATACTCGGCCATACTTGGACAGGGACACTGCACCTGCCATAGGGCAAGTTTTGTGGTGCATCTAAACGCACACTAATGGGTATTTTAGCATCTACGTACACTGACAGCAGGTGCGCCAGTCCTTACACATTCGGATGTGCGCAGATGTACACAAGGGAAGGACTTTTTAGCAGCATAAAGTCGCAGACGGGAGACCGGCAAAAGACATAGGGGTAAATGTATTAACCTGGAGAAGGCATAAGGAAGTGATAAACCAGTGATAAACCAGTGATAAGTGCAAGGTGATAATGCACCAGCCAATCAGCTCCTAACTGTTAATTTACATATGGGATCTGATTGTCTGGTGTGTTTATCACCTTTCATTTATCACTGGTTTATCACTTCCTTATGCCTTCTCCAGGTTAATACATCTGCCCCAGATATTTTGTTAAATATAATAATCCTAGAAAATTCTTTATAGAAAATATCTGTATATATTAGTTTCAATTTACTATACATCGGTACTCATGATTATACGTTATATGCATATAATATTTCATAGTATATAAGTACAGTATATTACAGCATAAACTGATGAGTAACACAGACCTCCTCCTGATGGTGATATTTGCAAAAGAACTCTTTTCCAGCGGCTCCTGAATCCTATACACAGGTTGATAGAAGAAAATAGTTCCGTAGGGATTGTCATTAGCTGGTACTATGACTTTGGCTATTCCTTCTGGTCCAATGGTACCTCCACTTGAGGCTCTGGTAAGTTGTATTACAAAGGTCTAAAGGGAGACATGACATACTGTGACATTATGATAAACAGTAATGATAAAGTAGAGTAAAAGATATAAAGTAAAATAAGATTTTACTTACCGGTAAATCTATTTCTCGTAGTCCGTAGTGGATGCTGGGGACTCCGTAAGGACCATGGGGAATAGACGGGCTCCGCAGGAGACATGGGCACCCCAAGAAAGAATTTAGATTCTGGTGTGCTCTGGCTCCTCCCTCCATGTCCCTCCTCCAGACCTCAGTTAGAGAAACTGTGCCCAGAAGAGCTGACAGTACAAGGAAAGGATTTTGGCAATCCAGGGCAAGATTCATACCAGCCACACCAATCACACCGTATAACATGTGATAACAACCAGTTAACAGTATGACAAATAACAGAGCATCAGGTCAAACCCTGATGCAACCATAACTTAACCCTTATTGAAGCAATAACTATATACAAGTATTGCAGAAGAAGTACACACTTGGGACGGGCGCCCAGCATCCACTACGGACTACGAGAAATAGATTTACCGGTAAGTAAAATCTTATTTTCTCTAACGTCCTAGTGGATACTGGGGACTCCGTAAGGACCATGGGGATTATACCAAGCTCCCAAACGGGCGGAGAGTGCGGATGACTCTGCAGCACCGATTGAGCAAACACAAGGTCCTCCTCAGCCAGGGTATCAAACATGTAGAACTTTGCAAAAGTGTTTGAACCTGACCAAGTAGCCGCTCGGCAAAGCTGTAATGCCGAGACCCCTCGGGCAGCCGCCCAAGAAGAGCCCACCTTCCTAGTGGAATGGGCCTTAACTGATTTTGGCAGCGGCAATCCAGCCGCAGAATGAGCCTGCTGAATCGTGTTACAGATCCAGCGAGCAATAGTTTGCTTTGAAGCAGGAGCACCAAGCCTGTTGGAAGCATACAGGATAAACAAAGACTCTGTTTTCCTGACCCTAGCCGTTCTGGCTACATAAACCTTCAAAGCCCTGACCACATCAAGTAACTTGGAATCCTCCAAGTCAGTAGTAGCCACAGGCACCACAATAGGTTGGTTTATATGAAAGGATGAAACCACTTTCGGCAGAACTTGTGGACAGGGTCCGCAATTCTGCTCTATCCGCATGGAAAACCAGATAGGGGCTTTTATGTGACAAAGCCGCCAACTCTGACACACGCCTAGCCGAAGCCAAGGCTAATAGCATGACCACCTTCCACGTGAGATATTTCAACTCCACCGTTTTGAGTGGTTCAAACCAGTGGGATTTCAGGAAACTCAACACCACGTTAAGATCCCAAGGTGCCACTGGAGGCACAAAAGGAGGCTGAATATGCAGCACTCCCTTTACAAACGTCTGAACTTCAGGTAGAGAAGCCAACTCCTTTTGAAAGAAAATGGATAGGGCCTAAATCTGGACCTTAATGGAACCCAATTTTAGGCCCAAACTCACTCCGGACTGTAGGAAGTGAAGGAAACGGCCCAGCTGGAATTCCTCCGTAGGAGCATTCCTGGCCTCACACCAAGCAACATATTTTCGCCATATACGGTGATAATGTTGAGCTGTCACGTCCTTCCTAGCCTTTATCAGCGTAGGAATGACCTCATCCGGAATGCCTTTCTCTGCTAGGATCCGGCGTTCAACCGCCATGCCATCAAACGCAGCCGCGGTAAGTCTTGGAACAGACAGGGCCCCTGTAGCAACAAGTCCTGTCTTAGAGGAAGAGGCCACGGGTCCTCTGTGAGCATTTCTTGCAGATCTGGATACCTAGTCCTTCGTGGCCAATCTGGAACAATGAGTATTGTTCTCACTCCTCTTTTTCTTATTATCCTCAGCACCTTGGGTATGAGAGGAAGAGGAGGAAATACATAGACCGACTGGAACACCCACGGTGTCACCAGGGCGTCTACAGCTATCGCCTGAGGGTCTCTTGACCTTGCACAATACCTCTGTAGCTTTTTGTTGAGGCGGGATGCCATCATGTCCACCTGTGGCAGTTCCCACCGACTTGTAATCTAAGCAAAGACTTCCTGATGAAGTCCCCACTCTCCCAGGTGGAGGTCATGTCTGCTGAGGAAGTCTGCTTCCCAGTTGTCCACTCCCGGGATGAACACTGCTGACAGTGCGCTTACGTGATTCTCCGCCCAGCGAAGAATTCTGGTGGCTTCCGCCATCGCCACTCTGCTCCTTGTGCCGCCTTGGCGGTTTACATGAGCCACCGCGGTGATCTTGTCTGACTGAATCAGAACCGGTTGGTCGCGAAGCAGGGTCTCCGCTTGACGTAGGGCGTTGTATATGGCCCTTAGTTCCAGGATGTTGATGTGAAGGCAAGTCTCTTGACTTGACCACAGACCTTGGAAATTTCTTCCCTGTGTGACTGCACCCCAACCTCGGAGGCTTGCGTCCGTGGTCACCAGGACCCAGTCCTGAATGCCGAATCTGCGGCCCTCGAGAAGGTGAGCGCTCTGTAGCCACCACAGGAGTGACACCCTGGCCCTGGGGGATAGGGTGATTAACCGATGCATCTGAAGATGTGATCCGGACCACTTGTCCAGTAAGTCCCATTGAAAAGTCCTCGCATGGAACCTACCGAAGGGAATGGCCTCGTATGATGCCACCATCTTTCCCAGGACATGAGTGCAGTGATGCACTGACACCTGTTTTGGTTTTAATAGGTTCCTGACCAGTGTCACGAGTTCCTGAGCTTTCTCCATCGGGAGATAAACCCTTTTCTGGTCTGTGTCTAGAATCATGCCCAGGAAAGGCAGACGAGTCGTAGGAACCAACTGCGACTTTGGAATATTTAGAATCCAGCCGTGTTGCCGTAACACTTCCAGAGAAAGTGCTACGCTGATCAGCAACTGCTCTCTTGATCTCGCTTTTATGAGGAGATCGTCCAAGTATGGGATAATTGTGACTCCTTGATTCCGCAGGAGTACCATCATTTCCGCCATTACCTTGGTAAATATTCTCGGTGCCGTGGAGAGACCAAACGGCAACGTCTGAAATTGGTAATGACAATCCTGTACCACAAATCTGAGGTACGCCTGATGAGGTGGATAAATGGGGACATGAAGGTATGCATCCTTTATGTCCAGAGACACCATAAAATTCCCCCCTTCCAGGCTTGCGATGACCGCTCTCAGCGATTCCATCTTGAACTTGAACCTTTTCAGGTATATGTTCAGGGATTTTAAATTCAATATGGGTCTGACCGAACCGTCCGGTTTCGGGACTACAAACATGGTCGAATAATAACCCCTTCCTTGTTGAAGGAGGGGAACCTTGACCACCACCTGTTGAAGATACAATTTGTGAATTGCAGTTAACACTATTTCCCTCTCATGGGGGGAAGCTGGCAGGGCCGATTTGAGGTATCGGTGAGGGGGCATCTCCTCGAATTCCAGCTTGTATCCCTGAGACACAATCTCTATTGCCCAGGGATCCAACTGGGAGTGAACCCACTTGTGGCTGAAATTTCGAAGACGTGCCCCCATTGGGCCTAGCTCTGCTTGTGGAGCCCCAGCGTCATGCGGTGGATTTTGTAGAGGCCGGGGAGGACTTCTGTTCCTGGGAACTAGCTGTGTTGTGCAGCTTCTTTCCTCTGCCCCTGCCTCTGGCAAGAAAGGACGCACCTCGGACTTTCTTGTTTTTCTGTGATCGAAAGGACTGCATTTGATAATACGGTGCTCTCTTAGGCTGTGAGGAAACATATGGCAAAAATTTTTACTTTCCAGCAGTAGCTGTGGAGACCAGGTCCGAGAGACCCTCCCCAAACAATTCCTCACCCTTGTAAGGTAAAACCTCCATATGCCTTTTTGAGTCGGCATCACCTGTCCATTGCCGAGTCCACAGGACCCTTCTGGCAGAAATTGACATAGCATTTATTCTAGAACCCAGTAGACTAATGTCTCTTTGAGCATCTCTCATATATAGGACAGCGTCTTTAATATGCCCCAAGGTCAACAATATAGTATCCTTGTCTAAGGTATCAATTTCCTCAGACACGGTATCCGTCCATGCTGCTACAGCACTACACACCCAGGCCAACGCGATCGCCAGCCTCAGTAAGGTACCTGAATGTGTATAAATGGACTTCAGGGTAACCTCCTGTTTGCGATCCGCAGCATCTTTGAGGGTAGCCGTATCCTGTGACGGCAGGGCTACCTTCTTGGATAAGCGTGTTAAAGCTTTGTCCACCTTAGGGGAGGATTCCCAGCATAACCTGTCCGTTGGCGGGAAAGGATACGCCATAAGAATCCTTTTGGAAATCTGCAGTTTTTTATCTGGAGATTCCCAAGCCTTTTCACATAACTCATTTAGCTTGTGTGAGGGGGGAAAGGTTACCTCCGGCTTCTTTTCCCCATACATATGTACCCTCTTGTCAGGGACTGGGATTTCCTCTGTGATGTGCAACACATCCTTAATTGCTATAATCATATAACGGATGGATTTAGCCAATTTTGGCTGTAACTTTGCATCATCGTAATCGACACTGGAGTCAGAATCCATGTCGGTATCTGTGTCAACAATTTTAGATAGTGGGCGCTTCTGAGACCCTGACGATCTCTGCGACATAGGATCAGGCACGGGTCGGGACCCTGACTGTCCTGAGGCTTCAGCTTTTTCTAACCTTTTATGCAAGGAATTAACATTATAATTTAAAACCTTCCACATATCCATCCAATCAGGTGTCGGCGCCGTCGGCGGAGACACCACATTCACTTCCTCCCGCTCTGCTTCCACATAGCCATCCTCATCAGACATGTCGACACAAGCGTACCGACACACCACACACACAGGGAATGCCCTTTTTGAAGACAGTTCCCCCACAAGGCCCTTAGGAGAGACAGAGAGAGAGTATGCCAGCACACACCCCAGCGCTATCAACCCAGGAATAACACAGTAGCTTAATGTTAACCCAGTAGCTGCTGTTTATATATTGTTTTTTGCGCCTAATTATGTGCCCCCCCCCTCTCTTTTTACCCTCTTCTACCGTGTATCTGCAGGGGAGAGCCTGGGGAGCTTCCTCTCAGCGGAGCTGTGGAGAAAAAATGGCGCTGGTGAGTGCTGAGGAAGAAGCTCCGCCCCCTTGGCGGCGGGCTTCTGTCCCGCTTAAATATGCAATTTTTGTCGGGGGCTCATACATATATACAGTGCCCAGCTGTATATATGTTTAACTTTTGCCAAAAGAGGTCCCAAATGCTGCCCAGGGCGCCCCCCCTGCGCCCTGCACCCTGCACCCTTACAGTGACCGGAGTATGTGAGGTGTGTGGGAGCAATGGCGCGCAGCTGCAGTGCTGTGCGTTACCTCAGTGAAGAACGGAGTCTTCTGCCGCCTGTGAAGTCTTCTTTGCTTCTCATACTCACCCGGCTTCTGTCTTCCGGCTCTGCGAGGGGGACGGCGGCGCGGCTCTGGGATCGGACGGCGAAGGTGAGATCCTGCGTACGATCCCTCTGGAGCTAATGGTGTCCAGCAGCCTAAGAAGCAGGCCCTAGCTTCAGAAAGTAGGGCTGCTTCTCTCCCCTCAGTCCCACGATGCAGGGAGTCTGTTGCCAGCAGAGCTCCCTGAAAATAAAAAACCTAACAAAATACTTTCTCTCAGCAAACTCAGGAGAGCTCACTGAAAAGCACCCAGCTCGTCTGGGCACAGTATCAAACTGAGGTCTGGAGGAGGGGCATAGAGGGAGGAGCCAGTGCACACCAGAACCTAAATTCTTTCTTAAAGTGCCCATGTCTCCTGCGAAGCCTGTCTATCCCCATGGTCCTTACGGAGTCCCCAGCATCCACTAGGACGTTAGAGAAATGAATAGTAATCACAACTAGAGCCCCACCTAGATTTTTGAGATTGCTTGTCCTGCCCACTCAGATATCATAGTATACTGTACATTAATTATTATAAAAAAATATATATATCACTACATTTTGTTACTTTACAAATGAACAGCAATTATAACCTCTGGATATCATAGTAAACACAGAACAGTAATGGTGCAGCCATGTTCTAAGCCTTACTGTCACAAGTCATATAAGATATACAACCCCCGTCCAAACGGCATACGGTCCTTACGTCGACCTCATTTAGGTTGACAGTCATTAGGTCGACCACTATTGGTCAACATGGGCATTAGGTCAACATGGCAAAGGTCAACACATGAAAAGGTAGACATGAGTTTTTCACAATTTATTTTTACCTTTTTTCATTTTTTTCATTTTAGACTACGATTGGGAATTGTAACCTTGCCTGAAATCGCTCGCCACGCGATAGTACACGGTGCACTAATTGGGCTTCCTGGTCACTTTCCGAAGAAGACGACACCACAAAAAAAACCTCATGTCGATGTTTTCCAGGTGTTGACCTAGTGCCTGTCGACCAATAGTGGTCGACCTAATGAGTGTCGAACTAAATAGGGTCGACCCAACAATCCCATTCTGTCAAAACATACATTTAACATCTTTGTATGTGTCACATTTTCAAGATGAAGTATATCCAGCCTCTAAATGCATTGGTCATTTTAGTCACCTCGTCAATCTCAGGAACGTTGTCAGCCATGATTTCTAATAACAGAGTCCGAACGGTTTCCCCAGGGGCAAAACTGATATTCCCGGATGCAGCTCGGAGGTCATCAGTGGCAAGTTGCCCATTAACAGTGGCGACCCACTGAACAACAACATTGCCAAGAGTCCCAGCATTGCGAATTATTGGCAGATTTACATCAATTGAATTGAAGTCAGGCTCATCAACAGTAACAGACGTCACCTGGAAAACTGATATTAGAAGCTGGGTTATTATTTTCAGATTACAAGTTTCTTTTGTGATGTGTTTGTGTCTAAAACAGAGTTTATCAGCCTTTTGGTACCATATAAAGTACCCTCTTTAATGTTAAATGTTTGCTAAGTACCCTCTATATCAATTTATCGCAAGCACTTGTGTGTACATCTATTACGAAGACCGACAAATGTGTATATATATTTGCCAAGTAACTCCCACAGACAAACGCACGGGTGGAGGGATATCCAGTTGCCCAGCAACGCGCATCCCAGCCAGCAACTCCAATCATGACCACAACAACAATAGTATATGATACGATTTTACTAGAGCTATGGCTACAACATGCAATATACAGTAAGTGACAGAATGGAGCAGCACGGGATGCGGTCAAGATGCCGCCGGCCGGAATCCCAGCGGTCGAAATACCGACGCCAGAATCCCAACCGCCACAATCCCGACATATTCTCCATCCGTGGGTGTCCACGACACCCATAGAGGGAGAATATAATAGTGTGCCGAGCGTAGCGAGGCACCATGCTCGCAGCGTGGCGAGCGAAGCGAGCCCGCAAGGGGCTGCATTCCGCTCGCCACCCCTTTCGGGATTGTGTGGTCGGGATTCCGGTGTCGGTATTTCGACCGCCGGGATTCCGGCCGGCGGCATTTAGTACTGATCCCAGTAGCAGGCATGCCTAGTGGCAGCAGCTTCTCCTACCAAGTCTGCTGTGTGTGGATCTAAACATCAGACTTTAGATGCCAGAGAGCAACTGCGAGCAAGAAGAGTCAGGCATAGTAACATGAGGTGGGAGAATGTGTGCTTAGAAAGCTCAGTACTGGTTATATTATATACAGTATGTGTATTTATTATGGGATATTAACATTCTCCTAACCACTTGCAGTATGTTATTTATGCGAGATAAATATGCTTCATACAGAAAAATTGTGTTCTAAGTTCCTCTGGCACTCCCCAAGACTCCCACATTTGCTCCAGTGCTCTGAGAGCAGGGGACTGTATTTGGATTGTGGAAGTTAAAGATAACTAAAATATATATATATATATATATATATATATATATTTATTAGTGATGTGCACCGGAAATTTTTCGGGTTTTGTGTTTTGGTTTTGGATTGGGTTCCGCGGCCGTGTTTTGGATTCGGACGCGTTTTGGCAAAACCTCCCTGAAATTTTTTTGTCGGATTCGGGTGTGTTTTGGATTCGGGTGTTTTTTTACAAAAAACCCTCAAAAACAGCTTAAATCATAGAATTTGGGGGTCATTTTGATCCCATAGTATTATTAACCTCAATAACCATAATTTCCACTAATTTTCAGTCTATTCTGAACAACTCACACCTCACAATATTATTTTTAGTCCTAAAATTTGCACCAAGGTCGCTGGATGACTAAGCTAAGCGACCCAAGTGGCCGACACAAACACCTGGCCCATCTAGGAGTGGCACTGCAGTGTCAGACAGGATGGCACTTCAAAAAAATAGTCCCCAAACAGCACATGATGCAAAGAAAAAAAGAGGTGCACCAAGGTCGCTGGATGGCTAAGCTAAACGACACAAGTGGCCGACACAAACACCTGGCCCATCTAGGAGTGGCACTGCAGTGTCAGGAAGGATGGCACTTCAAAAAAATAGACCTCAAACAGCACATGATGCAAAGAAAAAAAGAGGCGCAATGAGGTAGCTGTGTGACTAAGCTAAGCGACCCAAGTGGCCGACACAAACACCTGGCCCATCTAGGAGTGGCACTGCAGTTTTCTAGCGAGAGGATGAGTGCTTCCATCCTCATGTGAAGCTGAACCACTAGCCATGAACATAGGCCAGGGCCTTAGCCGTTCCTTGCCACTCCGTGTCGTAAATGGCATATTAGCAAGTTTACGCTTCTCCTCAGACGCTTTTAATTTTGATTTTTGGGTAATTTTACTGAACTTTTGTTTTTTGGATTTTACGTGCTCTCTACTATGACATTGGGCATCAACCTTGGCAGACGACGTTGATGGCATTTCCTCGTCTCGGCCATGACTAGTGGCAGCAGCTTCAGCACGAAGTGGAAGTGGATCTTGATCTTTCCCTATTTTACCCTCCACATTTTTGTTCTCCATTTTTTAATGTGTGGAATTATATGCCAGTATCAATAGCAATGGCCTACTACTATATATACTGCGCACAACTGAAATGCACCACAGGTATGGATGGATAGTATACTTGACGACACAGAGGTAGGTAGAGCAGTGGCCTACTGTACCGAACTGCTATATATTATATACTGGTGGTCAGCAAACTGTGCAAAACTGAAATGCACCACAGGTATGGATGGATAGTATACTTGACGACACAGAGGTAGGTAGAGCAGTGGCCTACTGTACCGTACTGCTATATATTATATACTGGTGGTCAGCAAACTGTGCAAAACTGAAATGCACCACAGGTATGGATGGATAGTATACTTGACGACACAGAGGTAGGTAGAGCAGTGGCCTACTATACCGTACTGCTATATATTATATACTGGTGGTCAGCAAACTGTGCAAAACTGAAATGCACCACAGGTATGGATGGGATAGTATACTTGACGACACAGAGGTAGAGCAGTGGACTACTGTACCGTACTGCTATATATTATATACTGGTGGTCAGCAAACTGTGCAAAACTGAAATGCACCACAGGTATGGATGGATAGTATACTTGACGACACAGAGGTAGGTAGAGCAGAGGCCTTCTGTACCGTACTGCTATATATTATATACTGGTGGTCAGCAAACTGTGCAAAACTGAAATGCACCACAGGTATGGATGGATAGTATACTTGATGACACAGAGGTAGGTAGAGCAGTGGCCTTCTGTACTGTACTGCTATATATTATATACTGGTGGTCAGCAAACTGTGCAAAACTGAAATGCACCACAGGTATGGATGGATAGTATACTTGACAACACAGAGGTAGGTAGAGCAGTGGCCTACTGTACCGTACTGCTATATATTATATACTGGTGGTCAGCAAAATTATGCACTGTACTCCTACTATATACTACAATGCAGCACAGATATGGAGCGTTTTTCAGGCAGAGAACGTATAATACTGGTGGTCACTGGTCAGCAAAACTCTGCACTGTCCTCCTCCTATATATTACTGGTGGTCCCCAGTCCCCACAATAAAGCAGTGTGAGCACAGATATATGCAGCACACTGAGCACAGATATGGAGCGTTTTTCAGGCAGAGAACGTATAATACTGGTGGTCACTGGTCAGCAAAACTCTGCACTGTACTCCTCCTATATAATACTTGTGGTCCCCAGTCCCCACAATAAAGCAGTGTGAGCACAGATATATGCAGCACACTGAGCACAGATATGGAGCATTTTTCAGGCAGAGAACGTATAATACTGGTGGTCACTGGTCAGCAAAACTCTGCACTGTACTCCTCCTATATAATACTGGTGGTCCCCAGTCCCCACAATAAAGCAGTGTGAGCACAGATATATGCAGCACACTGAGCACAGATATGGAGCGTTTTTCAGGCAGAGAACGTATAATACTGGTGGTCACTGGTCAGCAAAACTCTGCACTGTACTCCTCCTATATAATACTGGTGGTCCCCAGTCCCCACAATAAAGCAGTGTGAGCACAGATATATGCAGCACACTGAGCACAGATATGGAGCGTTTTTCAGGCAGAGAACGTATAATACTGGTGGTCACTGGTCAGCAAAACTCTGCACTGTACTCCTCCTATATAATACTGGTGGTCCCCAGTCCCCACAATAAAGCAGTGTGAGCACAGATATATGCAGCACACTGAGCACAGATATGGAGCGTTTTTCAGGCAGAGAACGTATAATACTGGTGGTCACTGGTCAGCAAACCTCTGCACTGTACTCCTCCTATATAATACTGCTGGTCCCCAGTCCCCACAATAAAGCAGTGTGAGCACAGATATATGCAGCACACTGAGCACAGATATGGAGCGTTTTTCAGGCAGAGAACGTATAATACTGGTGGTCACTGGTCAGCAAAACTCTGCACTGTACTCCTCCTATATAATACTGGTGGTCCCCAGTCCCCACAATAAAGCAGTGTGAGCAGGGGCGGATCCAGAAGAAAATGATAGGGGGGGCACAATGGAAGGGGCAAGTACATTTGCGTGCGGCTTCGGTGCATGGTGCAGTGTGCAGGGGGCAGCGTTTGAGGGACAGGGGGCAGCGTGTGAGGGTCAAGGTGCAGGGGGCAGTGTGTGAGGTGCTGGGTACAGGGGGCAGTGTGTGAGGGGCAGGGGGCAGCGTAATAATGCCCACAGTAGTAGCACCCCGTAATACACATAATGCCCACCACAGTAGCGCTTCTTATACAATGCCCACAGTTGTAGCGCTCATTATGCAATGTCCATTGTACTGGTAGTGCCCCTGATATAGACCCCATAGTAGTGGTGCCCCTTATGCAATGCCCGTATTGCCCCCAGTAGTAATGTTGCCTGTAGTAATACCCCCAGTCATTTAGCACCCTAGTAGTTATGCCCCCAGTGGTAATGCCCCTGCAGTTATGACCCCAGTAGTTTACCCCCCCCTTTAGTTTAGCCTCCCAGTAGTAATGCCCCCAGTAGTTTGCCTGCTTGTAGTTTAGCCACCAGTAGTAATGCCCCCCTGTAGTTTGCCCCATTGTAGTTTAGCCCCTGTAGTTATGCCCCCCTTGTAGTTTAGCCCCCAGTAGTAATGCCCCCAGTAGTTTGGCCCCTGTAGTTATGCCCCCAGTAGTTTGGCCTCCCTGTAGTTTAGCCCCCAAGTAGTAATGCCCCTGTAGTTACACCACCAGTAGTAATGCCCCTGTAGTTACGCCGCCAGTAGTAATGCCCCTGTAGTTACGCCGCCAGTAGTAATGCCCCTGTAGTTACGCCGCCAGTAGTAATGCCCTCCTGCAGTATGCCCCCAGTAGTTAGCCCTTTGTAGTTTGCCCCCTTGTAGCTTACCCCCAGTAGTTTGCCCCCTTGTAGTTGGCCCCAGTAATAATGCCCCCCAGTAATAATGTCCCCCAGTAGTTTGCCCCCAGTAGATGCCCCCCAGTAATAATGGCCCCCAGTAGTTTGCCCCCAGTAGATGCCCCCCAGTAAAAATGTCCCCCAGTAGCTGCCCCAGTAGTAATGCCCCAATAGATGACCCCCCCAGTAGTAATGCCCCCAGTAGATGCCCCCCAGTAATAATGCCCCCAGTAGTAATGCCCCCCAGCAGTAATGCCCCTTGTTGATGCCCCCCCCAGTAGTAATGTCCCCCCGTAATTTGCCCCCAGTAGATGCCCCCGCTGCACTAAGAAAGATAAAAAACTACATACTTACCGAGCCCCGTTCCCGCTTCCAGACCTCCTCCTGGCGTCCTCTCCTCACCACTATGAGAGAGACGTCATGACTGACGTCTCTCCCATAGCGCACGCCGCACAGTGACAGCGCCGGAAGCCGGAGCTCAGTACTGAGCCCCTGCCTCCGGCTGCCGCTGTGCAGGCAGACGGGCGCCCGCTGGTAAAACAATCTCAGCGGGCGCCCGTCATCTCCCTGTGCGGCGGCGGCGGGGACGGACGGACGGAGGGAGAATGGCCACAAATGACAGGGGGGGCACAGGCCCGAATGCCCTCCCCCCCCCCCCCTTGGATCCGCCACTGAGTGTGAGCACAGATATATGCAGCACACTGAGCACAGATATGGAGCGTTTTTCAGGCAGAGAATGTATAATACTGGTGGTCACTGGTCAGCAAAACTCTGCACTGTACTCCTCCTATATAATACTGCTGGTCCCCAGTCCCCACAATAAAGCAGTGTGAGCACAGATATATGATTATGCAGCACACTGAGCACAGATATGGATCGTTTTTCAGGCAGAGAACGTATAATACTGGTGGTCACTGGTCAACAAAACTCTGCACTGTACTCCTATATAATAATGCTGGTCCCCAGTCCCCACAATAAAGTGAGCACAGATATTTGCAGCCACCTGAATAAAACTGAGAGGACGCCAGGCACGTCCTCTCACTATCATTTCCAATGCACGAGTGAAAAATGGCGGCGACGCGCGGCTCCTTATATAGAATCCGAATCTCGCGAGAATCCGACAGCGGGATGATGACGTTCGGGCGCGCTCGGGTTAACCGAGCAAGGCGGGAAGATTCGAATCTGCCTCGGAACCGTGTAAAATGGGTGAAGTTCGGGGGGGTTCGGATTCCGACGAACCGAACCCGCTCATCACTAATATATATATATATATATATATATATATATATATATATATATATACACACACACACACACACACAATGAATACGTTTTATTTCTCATTTTAGACTGAGCTTTCTGACAGAAAATATTGTTACCCTACAAACAATATAAAATTATTACACTTACCAAAGGATCCATAAGGATCATCGGATGCTTCAATGATAATAATTGCTTCGGTTATATCGCCTATTAAAGCTCCACCTGTTGTCTGATTGATCAGCAGGACCTGGAATGACTCCTCTACTTCAGGGTAAATGTCATTGATTATATATATTGGCACAGCCTTGCTGGCCTCTCCTTCCAGTAAAACGACATCTGACGAAGCTACACTGTAGTCTTCACCTGCACAATTTTACATACAGATAAACATTAGCAAACAACATTAGGTATGAAAATAAATCTGCTATTATTGCTGCTAAAATTGAATAAATGACAATCATTAAAATAAGATTTTAAACCTACCGGTAAATCTTTTTCTCGTAGTCCGTAGAGGATGCTGGGACTCCGTAAGGACCATGGGAATAGACGGGCTCCGCAGGAGACATGGGCACTTTAAGTAAAGGTGCATACACACGGAGAGATTTTGGCTATGAGAGATTTTGACTAACTTTTCCCTTGAACTGGCAGTAGGAGATTTTGACTAACTTTACCAGAGATTTTGTCTAACTATGCAAGAGATTTTGGCTATGGGAGATTTTGGCTATGGGAGATTTTGGCTATGGGAGATTTTGACTATCTCATTTAAATAAGGGGATGAGTGTCATATATAGGACGATTTTACAGGGTGGCTGGTATTTAAATAGCTGAAAGTTAAAAAAAAATTTGCGTGGGGTCCCCCCTCCTATGTAAAACCAGCCTCGGGCTCTTTGAGCCAGTCCTGGTTGTTAAAATACAGAGGAAAAAATGAGTAGGGTTCCCCCATATTTAGACAACCAGCACCGGGCTCTGCGTCCGGTCCTGGTTTAAAAAATACGGGGGACAAAAGACATAGGGGTCCCCCGTATTTTCCAAACCAGCACCGGGCTCCACTAGCCAGGGAGATAATGCCACAGCCGGGGGACACTTTTATATTGGTCCCTGCGGCCGTGCCATTACCCCCCCAACTAGTCACCCCTGGCCGGGGTACACTGGAGGAGTGAGGACCCCTTAAATCAAGGAGACCCCCCCTCCAGCCACCCAAGGGCCAGGGGTGAAGCCCGAGGCTGTCCCCCCCATCCGTGGCCCGGTGGATGGGAGGCTGATAGCCTTTCAATAGTAATATTGTTCTTTACAGGAGGCCTACAGGTCCCAGCAAGCCTGCCCCAGCATGTTGGCACTTGGAGAACCACAAGTGCCAGCATGCCCGGACATAAAGGGCCCGCTGGCACCTGTAGTCCACCTGTAAAGAAAATATTTAAAAAAAAACACAACACATTCTTTTAAAAATCCTTTATTAAACTGGGTCTTCACCTGGGGGCGGCGGCCTTTAAGCTCTTTTGCATGGCCGCCGCCTTCCCAGGGCTTCCGGCGTCTTCACCTGGGGGGGCGCCACCTCCCCAGGGCTTCTGGGGTCTTGCTCCGGCGTCTTCACCTGGTGGGCGGCGGCTGCTAAGCTCTTTTGCATAGCCGCCGCCCATCCAGGACTTCCACGGCGTCTTCAGGAGCTCTTCTCCGCTCCTCCTCCGCCGTCGGACTGACAGCCGCTGCCTCGCGCTGACTTATATAAGTCAGCGAGAGGGGGCGGGGCGATGACGCGGCGAGCCGTGATTGGCTCGCGGCGGCCATCTTGAATTTCAAAAATGACGCTGAGGCGCCATTTTTGAAACTGGTACCGCTCCGCTGCCAAACTCTGCAATAGAAAGGTAAATTTCCCCCGCCCGCACCGCTGCCGCAACCCGCCGCCGCCCGCACCGCCGCCGCCCACACCGCCACCGCAACCCACCGCCGCCGCAACCCGCCGTCGCCCACACCGCCACCGCAACCCGCCCCCGCCCGCACCGCCGCCACAACCCGCCGCCACAACCCGCCGCCGCCCGCACCACCGCCGCCTGCACATCGCTATCGCTGGGAAAAATCGCTGGCCTCTTAAAGTGTTAGCGATTTTGACTAACTTTTGCAGCGACATAGCCAAAATTGACTTGCCTGCACTGACTATTTTTCCCAGCGATAGCGACCTAGCGGGGACGCGCATCGCTATCGCTGGCTGTGTACACACGGAGCGATCTGCACTAACTTTCTGAGCGATTTTGACTATATAGTCAAAATCGCTCAGTTATATCGCTCCGTGTGTATGCACCTTAAGACTTTGACTCTGGGTGTGCACTGGCTCCTCCCTCTATGCCCCTCCTCCAGACCTCAGTTAGAGAAACTGTGCCCAGAGGAGATGGACAGTACGAGGAAAGGATTTTAGTTAATCCAAGGGCAAGATTCATACCAGCCACACCAATCACACTGCATAACTTGTGTTAAACTAACCAGTTAACAGTATGAAAAACAACATAGTTTCGGTCCAAAACCGATGAAACTATAACATAACCCTTATTTAAGCAATAACTATATACAAGTCTTGCAGAAGTAGTCCGCACTTGGGACGGGCGCCCAGCATCCTCTACGGACTACGAGAAAAAGATTTACCGGTAGGTTTAAATTCTTATTTTCTCTAACGTCCTAGAGGATGCTGGGGACTCCGTAAGGACCATGGGGATTATACCAAAGCTCCCAAACGGGCGGGAGAGTGCGGATGACTCTGCAGCACCGAATGAGCAAACAGGAGGTCCTCCTCAGCCAGGGTATCAAACTTATAGAACTTTGCAAAGGTGTTTGACCTCGACCAAGTAGCAGCTCGGCACAGCTGTAGTGCCGAGACCCCTCGGGCAGCCGCCCAAGAAGAGCCCACCTTCCTAGTGGAATGGGCCCTAACCGATCTTGGCCATGGCAATCCTGCCGTAGAATGCGCCTGCTGAATCGTGTTACAGATCCAGCGAGCAATAGTCTGCTTTGAAGCAGGAGCGCCTACCTTGTTGGCTGCATACAGGACAAATAGTGCTTCTGTTTTTCTGACTCTAGCCGTTCTGGCCACGTAAATTTTCAATGCCCTGACCACATCCAGGGACTCGGAATCCTCCAAGTCACGCGTAGCCACAGGCACAACAATAGGTTGATTCATATGAAAGGATGAAACCACTTTAGGTAGGAATTGAGGACGAGTCCGCAATTCCGCCCTATCCACATGAAAAACCAGATAGGGGCTTTTATGTGATAAAGCCGCCAATTCCGAGACTCGCCTAGCCGAAGCCAAGGTTAGCAACATGACCACCTTCCAAGTGAGATATTTTAACTCCACCGTTTTGAGTGGTTCAAACCAATGTGACTTAAGGAAACTTAACACCACGTTAAGGTCCCAAGGCGCCACCGGAGGTACAAAAGGAGGCTGAATATGCAGTACTCCCTTTACAAAAGTCTGTACTTCAGGTAGAGAGGCCAATTCCTTTTGAAAGAAAATGGATAAGGCCGAAATCTGAACTTTTATGGAGCCTAATTTTAGGCCCAAATTCACTCCAGTTTGCAGGAAGTGAAGGAGACGACCCAGATGGAATTCCTCTGTAGGAGCATTCCTGGCCTCACACCAAGAAACATATTTTCTCCATATTCGGTGATAATGTTTTGATGTCACGTCCTTCCTAGCCTTTATTAGCGTAGGAATGACCTCATCCGGAATACCTTTTTCCGCTAGGATCCGGCGTTCAACCGCCATGCCGTCAAACGCAGCCGCGGTAAGTCTTGGAACAGACAGGGCCCCTGCTGCAGCAGGTCCTGTCTTAGAGGAAGAAGCCACGGATCTTCTGTGAGCAATTCCTGTAGATCCGGATACCAAGTCCTTCGTGGCCAATCTGGAACAATGAGGATTGTTCTCACTCTTCTCTGTCTTATTATTCTCAACACCTTGGGTATGAGAGGAAGAGGAGGAAACACATAGACCGACCGAAACACCCACGGTGTCACCAGGGCGTCCACAGCTATCGCCTGAGGATCTCTTGACCTGGCGCAATACCTTTTTAACTTTGTGTTGAGACGGGACGCCATCATGTCTATTTGGGGCAGTCCCCACCG
This sequence comes from Pseudophryne corroboree, assembly GCF_028390025.1. Lineage (NCBI taxonomy): Eukaryota > Metazoa > Chordata > Amphibia > Anura > Myobatrachidae > Pseudophryne > Pseudophryne corroboree. Next base: position 195,405,633 of record NC_086444.1, on the reverse strand, counting down.
ACTTGCGATCTGCGCAAAGACTTCCTGATGAAGTCCTCACTCTCCCGGATGCAGGTCGTGTCTGCTGAGGAAGTCTGCTTCCCAGTTGTCCACTCCCGGAATGAACACTGCTGACAGTGCGCTTACAATCCTGGTGGCTTCCGCCATTGCCACCCTGCTCCTTGTGCCGCCTTGGCGGTTTACATGAGCTACTGCGGTGACATTGTCCGACTGAATCAGAACTGGTTTGTCGCGAAGTAATGCCTCCGCTTGACGTAGGGCGTTGTATACAGGGCCGGACTGGGACTAAAAATAGGCACTGGCATTTTTGAAGCACACAGGCCCACCTCTGTGACTTCTCCCCTTACGATTCCTGACTCCTCCCACTTATTAGTCTATGCTCTTACAAATATAATTAATATTCTAACAACATACAAGTGTACATCATTCTCTATTAAAATACACACAACCAGTGGTTGAAGTGGAAATTTTTAAGTGGGGGTATGGAAATGTGAAGTTTGGAATTAAGCTCCAGAAAAGGGGGCGTGGCCACTCAAAAGGGGGCGTGACCTTCAGTGTAGTTTACCACACCATACACCCCTTATACGCATTATGCACCACAATAGTAGGACCCCTTATACTATCTAGTACTGGTGCCTCTTTCACATTATACCACACAGTATGAGCCAAAATTCACATTATAGCACCCGGTATGAGCCGAAATTTACATTATAGCACACGGTATGAGCCGAAATTTACATTATATGCCACCAATAGTGCAGTGCCAGGTATACAAATGCCCCCACAGTGCCAGGTATACAAATGCCCCCACAGTGCCAGGTATACAAATAATCCCACAGTGCCAGGCATACAAATGCCCCACAGTGCCAGGTATACAAATGCCCCCACAGTGTCAGGTATACAAATACCCCCACAGTGCCAGATCCACAAATGCCCCCACAGTGCCAGATCCACAAATGCCCCCACAGTGCCAGATCCACAAATGCCCCCACAGTGCCAGGTATACAAATGCCCCCACAGTGCCAGATCCACAATTGCCCCCACAGTGTCAGATCCACAATTGCCCCCACAGTGTCAGGTAATACCTGACACTGTGGGGGCAATTGTGGATCTGACACTGTGGGGGCAATTGTATACCTGACAGGTATACAAATGCCCCCACAGTATCAGGTAAACAATTACCCCCATAGTGCCAGGTATACAAATGCCCAACAGTGCCAACCAATTGCCCCCACAGTGCCAGGTATACAATTGCCCCCACAGCAGCCCGTGCTGCAGCTGCTTACCGCTGCTGCACTGCTGCTGCTGCTTCTCCTCCGGGCTCCGGCTGTGAGGGACGGGTGAGTCAGGAGAGGAGAGAGCCCGCCAGCGCGGCTGTGTCTGGCGCGGCGGCGTATAGCGGACTTCGTTCAAACCAGCCGCCGGACCGGCGGCTTCTGATTGGCTGCCGGTCCGCGAGCTCTGATTGGCTCACGAACCGGCGGCTGGTTTGAAGTCCGCTATACGCCGCCGCGCCAGACACAGCCGCGCTGGCGGGCGCTCTCCTCTCCTGACAGCTGAGGCACGCTGCCGCCGGACTGAGCGGCAGCGTGTATCAGTGAGCGCTGGACCGGCCCACGTGGCCATCGGCCCTTCTGGCATTTGCCAGAAGTGCCAGATGGCCAGTCCGGCCCTGGTTGTATATGGCCCTCAACTCCAGGATGTTGTTGTGGAGATAAATCTCTAGACTCGACCAAAGACCTTGGAAATTTCTTCCCTGTGTGACTGCTCCCCAACCTCGGAGACTTGCGTCTGTGGTCACCAGGATCCAGTCCTGAATGCCGAACTGCGACCCTCTAGGAGGTGAGCACTCTGCAGCCACCACAGGAGAGACACCCTGGCTCTGGGGGACAGGGTGATCCTCTGATGCATTTGTAGATGTGACCCGTACCACTTGTCCAGTATGTCCCATTGGAAGGTGCTCGCATGGAACCTGCCGAAGGGAATGGCCTCGTACGATGCCACCATTTTCCCCAGGACTCGAGTGCAGTGATGCACTGACACCTGTTTTTGCTTCAATAGGTTCCTGACCAGAGTCATAAGCTCATGAGCTTTTCCCATTGGAAGAAAAACCTTCTTCTGATCTGTGTCCAGAATCAAGCCCAAGAAGGTCAGACGCGTCGTAGGAACCAACTGTGACTTCGGGATATTGAGAATCCAGCCGTGTTGGTGTAATATCTTCAAAGACAGAGACACGCTGTCCAGTAACTTCTCCCGAGATCTCGCTTTATGAGGAGATCGTCCAAGTATGGGATAATTGTGACCCCTCGCTTGCGCAGGAGCACCATCATTTCCGCCATTACCTTGGTGAAAATCCTCGGGGCCGTTGAAAGCCCAAACGGCAACGTCTGAAATTGGTAATGACAATCCTGTAAAGCAAATCTCAGGAACGCCTGATGAGGAGGAAATATTGGAACATGAAGGTATGCATCCTTTATGTCCAGGGAAACCATAAAATCCCCCCCTTCCAGGCAGGCGATGACCGCCCTGAGCGATTCCATCTTGAACTTGAACTTTCTCAAGTATAAGTTCAGGGATTTTAAATTCAAAATGGGTCTGACCGAACCGTCCGGTTTCGGAACCACAAACAGGGTTGAGTAATAACCCTTTCCTTGCTGCAGTAGAGGAACCTTGACCACTACCTGTTGAAGATACAATTTTTGTATTGCATTCAACACTAACTCCCTCTCTGAGGGAGCCGCAGGTAGAGCCGATTTGAAAAACCGGCGAGGAGGCACCTCTTCGAATTCCAGCTTCTATCCCTGAGAAACAATTTCTATTGCCCAGGGATCCACCTGTGAATGAACCCAGATGTGGCTGAAAAGTCGAAGCCGTGCCCCCACTTGAGCGGACTCCCCCAGGGAAGCCCCAGCGTCATGCGGTGGATTTTGCAGAGGCAGGGGAGGACTTCTGTTCCTGGGAACTAGCTGTGTGCAGCTTTTTCCCCTGCCCTTACCTCTGGCAAGAAAGGACGATCCTCGTACTCTTTTGCTTTTATTCGAACGAAAGGACTGCATTTGATAATGAGGCGCTTTCTTAGGCTGTGAGGGAACGTAAGGCAAAAAATTCGATTTACCTGCTGTAGCTGTGGAGACGAGGTCCGAGAGGCCTTCTCCAAATAACTCCTCACCTTTGTAAGGCAAAGACTCCATATGCCTCTTTGAGTCGGCATCACCCGTCCACTGTCGGGTCCATAAGACTCGCCTAGCAGAAACAGACATAGCGTTTATTCTGGAACTTAGCAAACAAATGTCTCTTTGAGCATCCCTCACATATAACGCAGCATCTTTTATATGCCCTAGGGTCATTAAAATGGTATCCTTATCTAGGGTCTCAATTTCCGTAGATAAGGAGTCTGTCCATGCTGCTACAGCACTACAAACCCAGGCCGAAGCCATTGCCGGTCTAAGAATTGTACCTGAATGTGTGTAAATGGACTTCATGGTAACCTCCTGTCTGCGATCAGCAGCATCCTTGAGGGTAGCCGTATCTTGTGATGGCAGCGCTATCTTTTTTGATAAACGTGTTAAAGCCTTGTCCACCTTAGGAGAAGACTCCCATCGTATCCTATCCGTTTGCGGGAAAGGATACGCCATAAGAATCCTTTTGGGAATCTGCAGCCTCTTGTCTGGAGATTCCCAAGCCTTTTTGCACAGCTCACTCAGCTCATACGAGGATGGAAAAGTGACCTCAGGCTTTTTCTCTTTATACATGTGTACCCTCTTGTCATGGACAGGGGGTTCTTCCGTGATATGCAAAACATCTTTTATTGCAATAATCATATATATATCGAATGCCCTTAGCCACTTTTGGCTGTAATTTTGCCTCCTCATAGTCGACACTGGAGTCTGAATCCGTGTCGGTATCTGTGTCCATTATTTGGGACAATGTGCGCTTCTGAGACCCGGAAGGTCCCGGTGACACAGGGACAGGCATGGTCTGACTACCTGACTGTTCCCTAGCCTCAGCCTTGTCTAATCTCTTGTGTAATAAATTTACACTAGCACTCAAGACATTCCACATCTCCATCCAGTCCGGTGTCGGCGCTGCCGACGGAGATCTGACATTCATACACTCCCCCTCCTCCTTAGGTGAGCCTTCTACTTCATACATGTCGACACACGCGTACCGACACACCCCACACACACAGGGAAGCTCTTATCTGAAGACAGTTCCCCACCAGGCCCTTTGGAGAGACAGAGAGAGAGTATGCCAGCACACACCCGAGCGCTATATAACCCAGGCAAAACACAGAATGTTTCCCCAGTAGCGCTGAAATAACTTGTTTTTCGCCAATTATGTGCCTCCCCCCCCCCCCCCCTCTTGAAAAACCCACTGTCACCTCAGTAACCAGGGGAGAGTCCGGGGAGCTTCCTCTCAGCGCTGTGCTGTGGAGAAAAATGGCGCTGGTGAGTGCTGAGGGAGAAGCCCCGCCCCCTCGGCGGCGGGCTTCTGTCCCGCTCAAATTATTCAAAAACCTGGCGGGGGCTCTTTATATACATGTACAGTGCCCAGCTGTACATGTATATATGTGTTTATGCCATAATAGAGGTTTATATTGCTGCCCAGGGCGCCCCCCCTGCGCCTTGCACCCATACAGAGACCGGAGTGTGTGAGGTGTATGGGAGCAATGGCGCACAGCTGCAGTGCTGTGCGTTACCTCAGTGAAGATCACGAAGTCTTCTGCCGCCTTTGAAGCCTTCTTTCTTCTCATACTCACCCGGCTTCTATCTTCTGGCTCTGCGAGGAGGACGGCGGCGCGGCTCTGGGACGAACTCCAGGGTGAGACCTGTGTTCCGACTCCCTCTGGAGCTAATGGTGTCCAGTAGCCTAAGAAACAGGACCTTGAAACTCAGAGAAGTAGGGTTGTTTCTCTCTCCTCAGTCCCACGATGCAGGGAGTCTGTTGCCAGCAGTGCTCCCTGAAAATAAAAAACCTAATTAAAATACTTTCTTAGCAGGAAACTCAGGAGAGCTCCCTGCAGTGCACCCATCTCCTCTGGGCACAGTATCAAACTGAGGTCTGGAGGAGGGGCATAGAGGGAGGAGCCAGTGCACACCCAGAGTCAAAGTCTTTCTTAAAGTGCCCATGTCTCCTGCGGAGCCCGTCTATCCCCATGGTCCTTACGGAGTCCCAGCATCCTCTAGGACGTTAGAGAAATCATAATTTTATATTCACAATATGATGCCCTAGGCAAGATTTTGGCTGGTGCCCCCTAGCACCAACGCTAGTTCCGCCTCTGACCATGCACCCCTTTCCCAGCACCATCACCCCCCACCCATAGCAGTCTTTTTTTTTTTTTTTCTACTCCCTGTAATTTAAATAAGAACAGTGTGCACATTCGGCGCACAGCCCTAAAAGGTATGTGTTTTTGCTGGCAAGGGGCATGGCAACACAATAGTACCCCCAATTCAACTTATGCCTCACAGTAGTGCAACTTTATTCACAATTTATAATGCGATAGTGTCCTTTATTCACACAGTAGTACCACTTTACCTTATATATACGTTACTCCTCACAGTAGTGTCCCTCATTCACATAACATCATACTGAGATGCTCCTTATTCACATTACACCACAGCATATTGCTCTTTATTCTCATTACACCACACCAATATTGCTCCTTATTTACATTACACCACACCATATTGCTCTTTATTCTCATTACACCACACCATATTGCTCTGTATTCTCATTACACCACACCATATTGCTCTGTATTCTCATTACACCACACCATATTGCTCTGTATTCTCATTACACCACACCATATTGCTCTTTATTCATATTAGACCACACAGTAGTGCCCTTTCTATACGTTATACCACACAGTAGAGCACCTTATACACATAATGCCACACATTGGTAATGCATTTATACACATAATACCACACAGTAATGCCCCTTACACATATGACACACATTATTAATGTCCTTAAAAACATAATTTCCCTTACACATATGCCACGCATTGTTAATGCCCTTATACACGTAATGACACACATAAAGTCCCTTACACATATGCCGCACGTTATTAGTGCCCTTATTCACATAATGACACACATAGTGCCCCTTACACATATGTTACACATTATTAATGCCCTTATACACGTAATGACACATATAGTTCCTGGCGTGAGTCAACTGGCAGCTCTGCTAAAGTCGGGTGCCTATGTTTTATGAAAATGCATCTTATTTGCATTGCTATGTGGCTAGGATGCACAAACAGCTTCTGCTGATTAAAGTGATATGCGGCATCCCTATATACTGTGTGCGACTGTGGCTGTATCTGCATACAAAATGCTACACTCAGAATATAGGCATGCCGCATATCATTTTAAACAGCAGAAGCTGCTTGTGCCCCTAGGCATACCAGATGCCCTAGGAAATTGTCTAGTTTGCCTATGCCTAGGGCCGGCTCTGCACATAAGTAGGATGTTTCTAAAGTAGTCTCTGTCTAATGAGAAATATCTGTGAGGTATCATGAGTCACTGACTTGCATCTACAGTATAAATACAGGCCTGGCTACGGGGTAGACTGTAGAATGGTATATATGCCTGTTCCCATCATACTGGCACTGGCAACATTATTACTGTGCCATTGGAGAATTATCTTGGAAATTTTGGGGTATCTCATTTGTATACTGATTGTACCGTCTGTCAAAATACTAAAGAATGTAAAACTATGTACAATCTTACAGGATCTCAAAGTAAATTAGAAGTCAATTATGAATGAAACCAAACCAGTTAGGGCATGCGATATCTTAGATGGGACATTTGGTACTCACCAGCAGTTGCTGTTATGGACACTGCCTTGAATTTCACTGAAACGTCAGCAAACATCCCGCCGGTTCTAGTGACATTAATTATTGGTCCGACATAACTTTCAGCAACGCGTACGGAAGTGGCGGATAGCTGGAGCACTCCGAAAGCATCATCACTGGCATTAATAATGACCTGTGCCACAGTCTCACTTCTAGATCCAAGACGTGGCGAGTTTAAGACTAAAGAAAGCAATGGACACATTTTCAGTGAGAGAGAAAAGGCAGCCTACAGAAAACATATAAAGCTAAAATAAAATCATCATAACTCTGTAAATAAATCTACATAGCTTCTTATGTATTTATATGATAACTGAAAATAAGTAAAAATATCTTTTGTTTCAGGACTAATGTATTTCATATTTACAGGTACTCATGTAAATTTAGAGCAACAGAGAACTTATTTGGTGCCTTTCAGATGCTACTATTCTTTTCTGGTCAACATCTGAATAAAAGAAAATGAAGCAATGATTCAGAACATGCTAATGCCATGTGGATTCAGTATGCTTTCAGCATGTAGTTTTGAAATGCAGTCCTAGGCCCAGATTGCGAGTCGCACACTATGCCCATACTCATGCAGTTGGCCAGCACTACGCATGAATCCGAGTCACACACTATGCTGATACTTAACAGTTGGACAATACTGCGCCTGAATCTGAGTCGCACACTATGCAGATACTCATGCGGTTGGCCAGCACTGCGCATGTATCCGAGTCGCACACTATGCTGATACTTCACAGTTGGCCAATACAGGGCCTGAATTTGATCCGCACACTATGCTGATACTCATACGGTTGGCCAGCACTGCGCATGAATCCGAGTCGCACACTATGCCTATACTTCACAGTTGGCCAATACTGCGCCTGAATCTGAGTCGCACATTATGCCGATACTCATGCAGTTGGCCAGCACTACGCATGAATCCGAGTCGCACACTATGCTGATACTTCACAGTTGGCCAATACTGCGCCTGAATCTGAGTCGCACACTTTGCTGATACTCATGCAGTTGACCAATACTGCGCATGAATCCGAGTCACACACTATGCCGATACTCATGCAGTTGGCCAGCGCTACTCATGAATCCGAGTCACACAATATGCCGATACTCATGCAGTTGGCCAGCACTACTCATGAATCCGAGTCACACACTATGCCGATACTCATGCATGTGAGAAAATGAGGAGTCAGTGACAATTAATATACTGTAGCTATGCTTCATGTCCCATGTCAAATATTTACTTTTTATCCCCATATCCCCTATATATTCATTTTTTCTGTTTGTTCGTTCCCCATAGCATGTCCCTGCTCACCCCCCATACTGTGTTTTAACTAGCCTTATATTACAATGTATGCACTCGCGTTATGTTATCTGTTACATTCTAGGTGATGTATTTATGTTAGCCATAGTTTTATATTGTTTACTTACACTCAAAGATTAAGACAGTTAAGGGACAATTGTCCCTTTTGTTTACTCCCTACTGTCCAACAGTAAATTGGCCAGACAGGGTGGCTCTCTGGTTGATGTAATCACCTTGATTAGAACATGTATACTGTATTCCAATGCTTTAAAATCCTAAATCAAGATAGTAAAACATACCCCTGCAATCTGAGGCTTCTGGGTGTATAAGTAGAGATACCCAGATAGCTGAGGAGAAATTATCTGACCTTAGGGGGCAGGCATGTCCAAACTGCGGCCCTCCAGCTGTTGAGAAACTACACATCCCAGAATGCCCTGACACAGCTTTAGCATTCTCTGACAGCAAAACTGTGTCAGGGCATGCTGGGATATGTAGTTTCACGACAGCTGGAGGGCCGCAGTTTGGACATGCCTGCCCTAGGGTAAGAAGTAATGTTCTGCCAGGGATCTGCTGTGGATCCTATTATATTGGATATATCTGGGCCCCTGTGTTGCTGGAAGAGGTTCTCTGCTCCTAGGTTAGGAAGTGATATTCTGTCAGGAGTTTGTGGTGGGAATTGTCGTATGGAATTGTGCTGAACTGTTTATAACACATTCTGTACAATAAACCACTGTTGGTTTTTCATCTATCACCGTGCCTGAGTGATTTGGAACCCTGTATCTTCACAATGCAGTTGGCCAATACTGCGCATTAATCTGAGTGGCACGCTATTCGGATACTTACGAAGTAAGCCGTAGAACGAACTTGAACGCAGGGAGTGTGGTTTTTAGTGGGTGTTCCTGGGAGGTAACAGGAGGGTGGCTAGGCCGACATCGGCTGCATCTAAATACAGTATCCACGGCCACTCACACATGAGGAGAAACTGCACCTGCCATAGGGCTGGTACAAGTTTTAATAGTGTATCCGATGGTGGCGTCTAGGAACGCACCAATCAGAATTACTGCGTGTACAGAAGCTGAAATTGGGCGTCATGGTATTTGAAAAATCAGCTGCGGAATTAGGCCTTACTGTCCCAGAGCCAAAAGTACATTAGTCTGTGCATTCTGGACAACACAACAAGTTGTTCTCAGTGCAGTCTGTGGGCACTATTTACAAAGTTATAACTTAATAATTGTTGCCTCTGTAATTAATCCTTTTTTTAACACCAATTAACAATTAATGAATGACCTTTTAATAGAATTAATAAATAATAATATTGCTTCATTAAAGTAGACATTATTTTTGCATTATTTTTTAACCCAAGTATATTAATAAAATAATATTACCCCATTTGATGTCCTTGTAGTGACAATAAGTAATTGAATTGATGACTATTATTAACATTATTTTCCTCCTTCTAAACATTCATGTTTTCATCAATTCTTTACTCTAAATCTGGTGCTCTGAAAACTGCAGAAAAGCCACCTGTTAGTAAATAGATCCCATGGTGTGTGTGGGGGGAACTTTTAGTTTAAAACTAATGGAAAAAAGTGTTAATTTTTGCCACTTTCAAGATCAGCGACAGTTTCAGATCTTTCCATAGCTAAAAAAGATGCTAAATCTATGCTACAGCTATTATTTTTGGTGTACTAAGTAACTTAACAAGAAAGATTTACTAGAAGTTCTAAAAAGGAAAAGTGGAGGTTTTTTCCCACTGCAACCAATCAGATTTTAGCAATCATTTATTAACTGCATTCTAGGATTCTGATTGAATGCTCACAACCAGCAGCGGCTCATTTTCTGTCTGGCCGGGGGGCCTGCAGTCTCCCTCCCTTCCCTTCCCCCCAGTGATTAATGGCTGATGTACTGGGAGGCAGGGCATAAGTCCAGCGGCAGCGGGAGTGGGGCTTAGGTCTGGGGGTGTGGCTTAGGTCTGGCTCTACTAATCAGGCTGACTTCTATAGACTGCATCAGCTGCAGGACATAGAAACCAGATTTGTCTGACGTTAAAGCAGGGGGGGGGTGGCTTCCCATGGGAAGCGCTCTCCATGCTATAGCAGACAGACTGGCAGTCCCAGGCAGAGAAAATACCTCTGCAGGGAGCGCTTCCAAAGTATACTAAATCTACATTATATCTTCTAAGACATAATTTCTAGCATACCATTTTATAAGCTTAAATTGTGTACTTACCAGGCTGACGTTGTACTCTTTCCACTAATGAGACATTGAATAATTCAATAAATAAAGACTCCGATTTCTCTGGATCACTATCATCTAGAATTGGGAGAATGATACTGACTTCACTGATATTTTCTCTAAAAATAACATTCCCAGAGATAGGCCAGTAGTCTTTCCCGCTCGTGGCTCTTGCAATGTTCGGAGGAAAAAATGAAAGTTTTTCAATGTCCAAAATTGTTTGATAGGAAACCATGACAGTCCCCATCAGACCATTTAATCGTTTGATTGTTAAAGAAATATTTTGGTTTGTTTCTTGAACTTTGATTGGTCGGTTCAACTCAGAAAATATAAAAACACCGTAGGGGTCATCATTAGCAAAGATGGTCAATGAAGCATTGGTAAAATCCCCCAAGCGACCACTGGAAACATTAGTGAGTACAATGGAAAAAACTTTATCTAGTTCTGGAACATCATCAGAAGCCACCAGGATAGTTATATTTGCACTTTTCTGCCCAATTTCAAAAGTTACATTGCCGTGTGTGAAACCCAAGTCTCCAAACGGGTCAAATTCTATTGTCCAAAACACAAACACCATTGACAATGCTCCACGATGACGTAAGACCTATATAAAATAAACATATATTAATAACAGCGTATATATGCTCACATGTTGGTTTGTGTTTTATTTTCACATTCTGCTAAAAGATCTGTTAAATATTCTGGAAAGAGCTTTCATTGCACAGAACTATTATGGCAACTTAAGTAGACATGCAATATTTTTCATATATCCCACAACACCCATAGAGTGGGAAAAGAACCTGCAGCGAGCCACCAACTAAGCAAAGGGCTTCGTTGCGCTTGCCCCCACCGCCAGCCATCTAAAAGCTGGGATCCCGGCGGCGTCACACAAACCCAACCCGTTCCAAATATAGGGGCTTATGCATAGTTTGTGTATATTGCTCTGGAACTGTGTACATGGAACAAATGTCTACATCTGCCCAAGGCAGTACTACCTGTGTGGAGTTTGTATGTCCTCTCTGTGTTTATGTGCGGTTCCTCTGGTGTTCTCTCAAAATACAAAAAACATACTGTTAGGTTAATGGCGTCTGACAAAATTAACCCTAGTGTGTAGGTATGCGATCAGGAGGCCGACTTTGACAATGCCACCAGTCACTCTGCTCAATATACCAATGCTGGGATTGCGACACGGCTGAAATACTACATACAGCATTTCATCCATGCGGGTGTTAGAACTTTAAACATGCCGCTAAGGAACGAGCTTAGTAGCACTAGGCACATGCAAGCTACTGGAGGACATGACAAGTTGCTTCAATACCACACCCAAGGAATCCAATCTTATGGCATTTGTTTTTCGCTGCAAGATTGTGGCTTGGGGCCTGAATAAGAGATGTACATAAATGCATTTGCAGCTGTGAATTTGTACGCAGCAGCTGTGCGAAAAAATACAAATGCTGATGACGCCTGGATTTGTATTGAGACGCCCACCTGCGGCTGTGCAGAGAGAAGCAGCATCTGTCACAGATCAGTCAATAAACGAAGTTCTGGGTAACCCTATAGCCGAGTAGCATGGCCGCAGGAAGTAAGATGCTGGAGACATTGCAGTTGCGTATGGGATCGCAGGCACAGCCTCAAACACGCGCCCATAACAGTGGTGACACGCCTGCGTTTTGCCACCACTCCACATTACCTCCCCAACAGGGTCCTTATTCCTCCCTGAGACCAACAACGCAAAACCATTGTGGCACATGCACAGTGCGACCTAGATACATGCATAAACTACCGAACATCGCTGAACTGCTAAAATGTTGGGTTTGTGACTTTGTGTACATCACTGCATCAGGCCCTTTATCTTCTAGCTCACTGTGGACACTATGACGACGCATACCTCCCAACTGTCTCAGCGGGACAGTCACACTCTGAGGACATACTGTAGGAAGAGACAAAGCTTGTATAAAAGCGAGCGAAAGGTTTCATCCAAAGCTATAGATTTCTGGGTGGGGCTTATTTTATCCCAATTTTGCGTTTCTAAATGATGGTAGATAGATCACTTTCAAAGTCATAACAATGAACTTATCTAATTTTGTATAGGCATTTCTATTACAGATAACAAAGGAATAGCAGTGTTTCCAAGCAATCTTATGGCCAAACCTTGTCCTGTTGAGAGTGAAGCAGCTGCATTCTAATACACTTGCCTGAAACGCAACAGCACTGTATCCAGTATGGGGTTCGGTAGTGTTCTTGTACAAGGAATCATTATTGAATCCAAATACACCATGGGCATCGTCAGAGTCTTCGATGATCACAATGATGTGGGAGGCTATGCCCAAGCTAGCTGTGCAATCAACAACCAATAAAAACATCAATGAAACAAAAACATTCACCTACATATGTACGTGGACTTGTTAAGGCTAATGGCTAACACAAAAAAAACTGCAGTTATTCTTTCAATTAGATTTAATATCACTTTGATTTAATGATTGCAATAAAAATTAATTTGAAATAATGGCCCTCTTTCCGAGTTGTTCGCTCGCTAGCTGCTTTTAGCAGCATTGCACACGCTAAGCCGCCGCCTACTGGGAGTGAATCTTAGCTTAGCAGAATTGCAAACGAAAGATTCTCAAAATTGCCAATAGAAATTTCTTAGCAGTTTCTGAGTAGCTCGGGACTTACTCTGCCACTGCGACAAGTTCAGTCAGTTTCGTTCCTGGTTTGACGTCACAAACACACCCAGCGTTCGCCCAGACACTCCTCCGTTTCTCCAGCCACTCCCGCGTTTTTCCCAGAAACGGCAGCGTTTTTTTACACACACCCATATAACGGTCAGTTTCCGCCCAAAAACACCCACTTCCTGTCAATCACACTCCGATCACCAGAACGAAGAAAAAACCTCGTAATGCCGTGAGTAAAATACCAAACTTCTTAGCAAATTTACTTGGCGCAGCCGCAGTGCGAACATTGCGCATGCGCAGTTAGCGGAAAATCGCTGCGATGCGATGAAAAATAACGAGCGAACAACTTGGAATGAGGGCCAATATACATATTATTGCATGTGCTATCCACTATCAGCGGATCACAATCATTTTCTCAGAATTTATTAACAATTTTTTTTTAATTCAGCACCCAAGCCGTATGCTTTATTTTACAGGGATATTGTGATGCATGGGACTAGAGATCATAGACAGTGTTTCTCCATGTGTCCAGTTATCACCTGGCTGTCCCGCCCCGCCTTTACAGAACATTTTCAAGTACCCCTGAACATTACAGCGAGTACCCCAGTTTCAGAACCACTAATCTATATTATACAGTATATAAAAACATAATATTAGGTGTACTATTTATACCAGTAGCAAAGTGTTTCCCAACTTCGACCCTCAGGGCACAATAACAGTCCAGGTTTTACGGATAGCCATACAGGTGTCCTAATTAGCACATCAGTTACCTATCTGTGTTCAAGCATAGATATACCTTAAAACATGGACAGAGTGCCTTGAGGACTGAAGTGTGAAATCACTGTTACTGTATAGCATATACCATGGCTACAAGATTATTGGGTCTATTCATGAAGCAGTAAAAAGAGTGGAGAAGTGAGCCAGTGGAGAAGTTGCCATGGCAACCAATCAGATTTGAAGTAATATTTATTAAGTGCTTTCTATATAATTACACATAGCAGCTGAATGGTTGCCATTGGCAACTTCTCCACTGGCTCACATTCTTTTAACTGCTTTATGAATAGACCCCTACTGTATGTACGTAATGAACTTTAGTTGTGTTACCCCAGTAAAAAGCAGGAAGAAAATGACAGTGAGCGGGTGCTTACCCCTCTGGTGTACAGCTGGAAGGAACTGTTCCATGTCACCATCACCACTAGCAAAGCCATCATCCCTAAAGAGTTCAGCCACTTCAGGAAGAGACACGCAGAACACATATATACATGTATACACAAATAAGAAACACACAGGAGACAGATAGCATATTTAACAGCATGCAGAGCAGAGTACGAAGCTGTACATTAAGTAATAGGTACTTTTAGTAGGTGGAGGGAAGTACGAATATACTGTACAGTGTTTCATTCAGGAAAGCATAAGACAGTGCTGTAACCGGACTATTATTCCTAGCTGGGGAATAGAGTCCTGGCTAGGGATGTCCATCGTCCATCGATTATTCTAAATCATCGATGGTCTATGACCGATGTCAAATACTTTTACCATCCATGGGGGGAGAACCATATGGTTTCCCGCCATTGATGGTTCAGTGCTGACACCCACAAAGTCACGCTCCCGGGCTCTGATTTGCCCACAGTGCATTTTACAGTAACGCAGGTGGTGACCATCAATGTTTAAAGCCATCGATGGTTCCCTTACAGATGGTTTTACACCATTGAAGATATCCATCAATGGTAACCATCGATAGATAACCCACCGATGGCCATCCCTAGTCCTGCCCACTGCTGGTTATGTCGTAGCTGCAGAGAATTATATTCTGGTAAAGTGTCCCTCTGTAGGATCCTCCCCATCTGTCCCTCTTTCATTTCAATCTGTCCTTCCTTTAGGTGTGACATAAAGTTCTGATAAACTCTTTCATCTGCCCTATTATCATCAGCTTAAGTCGTACATTTATAATAGCATCTACCTTGTATATTATAATATGTTGTATTACTTTTAGACATTTATAACAACTTGGTTTTTTATAATAATTTGTTTATATGCTAACATGAAGGAACATACAGTTAGGTCCATATATATTTGGACATTTTAGTTGTTTACCAAAACATATTAAGACTGAGATTCAATAACAGGGGTAGCCTCGGGCTTAAACGCGGGAGGCTATTCAATCAGCCTACCAACAGGCACGTTAACGCCCGTTAACCTCATGTATTAACAGGCATTAACAGGGGTTATTGGGCATTAACGCACAGAATATGTGAACTTTTCATGGATTTCTGCGGCAACAGGTCTGCGGGACCCGATAACTCCAGAGGCATCACGGATAATTGAATATCGGCCTAAGTCAGAGCTGGCTAAACCAGTCCTCGAGATCTACCAACAGTTCACATTTTCCATTCCTCCTAGCTGGTTCACAGGTGTAGTAATTACTAATTAAGATGTGCTGCATTCATTCCTAACTGACAATTCTACAGATATCCAGGAGACCTGGAAAACATGAACTGTTGGTAGATCTCGAGGACCGGTTTGGCCAGCCCTGGCCTAAGTTATATAATGAATATGGTTTCAAAGTGCAGACTATCAGCTTTTATTTGAGGGTATTCACATCAAATTGGGGGAGAAGGGTTTAGGAATTACAACTGTTTAATGTAGCCCATTCTTTTTCAAGGGATCAAAAGTAATTGGACAATTGACTCAATAGCTGTTTCATGGACAAGTCTGGGCCATTCCTTTGTTATTTCTTAATCAATTAAACAGGCAAAAGGTCTGGAGTTGATTCAAAGTCTGGTATTTGCAATCTAAATCTCTCTGTACGTTACATCTGCCCCACCTGCAGTGCAACATGGTTTTGCCCAGTTGTGTGCTTTCTTGCTTTACTTACAAGCCACTTCCCTGATATCTCCCAGCCACCGCCCAGGGATGCCCAATACAGTTTCAAGACATTTCTGAGACCGTGTCCAAATGCAACTGTGACTCTGTGCGCACAGACTCTGGACGCCTGCGCAGTAGCAAAAAATTGACTCAGAATCAAGCCCAAAGTATAATTTAGTAGACAATATGTTTGTGTCCTGTATACTGGGCTGGTGTAAAGTACCTATGGTGTTCAATACTGCACACTACATATGCTTCAGGACAGCTGAACTATGGAAAGGGTTAGTATCACACAGGCTAAAACCTGCCACAGCTCTTCAGATACATAATGGAGCATTTTATCTGTCCAGTTAGTCACTGATTATAATCTATGGCTGATACCTGTTTTATAGGCTGCATTTCTTTGGCCGAAAAACATTCTTTGGGTGAAAGTCATTTTTAAGCTTGTGTGATATGACTCTAATCTTGAGAAAATGCCACAATATAAAGAAGACAGACATTTCTGAACACATTTTATAAAACTCATAGGAAAATAAGTGTGACAGTGCGGTGGAAAGTGTTGGTAGTAAGTACCAATATCAATGTAGCCTAAATTCAGTAACACTATAAATACTCCTTTTTTCCAATCCAATTTAGCTACTATTCTATTTATACGTATTCCGTTAAATACAAAAGGCATCTGCCAATGGCAAAAGTACTGTACAGTATGGCCTGATGCAGAGATAACGCATTAGCAGCTGTGATCCTATACGCAGCACGTGTGAAAATCTTCTAATGCTGCAGCAGCCTGGAAATGCACAGAGACGTCCACCGGCAGCTTTGCAGATCCAAGCAACCGCGTACAAATATGCAGAGCGGTCACCGATCCTCCCATAATCCACCATCTAAGTGACCCTATTGTCATACAGAATGGCTGCGGGAACTGAGATGCTGGCACCATGTTTTCTGTGTACGGGATCGTAGTTGTAGGCTGAAGCAGGCCCCAAAAATGGTTGTGACATGCCTGTGTGTTTACCACCACTGCCCATTGCCTCCCCCAAATGGTCCCTGACTGTCAATCATTTTGCAAAGAAATCCAGATTGCGAGTGGTGAGGCACCTTGCTGCGTACGTGGTGTGACTGTGATGCATGTGCCTTCAACTGATCATCGCTGAACTACGGAAATATCTGCCTTGCGTTCAGGTCTATATACAGTACACTACTTGTTTTGACAGTTAGCATAAATGTGGTAATAAGAAGTTATCTCAATGGGGAATAAGGTAGTACATATAATATAAACTATAAACCACCAATGTCTGTCTCGGCCACTGTGAAAGGTGCATTACTAGCAGAACAGGGCAGGGAAAGGCGCGTGGAACGTACCTCCTCCATTTGCGTTCCACAGTTCAACTTTAAATGATTTGGCCAGTTCGGGCAGAGAGTTATCAGTGATGGTAACAGAGATGTATTTATATCGTTCTCCAGGCTGAAACTCCAAAGAATCTCCTGCTTCCTTAAGAAGTGCACAAATAATAAATATGTCAGCTTGTCATCAGTTATATGCCCATAGCATCCCAGCATATCCCACTGTAGCCCAGTCACCTGATAGTCCTGTGGACTGAATGCTGTCATCGGGGATGTCCGGTACTGAACTCTTATTTGTCCCAGAAGTCCCTGTGCTCGGACCACCAGCAGTTTCACCTGTCCTATTTCCTCCTTTACTTTTATCGTGGGGACAGATTTTGCAGGAAGGGTCATATTATCTCCTGGTCTAGGTGGGGGGTTCACAGAGAACTGAAATAACCCTGTAAAAACAATGATGCTAGTTATAAAAGTCAGACAGTTATGATGATAGTCCCTCACGCATTAGACTACTATATAGTGGCCCACACTGTTCAACTTACTGTCATCACCTTGGTCTCCTTAGCCAGCTCCTTGCTGACTCTCAGCAATTATGTGGTACCACTTACCACCCTTAGCATTAGTGTCACATTCATTTTCTTTCATTTTCTTCTTTATTGCATTGGAATAGCCTTTCAAGATGACCATTATACAGTACACACTTCTATTCTGCTGATGTCATTACTCAACAGCCAATCACTTTGATTCTTAGGCATACAGCATTTTTTAGGCAAAAGTAGCCTTACTATAACAGAATACACCACATCCTCTATACGTAACATGTGTAATAGCAGGCGTACTGTATATGTGTAATGTCACCCCTCTCATCCTCTAAACAGAACGTTCATAGACAACAGAAGAGTAGAACATGAATGTTTAGTTATCTGAAAGGAAGTTATTAATAGGATCTTCCCCAGATGAAGTGGCTTCTACATGACTTAGATAATGAGCCTGTCTGCTGGCAGCACTAATTTGTTCCCAGGGGACAACTATTTTAAATAACATTATTAAAGAAATTGGGCACTGCAAGTTAAGTAAATGTACTCTCTAGCACACAATCTCCTGCAATTGATACTATATATGCTGCTTTAGATTTCTGCCGTCCATCTGTGCACTGCACACAATGCAAATATGTGTTGTATTGCTAATGAAAATGAAAAGGTCTGCTTGATTGTATAAACCGGTTGCAGTTAAAATGCCGGCTGATGGGATCCGGGAGTTCAGGATACTGACGCTGAAATTCCGACAGCTGACAATGCCGACAGACGGAATCCTGGCGCACCAGAGCTAGTCCCACTCGTGGGGGTCCACAAGACCCATAGAGTGGGAACAGATCCTGTGGCAAGCACAGCTAAACCGCTAGGGTACTCTTACCGCTCGCCCCACTGCTGGCATTCTGGTGGGCGGGATGCCGCAGTCGGGATGTTCACAGCCGGCATCCCGTCCGCCGGTAAAATGTATGTAACCCTAATAAATACATGGCTAAGATGCACAGAATAAAATAAAAAAGATTTTGATTTATTGAGTAAAAATTGCAAAAAGATATTTTGGTCACAATAAACGAATATAATATGATAATGGAGAGAAACCGCAGCGATAGAACACTGGTAATAAATACATTGATTTCTGTCATGCAGATGGCATGTACTGGAGGTTGAGCATGGTGGACTTTGGTGACTGGAGGAGCAGGAGAGGATGAGTAAGTTTTTCCCACGTTTAGTCCGCATGGCCACTCACAGTCCAGACATTATTTATCCCCCTGTGCTGCACCATCCTTGGTTCAGCATAGGTGGATCAATCAAACTGTCTGGAGTAATAATTAAGCCACCAGTGCTCAAGCATAAATATCCTTAGTACCTGTCCTGGACTGTGAGTGGGCTGTGAGGACCGGATTTGGTAAACAGTGCCCTAGGGTGATAACTACATCTGGATTTGAGTGATGTACCACCATGAGCATCTTGGTATACATTTGCACATGTCCAAACTTAGGGCCTAACTCAGACCTGATCACTCCTCTGCAGAGGTCTGCAATCAGATAGCCGCCATCCATAGGGAGTGACAACCAGCCCTGTGCAAGTGTGCGAATGCATGCGTACGCCATGCGAAAACTTCGCCAGACAGCGGACATCTGCAAACCCATTCGCAAACTCACTCACCATCGAATGATTTTTCCAGTCTGTGCGTAGCCCAGGACTTACTCTTACAGTGCGATAAAAACAGGCTGATCGGGGCCGGAGCTGATGTCACACACCCTCCCAGAAGAAGCTTGAGGATGCCTGCGTTTTTCCTGACACTCCCAGAGAGCGTCCACCCCCAAACGTCCGCTTCCTGTCAATCAACTGGCATACGCATAGCGATCGAAATTTTTGCACAATTCTTTTGCAGTTTGGCCTTGCGCCTGCGCATTGTGATTCATGCGCATGCGCAGTTGTTCAATAATCGCCCATCATGCGAAATCGCACAACAGCGATCAGGTCTGAATTAGGCCCTTACTGCACCTAAAGATAAATAAAGGCACTAAAGGAACAGACAGATGAAAGTAATGGAAAAAGTATAACATGTGGAGCTGAGCATCCGATTATGAATGTCACTTGTTTTAATAATATACATAATCGTTATATAGAATAATGGTGGTCATTCCGAGTTGTTCGCTCGTTGCCGTTTTTCGCAACGGAGCGATTAGGTAGAAAATGCGCATGGGCATTGTACGCAGCGCGCATGCGCTTAGTTAATTAACATAAAACTTTGGAGATTTGCACAAGCTCGAACAACATTTTTTCATCGCTCGAGTGATCGTAGTGTGATTGACAGGAAGTGGGTGTTTCTGGGAGGCAACATGGCGTTTTCAGGGAGTGTGCTAAAAAACGCAGGCGTGCCAGGTAAAAACGCAGGAGTGGCTGGAGAAACGGGGGAGTGGCTGGCCAAACGCTGGGCGTGTTTGTGACATCAAACCAGGAACTAAACGGACCGAGTTGATCGCAATCTAGGACTAAGTCTGGAGCTACTCAGAAACTGCAAGAAAATATTTAGTAGCAATTCTGCTTATCTTTCGTTCTCTATTCTGCTAAGCTAAGATACACTCCCAGAGGGCGGCGGCCTAGCGTGTGCAATTCTGCTAAAAGCAGCTAGCGAGCGAACAACTCGGAATGAGGGCCAATGTGTTGTGTTTATTTTGCGCTGTCAAAACACTTTCTTACCATACGGGTGATCACTTGCGCTTATTGTAATGTCCTCAGATGAAGTAAGTGGATCTATACTTGCTCCACTGGTTGGAGTGGATCCAATCTTTCCATCAGCAGACACCGCATGAGTGAGAGTGACACGGAAATGTTCTGTCAGTTCTGGAAACTCGTCATCTAGAACATCCAGATTTAACACCTGCACCAAACAAGTGCAAAGCAGATAGTAAGTGTGTATATATGTACGTATGCGTGTAGGTAAGGAATGTATGTATATATTTATGATTACGTTTACTATCATGGTGTCACTGTATATGGCTGTGCAGTGTGCACTATCCTACTACATACTGTATTTGACGGAAAATTGGGAGGAACAGCAACTCCAGATGCTAAAATACAATAGGATTCATGTTCTTGCTCTGGAGAACTTACAGCAAAATTAACATTGCAAATGATCGCAAATATGAATTCAGATAGAAAGAATAATATGGAAGACATGTCGTACAGGATTTGAAAGTAAAAAAGCAAAAATGTATTAGAAGGCCGGCCACTACCAGTTACTGTTAAACTAAGGGTATCAGATTAAGATAAACTGGAAAATAGTAGTAGAAAAGGGAAACTGTTGAACAATTAAATTTTACTTATAATGAGTGATAGCGTGTGTTATATTACATTTTTTATGATGATTTTGTCCGGCCAAAGAATCCTAATTCTTTAAATGTATGGATTAGCTTCACAAAAAGCTGGCCACCAATAGTTTGCTCCGGTGGTGCCGGGGGCATGACCACCACTATGGTGTGTATCAGAGGCCTCCATCATGGCATAACAGAGGGGAGTGGTTAAGCCTCCCCTGCAATTCTAGGTGCCAACAGAGGCCTAAGTATTCTGTACCAGCCCCCCCCCCCCAGGAGATCCTGACATAAAGATATGATGGCTACGGAAAACATACATGTGCATCCTCTTAATTGCTAACATAGGGGGTCATTCCGAGTTGATCGTAGCTTTAGCAAGCTGGCCGGGAGCTACTCATCACTCCCTGGCCTGCAGCGGCTGTGTGTGTCGTCACGCAGCCGATGCGGCCCGCCCCCCACGAAACGGCGGGCAAACGCCGCTGTTCCACCCCCTCTCGCCCAGCGATCGCCTCTGCCTGTCAATCAGGCAGAGGCGATCGCATCCCTGCTACGGTCTTTGGGCACATGCGCAGTAGGGACCCGTTCGCACTGCTGCGTTAAAACGCAGCGAACGATCGGGTCAGAATGACCCTCATAAATTGATATACCAATTAAAATTTAAAAAAATTGTAAATTTACAAAATAAATTATTTTTATTATAACTATTGTTATACAGTATTTAAACAGTGCAAATATATTAATAATTTGACCTAATTGCAGTATAACAAAAGTCGGATAAACCACAAAATGCAATATTCCACAGTACAGCAGGGGTCCAATTTGTTTGGAGATGATCAATCTTCCATCGACTCATCTTTAGTTGCCAGTACTCTCACCACTAATAGCAGGAACATTTGATATTTAGTTATTCCCACACAAAGCAGACTGAGAGCACTGACTGATCATTAACATGCTACTAGTACAGTATGTGCCACAACTCGTTTATTTAATAAGTTATTCTATTATTAAGGACAGGAGAATTAGCCACTGGCCAGGACAGAGAGGCTGATTAACGTTCCAGTTTTAATACTTGGGTACTGGGGGAATACTGTTTGGGTGGACAATTCTCTTATTGAATAAGCGATCGCACATGCACATTTGCACAGAAAGTACCTACAAGAAACACCTTCAGTAAACATAATGGGGGGAATTCAATTGTTATCGCCCCTGAACTCCTGTCTAAAGTGAAAGGAGATCACACTGGGCCATATACAATTGATGTCCCCTATCACGCTGATTGCGCACATTAGTGTCGGGTTTAACCGTGAAAAGCCGACTAAACTAATAGGCACGATCGTGAAAAGTGCCATTTGGGCGCCCAAACGGATAATTTTTTACACATTTCAGCTCACCCCCCCATGGCAAGAGAGAGCTGAAACGTAGATGCCCGAATGGAGCAAAATTTGAATAGCTCCACTGGGCGCCATCTAGTGGCTGCGGGCCACAAATACATTTGAATCTCGTGTAATGAATTAATCTGTATGGGGCACTAAACTTATTTAGTTGGAGTCTAAAATTTTGTGTAGGTTATATGTACAGTATAGAACTGAAAGTCCCAGAAAGCAGCCAAATATACATGTAAAGATGTCAGAGCCGTGCTATATACGCTGAAATGCGCAGTAGGTGCTGCGTGGCTACTACAGTCATCAGACATGTACTTACCTTTGATCGCTGCATTGGCAGAAATGTAATATTTCCACTGCTGCTAGTAAAGTCAGTCACTGAGCCAGTAGTGCCGCCAGCGTCTGTCTGCACGATGGTGTAGAAAAGATACACGGTGTCTAGCGCTCCTCTGGTGCGTTCCACAACACAGGAGATGGTAGAACCTTCCTCTGAGGACTAGAAACACAATGACTTGATGTCAAACTTACTTTGTCACAACATAATACAATAACTACAACAAGATGTCTCACATGTACTACACCATATTACTAATCATAGTATACAATGCTTCTATCTTGACATTTTTATTTGTTTGCATTATTTTTGCATACAAAGAGAATTCACTCCTTTGTCAGTATCTCTAACCAGTAGCTTAGAGTCTGCTGATACGAACAATAAAGATAAAATAGATTGGTGTTAACTGTTAACCTGATATTCCAAATCAGCTCATTTCAAACGTAGTGATACGCCATACTTCCCCATTACACTACATACAGCTGAGCCTGAACACATCTCATATCTTAGGGAAGGTGTCCTGATTGACTTCCATACAGGTAAAACAATCTGAGTTGTCTGTACTGTGACATTGCTAACCCTGCCAAGTGTATGAAAGCACAACAAGGGGCAGATTTACTAAAGCTTCTACAACAGATACGTTGGCTTCGATCTATCATTTTCTAGAATGACATTGAGAAATGATAGTTAAAATCTCATACGGGAACAACACCTCCACTCACACCCGGCCTGCTTGACTAGATAAGCACTTGTCTCCCAACATAGCAAATATATATTCATACACATAATGGAAGTTGGTAAATACATTAATAAGTAACAGGTGAAAACACAAAGTCCTCCAGCAGGCAAAAGCGGACAAATTATAAACTGTCTCCTAATTAGCAGCAAGCCCAGTCACCTTCTGCATTTATTGTATAAATAGGACTGTTATAAATGGGTTGGGGCTGGGTGACCAGCAGAGGGGTGACCGGCAATCAGCATACCGACCCCGGGATCCCAGCCGTAGAATGCCGGGGGGAAGAGAGGGGAGGGGGAGCGTATCAAAGCCCTCTTGCAGGCTAGGTGCCTTGCTGCGCTCGCCACTAGGTGCCAACTGTAGTGCTTTTGATCGCTTGGGATCCCGGCGTCGGCATGGTGGCTGCAGGAATCCCGAGCACAGGTCACTTAATCGGATCCCGTTATAAATATATGGCAAGTTAATGTAGCAGCAAAGGTCGCAGAGTGCTGTCGGAATGGCTTTGTGACCACCAAGAATTCTAACTTTCCATTGCACCACGCAATGCATGCATCCAAACATCGCAGAGAACTAAGCACGGCACAAATCTACCTGCACCCTATATTTCATCATTCCCTCTTATTTCTCACCTGGGGAATACAGGGCCCAGTGAAGCCAAACAAACCATTGGCGTTATCACTTTTCTGGATCCTTATTGCTGCTGTTGTGTTCTCCTCTGGAATCCTTGCTCCCCCAAATACAGAAACTAGTTTTAGCATGAAGAGTTCCTCGCCTTCTTCCTCACTGTCATCCCGTGCAGATACAATGAAAGACTTATGTAACTCTCCTTGTCTGTATTCCAAATACCCAGATGTTGGGTGCAGGTCACTCTTGGCTGCTGTAGCATGGAGTTCAGTGATCTCTGCTCGAGACAATCTCTGTTCATAGAGCCTAACATCTTGCAGCAAGCCAGTGTATCTGCTTCCTCCACTCTCCCCTGCACCAACACGCAAGGTTCCCGGACCTGATAAAGAAAACAACTCTGGCTGTTTGACAGAAAATTACCTTTTATTCAAAATCACCAGTTAATTGAATTTTCCTTTAACTCGATCACAACCATCTATAGGGACTCTAAATGGAGAAAAAGTGGATACCTGCACTGTTCTTCAATGCACTTACAGACAGGATATATGTTGTGCAGACTTTAAAGGTGTTCCTCTATGATGAGTGATTTATTTAAAGTAAGCTCACCCCACTAGTATATGCAAATCTGGCATGATGGGGGGGGGGGAAGGGGGGTGTTCCAGCTGCCCAGAAACCCCACTTCCTCACAGCTTTGCAAACGGCCACTACATGCAACTACAAGGGCAGAATGGAGCTGCTGCACATGCCCATGGCAGCAGATTTTCCTACAAAGTCTGCTGTGTGTGTGAGTGGATCTGAGTGCTCAATCATCGCACCAGAAAGGGAATCTGGTAAGTGGCTTATGGTGATCATTGAACCTGCATACAGTATGTCTTAATTACTGTTTACATAAACTGCACTATGTTTGGGGCAGACTATAGCTTGTTACATGCTAATTATGCATCCTTAGACAATCACTCTAAAATCAAACATTTTGAAATTCCCCTCCAGAAATCCTGTATTTGCCCCTGTCCATAATGAGATTGGAGCACATTGTATCGCTCACACCTAACTGAATTGACCCACAAATGTCTGCGTTTCAGATGAACTCCATAATTCTGCAAATGCATTTGTGAGTATTAATAGTAGCTCATTTATTTTGGGCAACTTTGATTATTTAATAATTACTTAACACAGTCAAATGTTACATTTACTTAACTTATATGTAGACATCCTAACTTATTTATTCAACAACAAGTCACTTTCTTTGGAGAGAGTATTGACTGTATAGGAGAGGAAAGAGTTAAACATCTGGGGAGGGGTGGACCTAGCTGTGAGGAAAGTACAGCCTTCTTTAGGGGGAGGGTTTGATATATATATAGGGAAGGTGAGGCCATCTTAGTTCTCTTGGTGGATTTGCTTTTAGGTGAGTGCTGCATTGCAGACACATTTTGTTTCTCCTCCAAGATACGTAGGGTGCAAACAGAATAACCCCTACCTCAAGTTTATACTCCCCCTCTGGTCATATTATTCACTGCTAATATGGCTGCTCGCCCCCAGCGTGTTCTAAGGGCCCCGGCTCGGTACCGTGGGTCAGACGGTCGAGCGGGCCCTGAGGCTGCAGTGGGCAGCATGGGGGACGGGGCTCCGTCCCTAGGGGCATTCACTAACTCGGCCGCGGGCACCACAAGCAGGGTCACTCCGGCCGGACGAGGACGGCGTGGGGGACCAGGGGTCCCTTCAAGCCGCTCGGCGGTTGGCGGGCGGCGGCCGTCCCCTCCGGGAGCCGCCGAGTCCGGGACCATGTCGGGCGCGCCGCGGGGGGAGCCCGGTAGTTGCAGGACCTAGCCCTCCTTCCTTGGCACGGCCGACTGTTAGTGCCGGGCGGGGGGAGAGGACCGGACGAGGAGCTGGTGGTCGCCGCGCGGGGCCTGTGCAGGAGCCTCGCGCGGCGGCTGAGGAGGAGAGCCCGATGGCGGGAGGACGTGGGACGCGCGCTCGGGGTGCGTGCGCGCCCACGCTCGCTCCGGACGCCGCCGGCCGCGCACGTGTGCGCGCAGCGGCGCCACCAGCACACGGGCCACCCGTTTCTACTCCCCGGATGCCGGAATCCGGCAGGGGGAGAGAGTGCACAAGGGGGGTGCAGCGTATGCCTCGGGTAGGCAGCGCTGGGCGCATAGAGAGGACAATAGGAGAGGGGGACACGGCAGGAACTGCAAGGGGTGGCCGGGAGCAGCATGCGCGTGCGCACTCCGCGGGTCAGGTGACGCGCGGGGGAGCACGCGCGGGTGCGCAGCGGGTCCCTGTGACTCCCCACACCAGCACTGCAGAGGCGGGAAGCAGCGGGTCCCGCGGGGGGAGGGGAGACAGGGAATGGGTCAGCGGCCGCAGGGCCGCGGCATGGGCCGCTGCGCACGACAGCGGGTCCTCCCCAGGACCGGGGGATTCTTCTGCTTCGCTAGAGAGTGAAGGCGAAGGATCGGAAATGGAGAGCGATTGGGCCGGCCGGGGGGCACTTGCTTTTAGGTCAGAACATGAGGGGCAGGGTCCCCGGGTCGCATCGGGCGGTCGGTGGGCGCGGGCTCGCGCCCAACCAAGGACCGGTCGTCCTTCGGGCGGCGTTTCCGGGGGTCGCGCCGCACGTGATCCTCCTGGGGCCATAGCGTCGGCGCTGGCCACGGTGGTGGAGGCTCTGGGGCCGTTAGCTGCAGTGGCCTCCCCTAGGACGATGGCGGATGTCGGCCAGCCTGCGGGAGGCAGGGGGTCTGGCAAACGGAGGGCATCAGCGGCGCAGCGGGTGGCACGAGCCTGCCGAGAGCTGGGGGCCGCCGCGGCGGAGCTGGAGCTAAGGTCAGACCGGGAGCAGCAGGGGCGCGCGGTCACTGCGCATTCCACACGGGGTGCCCGGCGTGCGCCGCAAGCACGGGCCGGGCCCTCTTCTGTTTTGTCTTCCACAGAGGGCCGAGAGGAAGGGGATTTGGCAGATTTCGTGGTGGACGATGATTGGGCTGAAGAAAACGAAGAATCCGGGTCGGAGAGGTCGATGGCATCCGGTGAGTTGGTACAGTCTATATCAATTTCCACCGCGAGCTCGAGTTCGCATAGCTCTTCGTCTTCCTCCTCCTCCTCTTCTTTGGCGTCGCAAGCGTCCGACGCTGATAGTACTGCTAGGGCAAGGAAGGAGGCCGAAAAATTTGCCAAAAGGGCAGCAAAACAGCAGAAGAGGCGTAAGCGGCGCAAGCGAATTAGTGAGGAGGAGCGTAGGGCAAAGAAGTGGCGCGATCTGCCTGGGGTAGTGCGCTGCGAGTACACCGCAGTTATGCGGGGGCTGCGAGACAGCTGCCGCAAGAAGATACGTAGGGGTGACTTCGTGGACTTATTCGGCTTGACTAAGGCCATGAAGAAGGAATACAAAGCGGCGGCCGCTACGAAGGGCATGGGGACAGAAGCTTTCCGGTCTTTTGATAATTGGCTGGCCGGGTTCTGGGTGTTTGCGGCATGCTATTTGGAGGATAGGCCGGAAGAGCACATGAATATCATCCGTTACCTTCATCTCGTGCACGACATGCAGCGCACATCCTCGGGCTCGGAATGGCGGCGATATGACCAAGAGTTTCGGGAGAAGCAGGACGGGCTACGGGTCATGGATTTTGGGTTCAAGGACGTGGAGGTCTGGCTCAAAGTGACCCGGGCATCCCAGCGGGAGGAGGAAACCCAGAAACAGGGAGCAGGTGGGCGTCGCGCGGGGTCATCAGCACAGGGAACGGGCGCGGACGGGGGATTTGCCAAGACAGGCGGAGTGGCCGTTCGCGTGGGCGGGCGGTCTGCCCCTCGAGGGAAATGCTTCGCTTTTAACAGCGGAACATGTTCCTTTGGCAAACAGTGTCGTTTTCGTCACTCCTGCCAGCAGTGTGGCGGAGCCCACCCAGCCTCCTCTTGTTTCAAAGGGGGGCGACAGGGAAATCGGGGGAAACAACCATACCCGAAGCAGGCCGCGAGCGGGACCGCTCAGCAGAGCCCCAACGCCAGTTAAGCTGGAAACGATGGGTAAGTGGTTGGATCTGTATCCAAATAAAAGGGATGCAAAATTTTTGTTAGACGGTTTTAAGTTTGGTTTTCGCTTGCCTGTTGCAAGCGAGGTGTCCGTGCGCGCGCAGAGGAACCTCCAGTCTGCCCGAGCTTTGCCGACGGTGCTGCGGGAGAAGGTGGACAAGGAGGTCCGGTTGGGCAGGATGGAGGGGCCGTTTAGGTCACCCCCGGTGGATGACTTGGTCATCTCCCCGGTCGGGGTGGTACCGAAGAAGACTCCAGGCGCTTTTCGGCTCATCCAGCATCTTTCTTACCCACCAGGGGCATCGGTCAACGACGCAATACCACCGGCTTGTTGCTCGGTGGTGTATCAGTCATTTGACGAAGCGCTAGAGATGGTCCGCAGCTACGGGAGCGGGGCCCTCATGGCTAAGATTGATGTTGAGTCAGCCTTTAGATTACTGCCATTGCATCCGGACTCATTCCGTTTTATGGGTTTCCGGATTGGGGCGGAGTATTTCATCGACAAATGTCTGCCGATGGGATGTTCCGTTTCATGCTCATTTTTCGAGCGCTTTAGCACTTTTCTTCATTGGTGCGTGGAGTCTGCGTCAGGCGGTCACGGGGTTGCGCATTACCTCGATGATTTCCTATGTGCCGGTCCGGCTAATGACACAAGGTGCGGCGACTTGCTGTTCAGCACCCGGGCTCTTTTCTACCACTTCGGCGTTCCTGTAGCCAAAGACAAAACGGAGGGTCCGGACTCCTGCCTATCATTTTTGGGGATTGAAATTGACACCGTGGCGGGAGAGTGTCGCCTGCCCCGGGACAAAGTGTCGAAGCTCCGCGAAACCATTTGCCGGTTCAACGTCTCGCGTAAAGTCACGCTGCGGCAGGCGCAGTCCTTGCTGGGCATGCTGAACTTTGCTTGTCGGGTAATACCGATGGGCAGGGTGTTCTGCCGGAAGCTCGAAAGGGCAACGGCGGGGTGTGCCAGGCCTCATCATTTCGTTCGATTGTCCTCTGAATTAAAAAGGGATTTGGCTGTCTGGGCTTCGTTCCTGGAGGATTTCAACGGGGTGAGCATATGGCAAGCGCCAGCCGTAGACAGCGACCGGTTGCAGCTGTTTACCGATGCCGCAGGTGCCTCAGGATTCGGTTGTTTTTTGGAGGGATCGTGGTGTGCGGAATCTTGGCCGGCAAGCTGGCATAGCGAGGGTCTTACAAGAGATCTGGTGCTGCTTGAGCTTTTTCCCATCATGGTAGCGTTAGAAGTCTGGGGCGATCGGTTGGCTAACCGCAGCATATTGTTTAGATGCGATAATCTGGGCGTGGTACATGCGATTAATAACCAGAGGGCGAAATCGCTGGTAGTTCTGCGGGTGCTCGGGCAATTGCTTTTGACGTGCTTGCGTAGGAACCTATTGTTCCGGGCACAGCACGTGCCCGGCTTGGAGAACGGAATCGCAGACGCGTTGTCGCGTGGACAGTGGGAGAGATTTTGGGTTTTGGCACCCGAGGCCGAGGAGCAAGGTTTTCACTGTCCCGGTTATGTTTGGCAGGTGATCGGGCCGGACTGGAGGGTCTAGCGTTGCGGTCAGTCGCGCCAGCCACGCTCAAGGCTTATGGCCAAGCTTGGAGCGAGTGGGAGGAGTTTGTCCAGTGTCATCAGCATCAAGGTAAGAGCAAGCATCGGCTGATGCTTTCTTTTATTTGGCAGCTTTACGTTTCCGGTAGGTCACGAGCGGTGGTATCACGGTACTTGGCTGGCGTCTCATTTTTCTGCAAGCTGCGAGGCGTCCCTGATATAACAAAAAGCGAGGTTCTGCGGAAGGCAATGAAAGGGTGGGCGCGAGTTGCGCCGACGCCACCAGATAGGAGGCGGCCCATCGATGCGGCCTTGTTGCCGGCCGTCATCGCGGCGGTGGGGCGAGTCGCGTCGTCCAGGTTTGAGACGCTGTTGTTCAGTTTGGCGTTCTCAATGGCTTACCACGGGGCCTTTAGGGTTTCGGAGTTGGTAGCGCCTTCCAAGAGAGCAGATTCGCGCATGCTGGTCGGAGACGTGGTAGTGGGTGAGAGGTCCTTGCTGTGCAGATTGCGGCGCTCCAAGACGGATCAAGTGGGGAGAGGGCGCTGGGTCACTATGGTTCCAGCGCTAGAAGAAAGCGTTTGCCCAGTAGGTCTGGCAATGCAATATGTGGTGGTGCGACCCATTAAGGAGGGGTCATGGCTATTGCATTATGACGGGCTGCCAGTCACGAAATACCAGTTCCGTTGGATGCTGGGTCGTTGTTTGGCGGGCTTGGGCCTCTCACCCGCTGCTTTCGGTACCCATTCCTTTCGGATAGGCGCGGCGACGTCGGCTGCTGCGGCGGGTTTTTCCAGAACTGAAATCCAGGCGGTGGGGCGATGGAAGTCGTCAAGTTACAGACGATATATTCGCCCTGTCACATGAGAGGTCGGTTTGCGCTTGGTGCTTTGGTTTATTTGCAATGTATTATGATGTGACAGTTCTGTGATTTTATCGTGTTGTGAGTTTGTTAGTGTTTTCCCCCTTTTTATCCTACTCAGGGATTAGCTACTAGCCGTTGCTGACATGAGTCGGCAGCGGGGGTCTGGAGTTATTTTGCGATTTTTTGCCTGACTTGACGGACTGAATTCTAATCTACAATTCGGCTAATCTGGTCTAATCAGAGTCCCTCAGCAGGTCTTTACGCTTTCACCTCCAGCTGAGTTATTACATGTGTTTCCCATTTTATACCCCCCCTCCCCCCCCCACCCTATTTTATTTCGTTTGTTTTTATTTGATCCTTCCCCTTTGTGTCCTTAATTGCGCTTTTAAATGGCAACGAAACATGGTGCAGTCGGCTAGGCCGTGACTGCTGCAATAGCGAGACCTAAAGTTTTTCTTTTTGGCAGATCCTTCAGTGTAAACAATTAATAAGCCTCTTAGTAATCAATTATACCCCTCTTTTCCCCTTCAGGATGGTTTGACGACAATTTGACCGTTTGGGTGGTTGGCCACTCTTACATTTATTGGGCGGCCAGGTTTGTGGCCTCGGAAGGGTCTCAGGCATTGCTAGGAACACAGGGTGTCAGATGGCTTGGCTGGCGAGGAATGATGTGGGGCGAGCTGAGGAGTAGGTTAGTGAGTCAGGCCAGCAAGCATGGAGTCCCTAGGGTTTTGGTTGTCCATCTAGGTGGCAACGACCTGGGGAAGAGGACATCCTTGGATCTGCGGTGGGCCATGATACAGGATCTGGCAAGTGTGGCCGCAGTATGGACCAATTGTGTATTGGTTTTTTCAATGATGGTGCCAGGATTGTGTTGGAGGGGAGTGGCGGATGGACGCCAGATTGACGAGGCCCGGAAAAAGGTGAACGGAGCGGTGGCAAAGTGGGTGCTGTCCCACGGAGGGAGGGTGGTTCGCCACCCGAGGATTCGGTTCAGAGACAGCCACCTTTTCCGGCGCGATGGAGTACATCTATCCAATGAGGGGATGATGTTTTTTCTGGAGGATCTAGGTTTCGCTTTGCAGGAGTTAGGGTAGGTTTATGGTGGCGGTGCGAAAGACTGTGGGGATGAGTCTTTCGCTGTTGGCGGAAAAGAACGGCAGTTTTGTATGGTAGAGAAAACTGTAGTGTTTTACAGTTTGTTGTGGTTTAGGTGCACTCACCTCCATCGACTTATGGCCGCTTGACCACCCGTCCGGGAAGGCAGCGGCAGGGCACCCAGGAGCGGTGGGTAGTCACTGTGGGGGTTGAGTTGTCACCTATTACCGGTTTATGATAAGTTTTAGTAAATTTATAGGGTTAGTTATTTAAGGTTAATTTAGGTTATTTGAGCCGTTCTTTTGGGCCGCCACCATATGCCGGCTGGAGCGGCATATTTAATTAATTTCTTTATTACAGGTTTCCTAATGGATAGGGACAAATAAATAGCTATCAATTTTCTGCCAAAATTCAAGTCTCCGTGTCGTTATTCCTGGTTCTAGGTTATGAATGCTTTACTTTCAAAGAAAGGGGTCCACCAAATATCACTAAGATGTTTAGGAGAGAGTATTGACTGTATAGGAGAGGAAAGAGTTAAACATCTGGGGAGGGGTGGACCTAGCTGTGAGGAAAGTACAGCCTTCTTTAGGGGGAGGGTTTGATATATATAGGGAAGGTGAGGCCATCTTAGTTCTCTTGGTGGATTTGCTTTCCCGCCCTCCCGCCCTGGTAGTAAGAAATTCTGGCACGTGGTGCTTTGGCGTTAAGTTGTTGGCTGTTATCGTTGGCTATTTATGGGCGGAAAAGAACGGCAGTTTTGTATGGTAGAGAAAACTGTAGTGTTTTACAGTTTGTTGTGGTTTAGGTGCACTCACCTCCATCGACTTATGGCCGCTTGACCACCCGTCCGGGAAGGCAGCGGCAGGGCACCCAGGAGCGGTGGGTAGTCACTGTGGGGGTTGAGTTGTCACCTATTACCGGTTTATGATAAGTTTTAGTAAATTTATAGGGTTAGTTATTTAAGGTTAATTTAGGTTATTTGAGCCGTTCTTTTGGGCCGCCACCATATGCCGGCTGGAGCGGCATATTTAATTAATTTCTTTATTACAGGTTTCCTAATGGATAGGGACAAATAAATAGCTAGCAATTTTTTGCCAAAATTCAAGTCTCAGTGTCGTTATTCCTGGTTCTAGGTTATGAATGCTTTACTTTCAAAGAAAGGGGTCCACCAAATATCACTAAGATGTTTAATGAAATTTGAGAGAAATGTGTTGGCATATGAAAAGCAGCTACTCGCTACTGCATCTAATCAATCCCCTAATAAAACATAGCAGACTTTATACAATACGCTGTCATTTAAAAATGAGTAAACTCAAACTTTATTTTATATATATATATATATATATATATACACAACGAAGAATAACGAGGCGGCACTCGGAGTCTTGCAAAAACATCAAACGTGTATTAGGTGCTGTCAACGTTTCGGGGACCACCTCCCCTTCGTCAGGATCCTGACGAAGGGGAGGTGGTCCCCGAAACGTTGACAGCACCAAATACACGTTTGATGTTTTTGCAAGACTCCGAGTGCCGCCTCGTTATTCTTCGTTGTGTATTGGGATGACCCCCCGGAGGAAGGCACCGCAGCAAGCAGGTCCTAAGGGACGTCTGGAGTGCCGGAGCTAAGAGTTGTATATGTATATATATATATACACACACACACACACACACACACACACACACTGCTCAAGAAAATAAAGAGAACACTAAAATAACACATCCTAGATCTGAATGAATGAAATGTTCTTATTATATACTTTGTTCTTTACATAGTTGAATGTGCTGACAACAAAATCACACAAAAATTGTCAATGGAAATCAAATTTATTAACCCATGGAAGTCTGGATTTGGAGTCACCCTCAAAATTAAAGTGGAAAAACACACTACAGGCTGATCCAACTTTGATGTAATGTCCTTAAAACAAGTCAAAATGAGGCTCAGTAGTGTCTGTGGCCTCCTCGTGCCTGTATGACCTCCCTACAACGCCTGGGCATGCTCCTGATGAGGTGGCGGATGGTCTCCTGAGGGATCTCCTCCCAGACCTGAACTAAAGCATCTGCCAACTCCTGGACAGTCTGTGGTGCAACGTGGCATTGGTGGATGGAGTTAGACATGATGTACCAGATGTGCTCAATTGGATTCAGGTCTGGGGAAAGGGCGGGCCAGTCCATAGCATCAATTCCTTCGTCTTGCAGGAACTGCTGACACACTCCAGCCACATGAGGTCTAGCATTGTCTTGCATTAGGAGGAACCCAGGGCCAACCGCACTAGCATATGGTCTCACAAGGGGTCTGAGGATCTCATCTCGGTACCTAATGGCAGTCAGGCTACCTCTGGCGAGCACATGGAGGGCTGTGCGGCCCCCCAAAGAAATGCCACCCCACACCATTACTGACCCACTGCCAAACCGGTCATGCTGGAGGATGTTGCAGGCAGCAGAACGTTCTCCTTGGCGTCTCCAGACTCTGTCACGTCTGTCACATGTGCTCAGTGAGAACCTGCTTTCATCTGTGAAGAGCACAGGGCGCCAGTGGCAAATTTGCCAATCTTGGTGTTCTCTGGCAAACGCTAAACGTCCTGCATGGTGTTGGGCTGTAAGCACAACCCCCACCTGTGGGCGTCGGGCCCTCATACCACCCTCATGGAATCTCTTTCTGATCGTTTGAGTAGACACATGCACATTTGTGGCTTGCTGGAGGTCATTTTGCAGGGCTCTGGCAGTGCTCCTCCTGTTCCTCCTTGCACAAAGGCGGAGGTAGCGGTCCTGTTGCTGGGTTGTTGCCCTCCTACGAACTCCTCCACGTCTCCTGATGTACTGGCCTGTCTCCTGGTAGCGCCTCCATGCTCTGGACACTACGCTGACAGACACAGCAAACCTTCTTGCCACAGCTCGCATTGATGTGCCATCATGGATGAGCTGCACTACCTGAGCCACTTGTGTGGGTTGTAGGGAGGTCATACAGGCACGTGGAGGCCACACACACTACTGAGCCTCATTTTGACTTGTTTTAAGGACATTACATCAAAGTTGGATCAGCCTGTAGTGTGTTTTTCCACTTTAATTTTGAGGGTGACTCCAAATCCAGACCTCCATGGGTTAATAAAAATGATTTCCATTGATCATTTTTGTGTGATTTTGTTGTCAGCACATTGAACTATGTAAAGAACAAGGGCCCTCATTCCGAGTTGTTCGCTCGCAAGGCGATTTTAGCAGTATTGCACACGCTAAGCCGCCGCCTACTGGGAGTGAATCTTAGCTTCTTAAAATTGCGAACAAAAGATTTGCAATATTGCGATTACACATCTCGTAGCAGTTTCAGAGTAGCTTCAGACTTACTCGGCATCTGCGATCAGTTCAGTGCTTATCGTTCCTGGTTTGACGTCACAAACACACCCAGCGTTCGCCCAGACACTCCTCCGTTTCTCCAGCCACTCCCGCGTTTTTTCCGGAAACGGTAGCGTTTTTCCCCACACGCCCATAAAACGGCCTGTTTCCGCCCAGTAACACCCATTTCCTGTCAATCACACTACGATCGCCTGAGCGAAGAAAAAGCCGTGAGTAAAAATCCAAACTTCATAGCAAATTTACTTGGCGCAGTCGCAGTGCGGACATTGCGCATGCGCACTAAGCAGAAAAACGCTGCGATGCGAAGAAATTTTACGAGCGAACGACTCGGAATGACCTCCATCGTTCCTGGTTTGACGTCACAAACACACCCAGCGTTCGCCCAGACACTCCTCCGTTTCTCCAGCCACTCCCGCGTTTTTTCCGGAAACGGTAGCGTTTTTTCCCACACGCCCATAAAACGGCCTGTTTCCGCCCAGTAACACCCATTTCCTGTCAATCACACTACGATCGCCTGAGCGAAGAAAAAGCCGTGAGTAAAAATCCAAACTTCATAGCAAATTTACTTGGCGCAGTCGCAGTGCGGACATTGCGCATGCGCACTAAGCGGAAAAACGCTGCGATGCGAAGAAATTTTCCGAGCGAACGACTCGGAATGACCTCCAAAGTATTTAATAAGAATATTTCATTCAGTCAGATCTAGGATGTGTTATTTTAGTGTTACCTTTATTTTTTTGAGCAGTGT
This sequence comes from Pseudophryne corroboree, assembly GCF_028390025.1. NCBI lineage: Eukaryota > Metazoa > Chordata > Amphibia > Anura > Myobatrachidae > Pseudophryne > Pseudophryne corroboree. The sequence goes on along the minus strand of NC_086444.1, from coordinate 195,369,783 downwards.
ATATATATATATATATATATATATATATATATATATTTCTAGTTGGGATTTTTTTTTCTTTTAACTTTTATGAATGCATTTTAGTCATTTTAAATAAGGTCATTGTCAGTGTAATGGGAAAGTAATTTATGACAGTAAGTCCGACACCTGATTCAAATAAAACTTGCACTAATAATACTTCTTATAATTTAGTTGCTGAAATATATAGGGGCATATGTATTAGGGGCCAATTTTGTAAGGGGCAATTATTTACAAGGCATATTTTTGCCTTCTAAATGATTGCCCCTTTAAAAAAAATGTCCGTGATCCTCCGGCATCCCGCACCGCTGGCAAACCGGGACCCTATTACATATTCCCCATACAGCTGAGTTGGGAACAAAGCAAAACAAGCAAGTAACTTTACATATGGACAAACCATATTGCAATGCAGGTGGGGCAACTACATATATTTTTTCCCTATGCAGGGTAAGTACAGGCTACTTTTGCAAGTAGCCTACAAATGCTGGACAGCTTTATGACATTAATGTTAAGTAACTCAACTCACCATTAACGATTCCTTCTCCTTTCAGGCTCTTCACTCCACCAGGGACCGGGTTTCCATCAATATAAAACTCTATAAATCCATCATCTAATGTAATTAGAACATGGGTCCAAGCATTTTGCTGCATGTATTTTGGGACTCCGGCCTTAGCAAAATAAGTACTGTTGGATCCATAGGTCACATAGAAAAGCAGGACCATGATATAAGAATCATTTGTTTCCACTTTCACGCCGTAATGCATTGTTCCATTACCATTATCCTTTGATATTATAAAACCATTAGTATTCGTGTGTGGTATTGTCCATGCTGAGAAAGTAAAATTTGTCATGGTGCTATTCATATTGTGATAATACTGGGAATCAATCACTCCAAATGCACCTTCATTGCCGCTGAAAAATAAGGCATCCGTTCCACTGTGGTGCCGTCGCATGTGAGGCTGCAACTGCACTGACGGGGGGAATGACGCAATGAGCAAGAGGTCTAGCATTGGGGGGAGGCCAGATTTAAAGGTATTGGAATAAATTTCCCAGCCAACACGAACATCTCCAAAGGTTCCTTGATGTCGCCACACTGAAATGTTAGTCACATAGCTCATGTCATCTTCTGAGAGCACATCTTCCGCTACCTCTCGATTCTGACTCTCCGGGCCAATTACAAACACTCCAAAAGGATCATCATTGAAAGGGATCATCACCGTAACATTCAGGTTTGTCTCTGCCAGTTGACCACCTGGACCTGGAAACCCACCTGCGTAAAAACCATGCATGAGGTGTATTTAGTACAAAAAAAATAAGAATTTACTTACCGATAATTCTATTTCTCATAGTCCGTAGTGGATGCTGGGGACTCCGAAAGGACCATGGGGAATAGCGGCTCCGCAGGAGACTGGGCACAAAGTAAAAGCTTTAGGACTAGCTGGTGTGCACTGGCTCCTCCCCCTATGACCCTCCTCCAAGCCTCAGTTAGGATACTGTGCCCGGACGAGCGTACACAATAAGGAAGGATTTTGAATCCCGGGTAAGACTCATACCAGCCACACCAATCACACCGTACAACTTGTGATCTGAACCCAGTTAACAGCATGATAACAGAAGGAGCCTCTGAAAAGATGTCTCACAACAACAATAACCCGATTTTTGTAACAATAACTATGTACAAGTAATGCAGACAATCCGCACTTGGGATGGGCGCCCAGCATCCACTACGGACTATGAGAAATAGAATTATCGGTAAGTAAATTCTTATTTTCTCTAACGTCCTAGTGGATGCTGGGGACTCCGAAAGGACCATGGGGATTATACCAAAGCTCCCAAACGGGCGGGAGAGTGCGGATGACTCTGCAGCACCGAATGAGAGAACTCAAGGTCCTCCTCAGCCAGGGTATCAAATTTGTAGAATTTAGCAAACGTGTTTGCCCCTGACCAAGTAGCTGCTCGGCAAAGTTGTAAAGCCGAGATCCCTCGGGCAGCCGCCCAAGATGAGCCCACTTTCCGTGTGGAATGGGCTTTTACAGATTTTAGCTGTGGCAGGCCTGCCACAGAATGTGCAAGCTGAATTGTACTACAAATCCAACGAGCAATCGTCTGCTTAGAAGCAGGAGCACCCAGCTTGTTGGGTGCATACAGGATAAACAGCGAATCAGATTTTCTGACTCCAGCCGTCCTGGAAACATATATTTTCAGGGCCCTGACTACGTCCAGCAACTTGGAATCCTCCAAGTCCCTAGTAGCCGCAGGCACCACAATAGGCTGGTTTAAGTGAAATGCTGAAACCACCTTAGGAAGAAATTGAGGACGAGTCCTCAATTCTGCCCTGTCCGTATGAAAAATTAGGTAAGGGCTTTTATAGGATAAAGCCGCCAATTCTGAGACACGCCTGGCTGAAGCCAGGGCTAACAGCATTACCACTTTCCATGTGAGATATTTTAAGTCCACAGTGGTGAGTGGTTCAAACCAATGTGATTTTAGGAATCCCAAAACTACATTGAGATCCCAAGGTGCCACTGGAGGCACAAAAGGAGGCTGTATATGCAGTACTCCCTTGACAAACGTCTGAACTTCAGGAACAGAAGCCAGTTCTTTTTGGAAGAATATTGACAGGGCCGAAATTTGAACCTTAATGGACCCTAATTTGAGGCCCATAGACAGTCCTGTTTGCAGGAAATGCAGGAAACGACCCAGTTGAAATTCCTCTGTAGGGGCCTTCCTGGCCTCGCACCACGCAACATATTTACGCCAAATACGGTGATAATGTTGTATGGTTACATCCTTCCTGGCTTTGATCAGGGTAGGGATGACTTCCTCCGGAATGCCTTTTTCCTTCAGGATCCGGCGTTCAACCGCCATGCCGTCAAACGCAGCCGCGGTAAGTCTTGGAACAGACATGGTCCCTGCTGGAGCAGGTCCTTTCTTAGAGGTAGAGGCCACGGGTCTTCCGTGAGCATCTCTTGAATTTCCGGGTACCAAGTCCTTCTTGGCCAATCCGGAGCCACGAGTATAGTCTTTACTCCTCTCCTTATGATTCTCAGTACTTTTGGTATGAGAGGAAGAGGAGGGAACACATACACTGACTGGTACACCCAGGTGTTACCAGAGCGTCCACAGCTATTGCCTGAGGGTCCCTTGACCTGGCGCAATATCTGTCCAGTTTTTTGTTGAGGCGGGACGCCATCATGTTCACCTTTGGTTTTTCCCAACGGTTCACAATCATGTGGAAGACTTCTGGGTGAAGTCCCCACTCCCCCGGGTGAAGATCGTGTCTGCTGAGGAAGTCTGCTTCCCAGTTGTCCACTCCCGGAATGAACACTGCTGACAGTGCTATCACATGATTCTCCGCCCAGCGAAGAATCCTTGCCACTTCCATCATTGCCCTCCTGCTTCTTGTGCCGCCCTGTCTGTTTACGTGGGCGACTGCCGTGATGTTGTCCGACTGGATCAACACCGGCTGACCCTGAAGCAGAGGTCTTGCCTGACTTAGGGCATTGTAAATGGCCCTTAGTTCCAGGATATTTATGTGAAGTGACGTTCCCATGCTTGACCACAAGCCCTGGAAATTTCTTCCCTGTGTGACTGCTCCCCAGCCTCTCAGGCTGGCATCCGTGGTCACCAGGACCCAATCCTGAATGCCGAATCTGCGGCCCTCTAGGAGATGAGCACTCTGTAACCACCACAGGAGAGACACCCTTGTTCTTGGAGACAGGGTTATCCGCTGATGCATTTGAAGATGCGATCCGGACCATTTGTCCAGCAGATCCCACTGAAAAGTTCTTGCGTGGAATCTGCCGAATGGAATCGCTTCGTAAGAAGCCACCATCTTTCCCAGGACCCTTGTGCATTGATGTACTGACACTTGGCCTGGTCTTAGGAGGTTCCTGACTAGGTCGGATAACTCCTTGGCTTTCTCCTCCGGGAGAAACACCTTTTTCTGTACTGTGTCCAGAATCATCCCTAGGAACAGCAGACGTGTCGTCGGAATCAGCTGCGATTTTGGAATATTTAGAATCCATCCGTGCTGTCGTAGTACTACTTGAGATAGTGCTACTCCGACCTCTAACTGTTCTCTGGACCTTGCCCTTATCAGGAGATCGTCCAAGTAAGGGATAATTAAGACGCCTTTTCTTCGAAGAAGAATCATCATTTCGGCCATTACCTTGGTAAAGACCCGGGGTGCCGTGGACAATCCAAACGGCAGCGTCTGAAACTGATAGTGACAGTTCTGTACCACAAACCGGAGGTACCCTTGGTGAGAAGGGCAAATTGGGACATGGAGGTAAGCATCCTTTATGTCCAGAGACACCATATAGTCCCCTTCTTCCAGGTTCGCTATCACTGCTCTGAGCGACTCCATCTTGAACTTGAACCTTTTATGTAAGTGTTCAAGGATTTCAGATTTAAAATGGGTCTCACCGAGCCGTCCGGCTTCGGTACCACAAACAGCGTGGAATAATACCCCTTTCCCTGTTGTAGGAGGGGTACCTTGATTATCACCTGCTGGGAATACAGCTTGTGAATGGCTTCCAATACCGCCTCCCTGTCGGGAGGAGACGTTGGTAAAGCAGACTTCAGGAACCGGCGAGGGGGAGACGTCTCGAATTCCAATTTGTACCCCTGAGATACTACCTGCAGGATCCAGGGGTCCACTTGCGAGTGAGCCCACTGCGCGCTGAAATTCTTGAGACGGGCCCCCACCGTGCCTGAGTCCGCTTGTAAGGCCCCAGCGTCATGCTGAGGACTTGGCAGAAGCGGGGGAGGGCTTCTGTTCGTGGGAAGAGGCTGTTTGCTGCAGTCTTTTTCCCCTTCATCTGCCCCGGGGCAGATATGAGTGGCCTTTTGCCCGCTTGCCCTTATGGGGACGAAAGGACTGAGCCTGAAAAGACGGTATCTTTTTCTGCTGCGAGGTGACTTGGGGTAAAAAGGTGGATTTTCCAGCCGTTGCCGTGGCCACCAGGTCCGATAGACCGACCCCAAATAACTCCTCCCCTTTATACGGCAATACTTCCATATGCCGTTTGGAATCCGCATCCCCTGACCACTGTTGCGTCCATAATCCTCTTCTGGCAGAAATGGACATCGCACTTACTCTTGATGCCAGAGTGCAAATATCCCACTGTGCATCTCGCATATATAGAAATGCATCCTTTAAATGCTCTATAGTCAATAATATATTGTCCCTGTCCAGGGTATCAATATTTTCAGTCAGGGAATCCGACCAAGCCACCCCAGCACTGCACATCCAGGCTGAGGCGATTGCTGGTCGCAGTATAATACCAGTATGTGTGTATATACTTTTAAGGATATTTTCCAGCTTCCTATCAGCTGGTTCCTTGAGGGCGGCCGTATCAGGAGACGGTAACGCCACTTGTTTTGATAAGCGTGTGAGCGCCTTATCTACGCTAGGGGGTGTTTCCCAACGCGCCCTAACCTCTGGCGGGAAAGGGTATAATGCCAATAATTTTTTAGAAATTAGCAGTTTTTTTTCATTTAATTCATCTGATTCAGGAAAATCTACGGGTAGTTTTTTCACACCCCACATAATACCCTTTTTTGTGGTACTTGTAGTATCAGAAATGTTCAAAACCTCCTTCATTGCCGTGATCATGTAACGTGTGGCCCTACTGGAAAATACGTTTGTTTCCTCACCGTCGACACTGGAGTCAGTGTCCGTGTCAGTGTCTGTATCGACCTGAGGTAACGGGCGTTTTATAGCCCCTGACGGTGTTTGAGACGCCTGTACAGGTATTAACTGATTTGCCGGCTGTCTCATGTCGTCAGTCTTTTGTAAAGTGCCGACACTATCACGTAATTCTTTCCATAAGACCATCCAGTCAGGTGTCGACTCCCTAGGGGGTGACATCACTAACACAGGCAATTGCTCCGCCTCCACACCATTTTCCTCCTCATACATGTCGACACAGCGTACCGACACACAGCACACACACAGGGAATGCTCTGATAGAGGACAGGACCCCACTAGCCCTTTGGGGAGACAGAGGGAGAGTTTGCCAGCACACACCAGAGCGCTATATATATATACAGGGATAACCTTATATAAGTGTTTTTCCCTAATATAGCTGCTGTATATATTAATATGCCAATTTAGTGCCCCCCTCTCTTGTTTTACCCTGTTTCTGTAGTGCAGGACTGCAGGGGAGAGTCAGGGAGCCTTCCTCCAACGGAGCTGTGAGGAAAAAATGGCGCTTGTGTGCTGAGGAGATAGGCTCCGCCCCTTTTTCGGCGGCCTTTCTCCCGCTTTTTTGTGGAAAACTGGCAGGGGTTAAATACATCCATATAGCCCAGGAGCTATATGTGATGTATTTTTAGCCATTTAAGGTATTTTCATTGCGTCCCAGGGCGCCCCCCCCAGCGCCCTGCACCCTCAGTGACCGGAGTGTGAAGCTGCGGTGCTGTGCGCTACCTTATTGAAGACAGGACGTCTTCTGCCGCCGATTTTCCGGACCTCTTCACTCTTCTGGCTCTGTAAGGGGGCCGGCGGCGCGGCTCCGGGACCCATCCATGGCTGGGCCTGTGATCGTCCCTCTGGAGCTAATGTCCAGTAGCCTAAGAAGCCCAATCCACTCTGCACGCAGGTGAGTTCGCTTCTTCTCCCCTTAGTCCCTCGATGCAGTGAGCCTGTTGCCAGCAGGTCTCACTGAAAATAAAAAAACCTATTTAAACTTTTACTCTAAGCAGCTCAGGAGAGCCACCTAGATTGCACCCTTCTCGTTCGGGCACAAAATCTTAACTGAGGCTTGGAGGAGGGTCATAGGGGGAGGAGCCAGTGCACACCAGCTAGTCCTAAAGCTTTTACTTTGTGCCCAGTCTCCTGCGGAGCCGCTATTCCCCATGGTCCTTTCGGAGTCCCCAGCATCCACTAGGACGTTAGAGAAACATTATATCACCTTTAACGATAAGCAAAGCCTTCTAATAATTTCTCACTAGCCTGCTGAGTATAGCCAATGTCACAGAAGTAGGATGGAAAGTTTATTTGCTATGTACTACTCTAATCCCATTTGATTTAATAGTAGCTGTTAGAAGCGTTTTCATGTTCCAAACCTCCTTGATAGTTCCCCGGCACCTATTCAAAATTTATTTAAAAAAATAAAAAATGATATATGTTGTTATAAAATGTAACATGGCATCTACAGTACATGTCCCATCCAACCCCTATGAGGGGCCTCATGACGCAGGCAACCGTAATTGTAAAACGTGACGAAGTTGCCAGGGCAAAAGATGCACATCGCAAATACTGTAGATCCTCAAGCAAAAAGTCGTAAGGAAAAACACTGCAATGTGCATTCTCGTTCAATTCTCTATGAGCATACATACAATGGAGATACATACAGATACAATGGGGTGTATTTACAAAACGATACAGCAAAGGTTGGACTAGCCACAGGGCTGCCACCTCTTACTCTAGGGGGTAAATTTACTAAGATTCGTATTTTCCCGTTTCAGGTCAAAGTTCAATCACGAATGACATCGAAAGTGTAAAACTGCAACTTTTTGAATTTATTACGACTAATTTACTAAGCTGTCGTATTCGGGTTTTTCTTTTCTTCCGATGTCGATGTCATTCGTGTTTTTTTTGTGTTTTTTACGGCAGTGATTAGCAAAACACTGCCGACTTTTTTACAATTAATCTCGGCCGGATCTGTGTGATCCGTGCTGGGGTTCTATTTTTTTTTTTTTTAATTAAACACTGTAAAATTTAAAAAAAAAATTGCGTGGGGTCCCCCCTCCTAAGCATAACCAGCCTCGGGCTCTTTGAGCCGATCCTGGTTGCAGAAATATGGGAAAAAAAATGACAGGGGTTCCCCCATATTTAAGCAACCAGCATCGGGCTCTGCGCCTGGTCCTGGTCCCAAAAATACGGGGGACAAAAAGAGTAGGGGTCCCCCGTATTTTTAAAACCAGCACCGGGCTCCACTAGCTGGACAGATAATGCCACAGCCGGGGGTCACTTTTATATAGTGCCCTGCGGCCGTGGCATCAAAAATCCAACTAGTCACTCCTGGCCGGGGTACCCTGGGGGAGTGGGGACCCCTTCAATCAAGGGGTCCCCCCCCCCAGCCACCCAAGGGCCAGGGGTGAAGCCCGAGGCTGTCCCCCCCCCATCCAATGGGCTGCGGATGGGGAGGCTGATAGCCTTTGTTGTAAAATAAAAGATATGGTTTTTAGTAGCAGTACTACAAGGCCCAGCAAGCCTCCCCCGCATGCTGGTACTTGGAGAACCACAAGTACCAGCATGCGACGGAAAAACGGGCCCGCTGGTACCTGTAGTACTACTACTAAAAAAATACCCAAAAAAAGACAAGACACACACACCGTGAAAGTATAATTTTATTACATACATACACACATACATACATACTTACCTTAAGTTCCCACGCAGGTCGGTCCTCTTCTCCAGTAGAATCCAAGGGGTACCTGTTGAAGAAATTATACTCACGAGATCCAGGGGTCCAGGCTCCTCGGGAAATCCAGGGGTAATCCACGTACTTGAAAAAAAAAAAAAAACGGTGTCCCGACCACGAACTGAAAGGGGACCCATGTTTGCACATGGGTCACCTTTCCACGAATGCCAGAAACCCACTTTGACTTCTGTCTAAGTGGGTTTCTTCAGCCAATCAGGGAGCGCCACGTTGTAGCACTCTCCTGATCAGCTGTGTGCTCCTGTCCTCACTGACAGGCAGCACACGGCAGTGTTACAATGTAGCGCCTATGTGCTCCATTGTAACCAATGCTGGGAACTTTCTTGCTCAGCGGTGACGTCACTTAAGGTCAACCGCAGGGCAGAAAGTTCCCATCATTGGTTACAATGTAGCGCATAGGCGCTACTTTGTAACACTGCCGTGTGCTGCCTGTCAGTGAGGACAGGAGCACACAGCTGATCAGGAGAGTGCTACAACGTGGCGCTCCCTGATTGGCTGAAGAAACCCACTTAGACAGAAGTCAAAGTGGGTTTCTGGCAGTCGTGGAAAGGTGACCCATGTGCAAACATGGGTCCCCTTTCAGTTCGTGGTCGGGACACCGTTTTTTTTTTTTTTTCCAAGTACGTGGATTACCCCTGGATTTCCCGAGGAGCCTGGACCCCTGGATCTCGTGAGTATAATTTCTTCAACAGGTACCCCTTGGATTCTACTGGAGAAGAGGACCGACCTGCGTGGGAACTTAAGGTAAGTATGTATGTATGTGTGTATGTATGTAATAAAATTATACTTTCACGGTGTGTGTGTCTTGTCTTTTTTTGGGTATTTTTTTAGTAGTAGTACTACAGGTACCAGCGGGCCCGTTTTTCCGTCGCATGCTGGTACTTGTGGTTCTCCAAGTACCAGCATGCGGGGGAGGCTTGCTGGGCCTTGTAGTACTGCTACTAAAAACAATATCTTTTCTTTTACAACAAAGGCTATCAGCCTCCCCATCCGCAGCCCATTGGATGGGGGGGGACAGCCTCGGGCTTCACCCCTGGCCCTTGGGTGGCTGGGGGGGGGGACCCCTTGATTGAAGGGGTCCCCACTCCCCCAGGGTACCCCGGCCAGGAGTGACTAGTTGGATTTTTGATGCCACGGCCGCAGGGCACTATATAAAAGTGACCCCCGGCTGTGGCATTATCTGTCCAGCTAGTGGAGCCCGGTGCTGGTTTTAAAAATACGGGGGACCCCTACTCTTTTTGTCCCCCGTATTTTTGGGACCAGGACCAGGCGCAGAGCCCGATGCTGGTTGCTTAAATATGGGGGAACCCCTGTCATTTTTTTCCCCATATTTCTGCAACCAGGATCGGCTCAAAGAGCCCGAGGCTGGTTATGCTTAGGAGGGGGGACCCCACGCAATTTTTTTTGAAAAAAATAAGCACTTTCCCACCCCTTCCCACTGATATACATGCACGGATCTCATGGATCCGTGCATGCCTATCCAATCACGAATAAAAAAAAAAGGTCTGTTTTTTTTTAGCACTTTTTTACGAGTTGTAATTTTTCACGGCAGTGTTTTTTTTTTTTTTGCTTGGCACTTCTTAGTAAATGACCGAGATTCATACTTAAACAGCCGCGTTTTGACCGATGGTGTATTCATTCGTAATTTTTTACTTGGACTTGCAAAAAATTACGAATGCCCTCATCTCTGCCGTGATTAGTGTTTAGTAAATTACCGAGATGACACTTTGATGAAAAAACGGCATCTCGGTCAAAATCGGGAGCTTAGTAAATTTCCCCCTAGGAATCAAGTTCCAGACTGTGTTCTTGAATTATACATATGTTACATTATACTGTACAGTACTATGGTGTATTTTCTACAGTGCATTGCTGTTATTAATCTGGTACATTAGCATGCATGCACTAGCAGTATTTACTATATATATATATATATATATATATATATATATATATATATTTATCAAGGTGCCCAGCCATGCATTCTCTAATGGATAGGAAACCAATGTGACACCCCCTCTGGAGACTGGCCACACCCCTATACATGGACCCCTACCACTGTATTTCCCCGGTGGTCCCTTCATACCCAGTCCGACACCGGATACTGCAGCGCAAAGCCCTAAATAAGCAGTTGTAATGTCATGCATCTGTTTCTACACATGGCACCTGCTATTAATTAGCAGCGTATGGATTTTCTCAACCACATCTTTGACAGAGGAGCTAATTTTAGAAAGGGGCGATGAACATAATTGGGCTATGGGGGCTTATCTTATGCAGACTGCAGAGTGGATTATCTGCAGACATGCACCAAATTAAATAGTATAATTACTTATATGAGATTTCATTTTGCAAAGATGATTAAAATGAGACAAGTGGGGTGAGGAACTAAATTAAATGCATTAGTGATACTGCAGGTGAGGGAGGAGAGCTGTTAAGCTGCACAAAAAGTCACGACTTTAAGAACTGATTCAAAGTGGCATTATCCCCTGCTGCTCATACATTATGCTCAGTGACTGTATACCAATATTCAGCTTGAGTCTAAGGCACACACAATTTTGAATTCGGCAGCATTTAGAGATTTTTTGCATATTGTGTTTGCAACACGGACTGCTTACATATGCTGCCTATTTCAGCCGTTTCTCTGCGGACGTTGGGGGTAATTCTGAGTTGATCGCAGCAGGATTTTTGTTAGCAATTGGGCAAAACCATGTGCACTGCAGGGGAGGCAGATATAACATGTGCAGAGAGAGTTAGATTTGGGTGGGGTGTGTTCAATCTGCAATCTAATTTGCAGTGTAAAAATAAAGCAGCCAGTATTTACCCTGCACAGAAATAAAATAACCCACCCAAATCAAACTCTCTCTGCAAATGTTATATCTGCCTCCCCTGCAGTGCATATGGTTTTGCCCAATTGCTATCAAAAATCCTGCTGCTATCAACTTGGAATTACCCCTGTTAACCTGGCATTTCTGGGTTGCAAATGAATGGCAATAATGCAAATGCTGACAAAACAGCCATTTGATGGGACTGTTGTGGGGGTGTAGACAGATTACAGGCATATGCATTTTGGATGCCAAATTTAAATGATAGAGATGATGGCTGCTCTTGCCTGCGAAAGAATGGTACGGACGAGTGGGGTGGTGCAATGACATAGATCAGTGGTCCCCAATCTTTCTTGAATCGCGGCGCCCTATAGTATCAGCATTTTTTTCATGGATCCCCTAGGATAAATTTTGAAAAACAATCTAAAATTAAGTAAATTGTGCCTACCTGTCACCCTTAGGGTCACTTATGTGGTGGTGTACAATTATACTTCCGATTGTCTACATGTTTTATGATTGGCAGCCACTAGCACTGGTTTTGCCATCACTTTGACCATAAATAATTTGATTTAGTTCTAGACCACCAACCCGATGCACCCCTGCAAGAGCCTCACTGCACCCCAGGGTGCCTAGGCACACAGTTTGAGAACCACTGGCATAAATGCATAAACTTTAGGACACGCGTACAGGTCACATTAGCATTCCATTTGCACTCTGCTCACAGCGGGCGTCTGGAGTTATGTTCTCATTATATATGACTAAGAAGTAGGCCCATTATATGTAGCAAGTGCAGAAATTAGTTATCCGGAGATAAATAACATCTAAAGGAGTGAAATGGGCAGTACACAGGGGGAAAATGTGAAGTGCTTAGGTTAATGAATAAGATAGTCAACACTCAAATAAGAATGCTTTTAGGCCTGTCCTCAGTATTGCATTTCATTTATCACAAAATGCATACAGCGATTGTACACAGCATTAGAGCAGATGGACCATGAAATTGTTCCTTGGACTGTAATCCTATTTATACACCGTACTGTATACTGTAAAAACAACGTTAAAAGTCTTTTGAGCAGCACTATTTTTTTTTTTACTTTTAACATTTCCTCCCATAGCGCATTCCTGTTTAACAGATAAATAAAAATGCTACAGTTGGCCAAGCCACAATTTAAATGTAACAAAGAAATAGACTTTAAAATATAAACTTTAAATGAGATGTCTCTACAGTATGTATACCATATATTAATACAGTTTACATGGATGAGATACGTACCTGAAATATTCACCAATTTTAAAGTGTAAAACTCATTGAACTCTGGAATTTTATCAGAAACAGCACTGAGAATAATATATTTAAATTCTTCTTTATCATTGAACCAAAGAGTTCCCCATGATTCAGAAAATTCCTGGCCTGGTTGTAAGCCTGAACCATTCTGCAAAATCTGCCAATGTAAGAAAACACTACCAAAATGGCCTCTTTCTCTCACCACCCTGTAAAATATAACATGATAAACATAAAAGTCACAAAATGACCAGCACAATATAAAGTATATTATAGGAATGATGAGTTTAAAAACAAAAGCTCTTTCACTGTACACCTTATCCATCACTCTTCCCCTCCCAACTTTAATCCCTCCTCTGTTCATATTTGCCCTGCTCTCCTTCCCTCTCACTTGCCTCCTCTGATTTACCCCTACATACTTGCAACCTACCGACCTCTTCCCTATTTCTTCTCTCCACTCCTTCCTCTTTTTTTATGCCTCGTGGAAAGCCAGATCTGTGTGTAACAAGCTGGTCCTTGTCCATTATCACATAATTTCCAACTTTCCCAACCTACACTTAAGACATGGATGTCCCAATCTGACCACTTCTCTCACTACTCTCTCTCAGCATACTCTTCTTCTCCCATAACTTCTGCCCTGATGATTTGAATTGTGATAGAGTAGGTATTCCTCTTTACCCCCTCAGTGCACCTATCGAGTAATTCCCCACGAGCCTTCCCTTTCTTTCTCCTCCTTTCAAAGTCACTCTACAGTACCTGCCTCTTCCACTCTGTTCACATATGGGTTGAACTCATCTACAGTTCCCTCCTCTATCTTCTACAACAATTTTGCTGCCTCTCTTTCTTTTGACATTCCTTCCCTCACCCTGGGTGACTTCAAAATACTCATTGATAATCACATGGATACTGCTGCCTCTAAACTTCTTTGTTCCACAGTTGATCTCAGTCAGTGAACCTTCTTCCTCACTCAAGTGGTTTTATTCTTGACCGTGTCTTTTCGAATCACTCTGATCTCTGATTTTGCCAACTTTCCAACCCGTCTCTTTGACCATCACCTCATCTCCCTCCCTCTCCATCGCTCTACCACCCCCTTTCCCAAAACTATGGTTGCTGCTTTGAATCTCAAGGAAATATTAGTGAAAGTTACAGTTTTCAAAACACAATAAAGTACCTACAAAAAAAACACCAGAGGTTATATTCTTGACCTTGACTTTTTCCACCACTGTGATCTCTGATTTCATCAACTTTCTATTACTTCTCTCTGACCATCACCCTCTTTCTCTCTCCCTTGCTTCACCATCACCTTACCCAAGACTGTCCTCACTGGGTGCAACCTAATTCTCTGGGCCCCCACTCTTTTTCCTCATTCATAGGCTTGCTTCTTTCCCCTTATCTCTTGTTGTGACAAGGCTACAGCACTGCTTTCACGTTGCTTGCAGCTGCTTCGGGTTATGCACCCCTCTCTCCACTCTAACTCAGGTCATGCCCTTCTTGTATTATCTATAATTTGCTCCATGTTTGCATATAGCCTACAAGGCATCACATCTTGCCTCTGAATCCTTCCCACTCTTCTCCCACCTATCTTACTACACCTTTCCCCTCCCCCCTCTTTCCCATCCTTTCTGCACAACACCCCTACCTTCCTGCCACTGTAACTACACAGTATCATCTTCCCCAGTTTCCCCTAAGGACCACTAAGTCCACTGTGCCATGTTTTTACAAGCAGGGTCTTCAATAGTATGCCCTTTGGCCAAGTTATAAGCAAAAATGATTATATGGATGATGGAGGTGTCAAGTCCTTCACATTGCATGGAGTGTCCGGACCCTTAGGTACAGTCCTGCTACTCCCCTCCATATCAGACTGCCTGTCATCCTGCATGGTTTTAAATGAGCCATGAAAATGCACCTATTCACTAAAGCCCACAGTCCTCAACACACTCTTAGCTCAACATTTCTTTCCTCCCTCCTTGTCTCTTGCTAGTTCACCTCCTGGTTATACCCCAACTCCATTAGACTGTAAGCTCTCGCAAGCATGGCCCTTCACCCTCTTGTCCTTTCCCTGCACTAGCCTTGTTCTCCAGTTTGCTACCACACACAGTTAGCAATGCTTTTAGTACCCCCTTTACGTGGCACTGGATAACTAAGTGTGACTATTAATTACTGTTAGCTGTCTTAATAACACACTATGTGATTCTTCCCCTGTTTATACTGTATTGTACGGTTTGTGTGTATCACTGTAATTTTTATTGTGCAATGCAAAACTTCTTATAAAAGTATACTACATTTTTTTAGCGCTACTTTTAATAATGCTTTATTTATTGACCATTAACAATAGGACTAACTTGTACATACAAGCAGTGCTCGAAGTGGGGCAGTATATGGTGGTATGACACACCGCCACTTAATTTCCTGCAAGCAAGAGAAGCCGCGTCAGCTGACAGATTCGGTGGCAGGAGTCAGGTTACATCTGCCGAAGTCCCCAAGTCAGTGAGAACTGCGGTACAAGGACCAGGGAGTGGCTTTGGGGTCTATTCATGTAGCAAAGAAAAGCCCTGTTTTGCGTTAAACAGGGCTTTTCTCTGCCTAGTGCAATTCACAGAGCGGGTTATCGTGGAGAAGTCACTGACTTCCCCAGCGGCACCCCCGCTCTGTGCCTGAATCGCATCACCATACTGTACTTTTGCATGGCGAGTGCGATCCATGGAGTTCAGGTTCACCATCTCGGGATGGCGTAACCTGAACTGCGGTGTGGTAACTGCAGTGAAGCTCAATGTTTCCCTGCTTTCTGCTCGTCACTCTGTGCTGGCTCCACCCCCTGGCCACCCAGCAGCCACTGTAGCCTGCCGGGATGTCAACAGGCGGCACATGCGCAGAGGGACCTGCCGGCTTACTCCGCGCATCGGAGAGGGGACTGCCTGGAGAAGACGTCACCACTGGACCCCTGGATTCCACAACGCATCGTTGGAAGGGTGAGTATATATGAATTGCTACTTATTACAGCCATGCATCGCATCGTAGCAATTCAGGTTTCGTTTTCTTAATGAATAGACCCCTTAGAGAGAGGCCGGCAGTGAAGCTCTGCAGGCGGTATCAGGAGTGATTGGGTTATGGCTAAAACCAAGTTGGAGAAAGGATCTCTGACATCACCAGGGGGAGGAGCTCAACTCGCGCGCCACGCTTCGGGCATGGTGGCGAGCAAAGCGAGCCACCAGGTTACTAAAGGGAGTAGTTGTTGACGTGGATAATGAAAACTATCCCGCTGGCCTAGCTCCTCCCCCTGACATCAGAGGTCCTTTAGCCTACTTGGTTCTACCATTACCGGAGGGATTGGTCGGAGAGGGCGGTGCTGGGAGTGTCTGGTCAGAGGGGTGGCAGAGTGTGGAAGCCAGTCCCCATGGGCAGGGACGTGCGGTGAGCTAAATGGCTCAGGTGGCACTGGCTGCCCATGGGAGGAAAAGTTAAGCCAGCAGTGGACAGCCCTGAGAGCAGTGCTGAAGTTTGGGGGAGTGGCTCTCAGTGTAAGGCGCAGGCTGCTTGAAGAAAGAAGAGGATGGCATCTTCTGTAATGAAGTTGTAATACAGAAGTAGGAGCTTATAAGACTGCAATAGCTACCCGAGGGGTAAAGATGATGGTAAATAAATGGCAGGAGAAGTGGGTGTAAGCACAGCACACTTAAGGACACGCCCCTTTTGAGTGGCCACACTCCATGTTGCGATTGCGCAGCAGTACGCCGTGGAGTAAAAGCTAAATCCCTTTAAATGATCCATACCCCCTCTTCGACCACCGCATACAAGAATAATAAAGCATAATAACATTTTAGCAATACAACTTCAGTGATCTTACTTGAATCGATTGTATCCACCTTCTTCTACTGTTTTGTCAATGGGTTCAATATGAAATATCCCATTGGGGTCATCATCAGCTTTAATAATAATTGTAGCGTTTCTGTTTCCACTCACTACAGTGTCTCCTGAGGAAGAAATATATTTTTCCATATCAATATATTTACAGTATATTGCTACATGCAAGAGACAGGCATACTGAAGATCTTTGACAAATCATGTTTTTGTTTCATGTTTGGTAAAAAATCATAATAGAAAATCCAAATAATTTTATATATTTATTTAAAAGAAACAGTGCTGTGATCAACAGTAACAAGGTTAAGTGACACACCAGGAAAAGGCAAATCGTGAAACTGAACCCAAGTGCGCTCAATTGACAATATGCAGCCAAATTTGTCTAGTACCACAAATAAGGAGGATTCCTCCAACCTCCACCACAATGTGCAACAAAAGAAATTGGGTATGACTTATCGGCGCTGTTGTCTCTCAACTTCTCTCTCTCTTTAAACAATGCTGTACTTGTTATAACATTTTAATTTTTTTTATATATAGTTAACACAATCGGGGGATCCCCAGGAGTTCATTATATATAATGATTTGAACATTGGGATCGAGAGAACTATCACACCGGTACCATCACCATGACAACGGACGTGACAGACGGCCCGGGACGGAAATGACGTCAGTTAGCCACGGAAACAGACGCTGACTACAGAGATGCACCATGGGACATGTAGGAACTCAGGGATCTGAAGCGGAAGTAACGTCGCGTCACTATGGAAACAGGCACCGATCGCAGCTAGGGAACATGGGACTTGTAGGAAATTAATGTATAGACATCAGTTGCGATCGGCGCCGTTTCATTGGACCATGGACATTTAAATATTCTTCTGACCAAGGGCTCCACATACACACTTTGAAAACTCCTTTAAAAAGACCCCAGTATCGGGGTGGAAACGCGTCGGAGGTGCGAACAGAGGGCCGTCGGAAACAGCTGTGTGACTGTAAAGCTGGAGAACTGGGAACAGCATAAATAACACCGAGGGTGCCCGGGACTCACCTCACTCATGCTGATCTTGAACTGAATATTTCAGTTCAAAGGCTCTGGTAATTACATTTATCACGGCTGTATAGACGACCTGCTGTATATGTATTTTATGTGGAGCTAAAGATTGTGCTGTTAAATGGATATTGATTAAAAGTGTAAAAATTGTACTTCACTATACAATTTTTTTCCCTCTTTTATATTACCTTTCTGGTTATCTGGAGTAAAAACCACTTAAGAGAAAAACAGACCAGGATAATTCATATAGGACACCATCCAGACAACAGCGCCGATAAGTCATACCCAATTTCTTTTGTTTGCACATTGTGGTGGAGGTTGGAGGAATCCTCCTTTTTGTGGTACTAGACACATTTGGCTGCATATTGTCAATTGAGCGCACTTGGGTTCAGTTTCACGTTTTGCCTTTTCCTAGTATCTTGTTTATACTCTATCCTCTTGTGAGACTGATAAGGTGTTGCTTAAGCATGTTTTAATCCCAAGAAAACCGAAAATCGACATTTGAATATGTATTCAGAGAGGATGGTGATTCCATAGTCCTAATAGATGAGGATTTGGATAGTATAATGAAGAAAAATGAACATACATTGTTAAAAGAAAGCAGGATATGGTGGGAAACAGTAACATTGGAAAGATACCTCTCCCACCATATAATACCAAAAGGGTTAAGGATACATAAGGCAGCTTCTTTTTCCTCTGCCAGTGAGGATTTTAAAAATAGCTGGGAGGAGATCCTGGAAACATGTTCTTTCTCCTTAATTAAGTTAATTATAGAAGATCACAAAAAAGAACTTGTCAAATTAGAAACAGAAATAACGAAATTGAGGGAAACTGTCATTCCATTATGGGATACATCAGAATTTAAAGAGCTAGAAAACAAAGTAGAAATCAGCATTAAAAAAAAAAAATTAAAAAATTATCATAGAAAGGAAAGTTTGTAAATTCAACAGAGATAAGAAATATACCCAATAATTAGAGAACGATACAGATTCCTCAGATGAGGTAGAAGAGAATGTACCTCCCATAAGTAGAGAAAATAGTCCTATAGAGAGAGAGAGATTCCACCCCAGTGGGAAAAGAATATAAGGGGAAATAGAACATTTGGATGGGAAAAGAGTAATCTCCCCAGGCAATATAATATAAGAAAAACAAATGGGAATGGAGAACAAAGAAAAGAGGAAGAGAACCAGAGAGATAGAATTGTGTATAAAAATTATAACGATTGGAGACATCAATATAGAGACGAAGGGAATGACAGGAGAAATTTCCAGAATGATTATAGTAGGAGGCGAGATAACATAAATCATCAAAGAGGTCACCATGAACAAACAAACTGGGTTGGAAATAGGGATCGGAATCAGGTCAATCGAAACCCAGAAAAAAGGAGAGATACAAAGGAGGATAGAAGTACACTGAGATTTAGAGGGAATAAATATCAAGTATAACAGCGCTCAACCCCTACAGTGGTGTCTGCTTATGAAAATATTGTGCAACACGAATATTGATGAATAAAAAAGAGAATATTTATTGAATGGTAATAACCCTAAGCAAGTATTTTGATGCTACTGTGGGCAAAATAAAGGAAAATAAGAATTTACTTACCGATAATTCTATTTCTCGTAGTCCGTAGTGGATGCTGGGGACTCCGTCAGGACCATGGGGAATAGCGGCTCCGCAGGAGACAGGGCACAAAAAGTAAGCTTTTAGGATCACATGGTGTGTACTGGCTCCTCCCCCTATGACCCTCCTCCAAGCCTCAGTTAGGTACTGTGCCCGGACGAGCGTACACAATAAGGAAGGATATTGAACCCCGGGTAAGACTCATACCAGCCACACCAATCACACCGTATAACTTGTGATCTGAACCCAGTTAACAGTATGACAAACGTAGGAGCCTCTGAACAGACGGCTCACAACAAATAACAACCCGATTTTTTTGTAACAATAACTATGTACAAGTATTGCAGACAATCCGCACTTGGGATGGGCGCCCAGCATCCACTACGGACTACGAGAAATAGAATTATCGGTAAGTAAATTCTTATTTTCTCTAACGTCCTAAGTGGATGCTGGGGACTCCGTCAGGACCATGGGGATTATACCAAAGCTCCCAAACGGGCGGGAGAGTGCGGATGACTCTGCAGCACCGAATGAGAGAACTCAAGGTCCTCCTCAGCCAGGGTATCAAATTTGTAGAATTTTGCAAACGTGTTTGCCCCTGACCAAGTAGCAGCTCGGCAGAGTTGTAATGCCGAGACTCCCCGGGCAGCCGCCCAGGATGAGCCCACTTTCCTTGTGGAATGGGCCTTGACAGATTTAGGTTGTGGCAAGCCTGCCACAGAATGTGCAAGTTGAATTGTGCTACAAATCCAACGAGCAATCGTCTGCTTAGAAGCAGGAGCACCCATCTTGTTGGGTGCATACAATATAAGCAGTGAGTCAGACTTTCTGACTCCCGCCGTTCTTGAAATATATATTTTCAATGCCCGGACCACGTCCAACAACTTGGAATCCTCCAACTCGTTAGTAGCCGCAGGCACCACAATAGGCTGGTTCAGGTGAAACGCTGACACCACCTTAGGCAGAAAATGAGGACGCGTCCGCAGTTCTGCCCTGTCCGTATGGAAAATCAGATATGGGCTCTTATATGATAAAGCCGCCAATTCTGATACTCTCCTGGCTGAAGCCAGGGCCAGTAGCATGGTTACTTTCCATGTAAGATACTTCATCTCCACCGATTTGAGCGGCTCAAACCAATGGGATTTTAGAAAATCCAAGACTACATTAAGATCCCACGGTGCCACTGGGGGCACAACCGGGGGCTGTATATGTAGTACTCCTTTTACAAAAGTCTGGACTTCAGGAACTGAAGCCAATTCTTTCTGGAAGAAAATCGACAGGGCCGAAATTTGAACCTTAATGGACCCCAATTTGAGGCCCATAGACAATCCTGTTTGCAGGAAATGTAGGAATCGACCCAGTTGAAATTCCTCCGTGGGGGCCTTCCTGGCCTCACACCACGCAACATATTTCCTCCAAATGCGGTGATAATGTTCTGCAGTCACCTCCTTCCTGGCCTTTACCAGTGTAGGAATGACCTCTTCCGGAATGCCTTTTTCCTTTAGAATTCGGCGTTCAACCGCCATGCCGTCAAACGCAGCCGCGGTAAGTCTTGGAACAGACACGGTCCCTGCTGAAGCAGGTCCCGTCTTAGAGGTAGAGGCCACGGATCCTCCGTGAGCATCTCTTGAAGTTCCGGGTACCAAGTTCTTCTTGGCCAATCCGGAGCCACTAGTATCGTTCTTACTCCCTTTTGCCGTATAATTCTCAGTACTTTTGGTATGAGAGGCAAAGGAGGGAACACATACACTGACTGGAACACCCACGGTGTTACCAGAGCGTCCACAGCTATTGCCTGAGGATCTCTTGACCTGGCGCAATACCTCTCCAGTTTTTTGTTGAGGCGGGACGCCATCATATCCACCATTGGTTTTTCCCAACGGTTCACAATCATGTGGAAGACTTCTGGATGAAGTCCCCACTCTCCCGGGTGTAGATCGTGTCTGCTGAGGAAGTCTGCTTCCCAGTTGTCCACTCCCGGAATGAATACTGCTGACAGTGCTATCACATGATCTTCCGCCCAGCGAAGAATCCTTGCAGCTTCTGCCATTGCTGTCCTGCTTCTTGTGCCGCCCTGTCTGTTTACGTGGGCGACTGCCGTGATGTTGTCCGACTGGATCAACACCGGCTGACCCTGAAGCAGGGGTTTTGCCAGACTTAGAGCATTGTAAATCGCTCTTAGCTCCAGTATATTTATGTGAAGAGACATCTCCAGGCTTGACCATACTCCCTGGAAGTTTCTTCCTTGTGTGACCGCTCCCCAGCCTCTCAGACTGGCATCCGTGGTCACCAGGACCCAGTCCTGTATGCCGAATCTGCGGCCCTCTAACAGATGAGCACTCTGCAACCACCACAGAAGAGACACCCTTGTCCGTGGCGATAAGGTTATCCGCTGATGCATCTGCAGATGCGATCCGGACCATTTGTCCAGCAGATCCCACTGAAAAGTTCGTGCGTGGAATCTGCCGAATGGAATCGCTTCGTAAGAAGCCACCATCTTTCCCAGGACTCTTGTGCATTGATGCACAGACACTGTCCCTGGTTTTAGGAGGTTCCTGACAAGTTCGGATAACTCCCTGGCTTTCTCCTCCGGAAGAAACACCTTTTTCTGAACCGTGTCCAGAATCATTCCCAGGAACAGCAGACGTGTCGTCGGGGTCAACTGAGATTTTGGAAAATTCAGAATCCACCCGTGTTGTTGCAGCACTAGTTGGGTTAGTGCTACTCCGTCTTCCAGCTGTTCTCTGGATCTTGCCCTTATCAGGAGATCGTCCAAGTAAGGGATAATTAATACGCCTCTTCTTCGTAGAAGGATCATCATTTCGGCCATTACCTTGGTAAAGACCCGAGGTGCCGTGGACAATCCAAACGGCAGCGTCTGAAACTGATAATGACAGTTTTGCACCACGAACCTGAGGTACCCTTGATGTGAAGGGCAAATTGGGACATGCAGGTAAGCGTCCTTTATGTCCAGGGACACCATAAAGTCCCCTTCTTCCAGATTCGCTATCACTGCTCTGAGTGACTCCATCTTGAACTTGAATTTTTGTATGTACAGGTTCAAAGATTTGAGATTTAGAATAGGTCTTACCGAGCCGTCCGGCTTCGGTACCACAAATAGCGTGGAGTAATACCCCTTTCCCTGTTGTAGGAGGGGTACCTTGACTATCACCTGCTGAGCAAACAGCTTGTGAATGGCTTCCAATACCGTTGCCCTGTCCGAGGGAGACGTTGGCAAAGCAGACTTTAGGAACCGGCGAGGGGGAGACTTCTCGAATTCCAACCTGTAACCCTGAGATACTACCTGTAGAATCCAGGGGTCCACCTGTGAGCAAGCCCACTGTGCGCTGAAATTCTTGAGTCGACCCCCCACCGTTCCTGAGTCCGCTTGTAAGGCCCCAGCGTCATGCTGAGGGCTTTGCAGAACCCTGGGAGGGCTTCTGTTCCTGGGCAGGGGCTGCTTGCTGCCCTCTCTTACCCCTTCCTCTGCCCCGAGGCAGATATGACTGTCCTTTTGTCCGCTTGTTTTTATAGGAACGAAAGGACTGCGGCTGAAAAGACGATGTCTTTTTCTGTTGGGAGGGGGTCTGAGGTAAAAAAGTGGATTTTCCGGCAGTTGCCGTAGCCACCAGATCCGATAGACCGACGCCAAATAATTCCTCCCCTTTATACGGCAATACTTCCATATGTCGTTTGGAATCCGCATCACCTGACCACTGTCGCGTCCATAAACTCCTTCTGGCAGATATGGACATCGCATTTACTCTCGATGCCAGAGTGCAAATATCTCTCTGCGCATCTCGCATATAAAGGAAAGCATCCTTTAATTGCTCTATAGTCAATAAAATACTGTCCCTATCCAGGGTATCAATATTTTCAGTCAGGGAATCCAACCAGACGACCCCAGCACTGCACATCCAGGCTGAGGCGATGGCTGGTCGCAGTATAACACCAGTATGAGTGTATATACTTTTCAGGGTAGTTTCCAGCCTCCTATCAGCTGGATCCTTGAGGGCGGCCGTATCAGGAGACGGTAACGCCACTTGTTTCGATAAGCGTGTGAGCGCCTTATCCACCCTAGGGGGTGTTTCCCAGCGCGCCCTAACCTCTGGCGGGAAAGGGTATAATGCTAATAACTTTTTTGAAATTAGCATTTTTCTATCTGGGTTAACCCACGCTTCATCACATACATCATTTAATTCCTCTGATTCAGGAAAAACTACAGGTAGTTTTTTCACCCCCCACATAATACCCCTTTTTGTGGTACTTGTAGTATCAGAGATATGCAAAGCCTCCTTCATTGCCGTGATCATATAACGTGTGGCCCTACTTGAAAATACGTTTGTTTCATCACCGTCGACACTAGATTCAGTGTCTGTGTCTGGGTCTGTGTCGACCGACTGAGGTAAAGGGCGCTTTACAGCCCCTGACGGTGTCTGAGACGCCTGGGCAGGTACTAACTGGTTTGCCGGCCGTCTCATGTCGTCAACTGATTTTTGTAATGTGCTGACATTATCACGTAATTCCATAAACAAAGCCATCCATTCCGGTGTCGACTCCCTGGGGGGTGACATCACCATTATCGGCAATTGCTCCGCCTCCACGCCAACATCGTCCTCATACATGTCGACACACACGTACCGACACACAGCAGACACACAGGGAATGCTCTTATCGAAGACAGGACCCCACTAGCCCTTTGGGGAGACAGAGGGAGAGTTTGCCAGCACACACCCAAGCGCCATAATATATATGGGAACAACCCTATATAAGTGTTGTTCCTTATAGCCGCTTAAATATATAAAAATATCGCCAAAATATGCCCCCCCTCTCTGTTTTACCCTGTTTCTGTAGTGCAGTGCAGGGGAGAGTCCTGGGAGCCTTCCTCACAGCGGAGCTGAGCAGGAAAATGGCGCTGTGTGCTGAGGAGAATAAGCCCCGCCCCCTATTCCGGCGGGCTTTTCTCCCGGAGTTTTAGACATTTGGCATGGGTTAAATACATACATATAGCCTTAATGGCTATATGTGATGTATTCTTTTGCCATTAAAGGTATTATATATTGCTGCCCAGGGCGCCCCCAGCAGCGCCCTGCACCCTCCGTGACCGTCTGGTGTGAAGTGTGTGACAACAATGGCGCACAGCTGCAGTGCTGTGCGCTACCTTCATGAAGACTGAAGAGCCTTCTGCCGCCTGTTTCCGGACCTTCAATCTTCAGCATCTGTAAGGGGGGTCGGCGGCGCGGCTCCGGGACGAACCCCAGGGTGAGACCTGTGTTCCGACTCCCTCTGGAGCTAATGGTGTCCAGTAGCCTAAGAATCCAATCCATCCTGCACGCAGGTGAGTTGAAATTCTCTCCCCTAAGTCCCTCGATGCAGTGAGCCTGTTGCCAGCAGGACTCACTGAAAATAAAAAACCTAAAAAACTTTTTCTAAGCAGCTCTTTAGGAGAGCCACCTAGATTGCACCCTGCTCGGACGGGCACAAAAACCTAACTGAGGCTTGGAGGAGGGTCATAGGGGGAGGAGCCAGTACACACCATGTGATCCTAAAAGCTTACTTTTTGTGCCCTGTCTCCTGCGGAGCCGCTATTCCCCATGGTCCTGACGGAGTCCCCAGCATCCACTTAGGACGTTAGAGAAATAAAGATCATTGATGTAGGGAAAATAGAAGAAATCTTTGAAAAACAAAACTTGAAAGGTGCACGTCTGCACTTTATCAATTAAACAGTGAAAATGAGGGAAAATGCAGATATGATCATGAGTTATAAGTCATAAATGTTGTCACTTGTGATGGATTCTTCACAGGTGCTCTGTCTGTATACCACTACAGCTGGTAATGAGTCTTTAAGTCTTATCAACTGATGCTGACTCTAAAATGAGGCATAAATTGATGAATGGGTTAAAGAAAATTAAATCAAAAGGTCCTAGTCCTAACCGGACTGTGATTGTCCTTGTAAGTCTCTTTACAGATAGAGGACGGCGTCCCGTACCTCTAACGTTTGGGGGCAAGTGATGGTGCACTGTTGCACCATCACCATCAGATGGATACCCAAGTATTACCAATACACTCATCTGTACCACATTTTTATTCAGGTTCAAGCTAATTTTACATCGCTTCACATTACTTGAGCTAGTTATATATATATTTGATTCTTCTTGATTTTATTCTATTTTTATTTCATTTCATTTTATTTTTATATTTATTATTTATATTTATATTTATTTTTACTTTTATTTATTTTACCAACATCACCATCATTTTCCAGTCTATATTCAGCATTTATATCAGATATATATTTATATTCCATTAAGGTCTTTATCGATATTTTATTTTATTTTTATTTTTATTTTCTGTTTCATCATTTGCATTCCCAGCTGGTGTATAAACACAGGTGCTTCTTCCATTTCACCAATTTTATCTAAGTTTAGTTTAACACAACATCTACCACAGGACTAGGCAATTAAGCCTTAATTGTGCTCACAGCAGGAAATGAAGCAAATCCCATTCCACAAAGGTTCTCCCCTCATACGACAGATTGACAGTTCCAACATCCAATAAAATTCTTGGAACAATGGACGAATAGCAGAGAATCCCTCCATCCTGCTATTCAACTCCAGACACAGCCCGATCACTGCAAAGACTCCCAGATGAAGACCAAATCGGTTGAAACGCGTTGGAGAATATAGGACACCCAATCCACATCAACAGACAGCGGCAAAGTGCAAGAAAAGATCGAGAGCAACGGCGCTGACAAGTCACCGGTAAGCCGCACAGACTGACTGGCAGAAAGAGGATCCCGCAGGTGAGTCTCCGTAGTGGGGAAGTGTGTCCCAGCCGCAGGTTCCGTTCAGACCCTGCAGGCAGAGCACCCTCTCCCCTGACAACGACCAACCCGGCGCACGGAGCCAACTCACGGGGAGATCCGTAAAAGGAAAAACCGCGGGAAGGCACGGACGCAGAGGGGTAAGTCAGTCCGGAGCAGCCCGGAGATCCCGCAGCCCACCCACACCTGTGCCCCTTATCTCACGGCCGCAACGACATTGCACCATCACTTGCCCCCAAACGTTAGAGGTACGGGACGCCGTCCTCTATCTGTAAAGAGACTTACAAGGACAATCACAGTCCGGTTAGGACTAGGACCTTTTGATTTTCATTTTCTTTAACCCATTCATCAATTTATGCCTCATTTTAGAGTCAGCATCAGTTGATAAGACTTAAAGACTCATTACCAGATGTAGTGGTATACAGACAGAGCACCTGTGAAGAATCCATCACAAGTGACAACATTTATGACTTATAACTCATGATCATATCTGCATTTTCCCTCATTTTCACTGTTTAATTGATATAGTGCAGACTTGCACCTTTCAAGTTTTGTTTTTCAAAGATTTCTTCTATTTTCCCTACATCAATGATCTTTATTTCCTTTATTTTGCCCACAGTAGCATCAAAATACTTGCTTAGGGTTATTACCATTCAATAAATATTCTATTTTCTATTCATCAATATTCGTGTTGCACAATATTTTCATAAGCAGTCACCACTGTAGGGGTTGAGCGCTGTTAGGCTTAGCAGCCACTTTGTTTGTGTAGTAATAAGAGGGTAAGGACACCCGTTAACAAGCAGCACATCCCTAACAGTACAGATTCATCACCACAGTGCGCAGATTACCCCTGGTATTATAAATATCAAGTATTGTCAGATATACAGGAAACTCCGTCTTTTTTATACAGGGGAAGAGGCCGCCAACATATAAGATAAAAACCAAAAGAGGATGTAAATAAAATAAAAAAATTAAATCAATTAGAAAACGTAAGACAAAGGGGAGAAATAAAAGGAAAAATATCGCACAGATTGACAAGGATAACCTATATTGTAATAAGGAAGAGGGAAAAACAAAAATATTCAATCTTACTAGTCACCTGTTAGCAAAGGAGGAAATTAGGGTATTGGAGAAGGGCCTAAAATATGCCCCCCTCTTTACCATTAAATAAGTTCACCACGTTTGTGGATCTTAACAAATTTATTAGAAAACTTACCATTAAGAAGTTCTTTTTAAACAAAGAAAATAATGGCGAGATTTTAGAACCAAATATTCAGGATACACATTTTAGACCTAAATCAGTTTTTAATCCAAAACATATGAGAGGAAACTTTTTTAAGTCTTTGCACTGATGAAATACAGGCTCTGAATTGTGGCAATATCAAATATAATTTGACTAAAAAAAGAGAGACTGGCCATAAAAAATCTAAGGCAAAATGCAGAGATAGTCACTAAGCCAGCCGACAAGGGGGGTGGCATTGTCATCATGACCAAATCATGGTATAATCAGGAGGTTTTATGACAACTAGAAGATAGAAGTACATACCACAAATTACGTGCAGATCCAACAGATGGAGTACTAAAGAACCTAGAGATTTTATTAGATAAATACAAGAAAATTCAAGTATTAAGAGAGAAGGAATATAAGTTCATACGCTAAAGTGAACCTATGATACCGGTCCTATACATCTCCCGAAAATTCATAAGAATCCAACACATCCACCCAGGAGACCGATAGTCTCCGGTATTAACTCAGTGACTTCAAATTTATCTGAGTATTTCGATTTTTATCTAAAACCCCTGGTTTTAGAGAACCTGCAGATCTTTTACATTTTATACAAACAATTTCATGGGAGGAAGGGTTAATAATGGTAACAGCCGATGTCCGTTCCCTATATTCAATAATTGACCATGAAAAAGGGGAAAGAGCAGTCAAAACTTTCTTAGGTAAGAGCCAGTTGGATATTAAATTACAGGAATTTATTAGTGAAGGAGTACATTTTATTCTGACTAACAATTATTTTTTAATCGATGATGATTTTTATTGACAAAAGGTGGGGACCGCAATGGGCACCAGGTTCGCTCGAAGTTACGCAAATATTTTTATGGGTCATTGGGAAAATGAAACAATATGGAACAACAACCCATTTGGAGCGAACCTGGTGTCCTGGTCACGTTATATTGACAATGTGATTTTTATCTGGAAAGGTGGCATGGAATCCCTTGAGGAATTTTATCTTTATCTTAATTCAAATAATTTTAATATTGAACTCTCGTTTGAGAGCAGTTTCACTACAGTTAATTTTTTAGATGTTACACTGTAGGTAGAAGATGGACAGATACACACAAAATGTTTCACTAAGCCAACTGGTTCAGGTGCATTTCTTCAAACAGGGAGTTGTCATCATCCTAATTGGTTAGGATCAATTCCAGGAGAGCAACTCAGAAGACAAACGTAATTGTTAAAAAAAATGAAAATTACACAAAACACGCAGAATTAATAAAAAATAAGTTTATAGCTTCAGGATATCAAGAAAAACTTATTGAAGAAGCCTCTGATAAAGTAGAGAAAATTGTTAGGAAGGACTTATTGATCAATAAGTCTAAATTTGATAAAAATCCATCAACATATAACTGGGCATGTGTGACAACTTATAGCAGCCAATATAAGAATTTGGAAAGTATTATATCAAGACATTGAGGAATCTTAAAGAAAGATCCCATCATAGGGGAACAACTCCCCAAAAGACCAAGGTGTATATATAGAAGAGCTCCCACTATTGGGTCGAAGGTAGTGAAAAGTTTACTCCCATCTGAAAAAGCTAAACCATTAACGGTGAAGTCTAAAGGCTTTTATAGATGCGGAACCTGCATTGGCTGTAAAGAAATTAAAGGTGATAATAAAAAACTGACTGAGGTAGTAATAATGGAAAAACTGAAAAACATTACGAATTCATAACATGCAACGTCAAAAATGTAGTATACGGAATAGATTGTTCCTGTGGGTTATATTACATTGGGCGTACATCCAGACCTCTAAAGGTGAGGTTAGGAGACCATTTACGGAACATACAGAAGGGTCTACAAACTCATGCCATATCTGAACATTTCAGACAAAAACATAATAGTAATACATCTGGAATCAGAAGATTTTTTGGCTTAAAATGGGTGTCAGGACATCGTCGACAAAGAGATCTAGCCACCCAGCTAACAAAGGCTGAAATGAAATTATCTTCGAATTAGGAACATTGAAACCAGGGGGGTTAAATTCAGATTTTGAGATCAAATGGTTTTTATAATAATATACCACAAAGCACTTTCTTTTTTATTTGATATTTATGCCCCCCTCTTATTATACCCCCCATGTTTTCACGACCCCTTTTTTTATGCTCTCCTTTTTATGCCTAGAAAGTTATTGGATTAAAGAGCACATAGTTTTTATCATATATATATATATATATATATATATATATATATATATAATTTTTTTTTTTTATATATTATCTATTTCCTCCACTTCACCTTGATTATTCCCCTCCACTTATCTCTCAACTTCTCCCTCTCTTTAAGCAATGCTGTATTTGTTATAAAACTTTAAATGTTTTTTTATATATAGTTAACACAATCCAGGATCCCCAGGAGTTCATTATATATAATGATTTGAACATTGGGATTGAGAGAACTACCACCCGGTACCGTCACCATGACAACGGAGGTGACAGACGGCCCGGGACGGAAATGACGTCAGTTAGCCATGGAAACAGATGCTGACTACAGAGATGCACCATGGGACGTGTAGGAACTCGGGGATCTGAAGCGGAAGTGACGTCGCGTCACTAAGGAAACAGGCACCGATTGCAGCTAGGGAACATGGGACTTGTAGGAAATTAATGTATAGACATCACTTGCGATCGGCACCGTTTCATTGGACCATGGGCATTTAAATATTCTTCTGACCAAGGGCTCCACATACACACTTTGAAAACTCCTTGAAAAAGACCTCAGTATCGGGTTGGAAACACGTCGGAGGTGCTAACAGAGGGCCGCCAGGAACAGCTGTGTGACTGTAAAGCCAGAGAACTGGGAACTGCATAAATAACACCGAGGGTGCCCGGGACTCACCTCATTCATGCTGATAGTGGACTAAATATTTCAGTTCAAAGGCTCTGGTAATTACATTTATCACGGCAGCTGTATATGTATTTTATGTGGAACTCATAAATACTAAACTTAGTCCAAAAGAGGCCTGGAGATCTTTTGATATTACCCTGGAGTTTTGTGATCACCCTAAATATTATGTGCCTTTCCTTTGGCGTGATTTGTGTATGATGACAACGCCTGGAGAAAGTAATAATGTTGAAATTTGTACATCACTGTATCTGCCTGACAGTGGATTAGTGAATCTTTAGAAGTAGGTTTATAATCTTTTCCAGCCTGTTGAGCATTGGCAACTGTTTTTCTGAAGACCTCAGAAATCTCCTATGATGATGGCTTGACATGCATTCGCAATTCTGTGTAGTGAAGATCAGACGTCTGGTTGAAAAGACTCAGGTTTATGGGTTTTTATGGTTAGGAAGAGCCACCAAAATTCACACCTGATTATCTCTCATGGCATTAATTATTCCCTTAAGTGAACCAGTAATCCTAGACGTTCGCACAATTACAAATATATTATATTGGATCATTCTGATCAATAAATTAAAGACAAAGTATGTCCTTTAGTGTGTTAATTTGATCTACTGGGGTCTCTATTTTTATGATTAAGTTGAAGACACAGGTATGAGCACATTTTAGGTCAAATTGAGCAGACATTTTATAGCGTTCACAAATTTCCTAGCGCCACTATAGCATACCTCCCAACATTTTGGCATCCACAAAGGGGGGCGTGGCTTGACAGAAATGCTGCGAGCTCGAGCCACGCCTCCTGTTTTCCGTCACTGTGGGGCATGCCCAGTGCTCTGTGAGCTGCTGGCAAGCCTCCTGTCCCTCTCTCCTGTGAATAGACGTTGTGCGCATGCATCTTAACACTCGCAGAGCAGCGAGTGTTAGGAGTCTTAGGACGCCTCCCAACTCTCCCCCCTAACCCCCGGCGTGGAACACTGCGGCCCGTGGATGGGACAGCGGGATAGTGCCTGAAAAACTGGACTGTCCTGCGAAAATCGAGACAGGTGGGAGGTATGACTACAGTGTGAGGAAACAGGCAGGGGCTTACAGTAGCTGAAGGGCAGAATTTGTGGCTGATTTTGAATACTGTCATCAGTGCAAGGAAGCATAAGGTAAACTCTTTGCTAAACATACATTATTTCTAACATAACTTCAGCAGTAAATCTAACCTGTGCAATTGAGGAGCAGTAGATAAAAGAATTCATCTGTCTCCGGTATATCATCTTCACTGGTATACACTGATATACTCAGCAATCTTTGTCCAACTTCAAACACCAAGATGTTTCCAGAAACGGCAGTGAAATCTTGATCTTCAGCTTTAGCTGTACCGCTGACAGTGATATATGTGACTGAAGACACAAAATCAGCAGATCCATTGCGTACAATGGTAAAATTTGCAACCTGGCCTTCATCAACCCAAACCACAACCGGATCTGTTGTGCAAAGAAAATTACTGTTGAAATGCATGAAAGACAGATGTATTGCAGCGCTAACATGTTACAGTATTTATTAATGTGATACTATGGCTTTGTGTTGACGTATGCAAATGATTCTCAACGCATATTGGGGTATGGAAGAATTAGTTTGATACAGATTCCATACAAATGATTTCTGTGCCCTATATATAGTTCTATGGGTTTTATATTTGCTTTAATTAGCCACTTCATATGCCTGGCAAGTCAAATATTGACGATACAATAAGAAGTTGAATTGCTCTACCAACGCCTAAACATGCTATTTCAACCAATGTAGTGCACTGCCATATTTCACAAGCATCATAGACACCCCATCAAAGGCCTTATTCAGCTTCAGTTGCAAATCACAAATAGCTTAATTATCGGACAACTGCGCATGCACTGCGACCACACCACAGTACGCGTGTGTGAAGGCCAAAATGCATTCACAATGCATTTTGCCTAGCAAAGTGTGATCGTATAGTGATTGCCAGGAGGTGACCGTTAGTGGAAGGTAACATGGTGTTTGTGGGGAGTGGATGGGAAAACGCAGGCGTGTCATGGCTGCTTTCGGGGCATGAATCAGACAGCTGCAATTGCTGCGATTGAAAACATGGCACCTCTGAGACTGCTGCAGCATATATCCTGTGTAGGCATGGGCCAACCGGTATTGTCGATGGAGGACGGTGGTTCCCGATTTCTGCAAATGCATACGCAAATTTGTGAATGCAGCTATGGGCCCTTTCTGGGCGGCTTTTCACATGTGTTTTTTAGCAGAATCAGGATTTTTTTTTTTAAATTGCAATTTCTGTCTCAATAGCGATCCAACCTGAATTAGGCCCAGAGACTGCTTGTTTGTTGTGTTAGTATGTGGTTACAGTTTTGAAATTCAAGGTAATATTATCTGTGGTCACAATGTTCATGCTATAAAAAAAAATTATTACAGTACCTGCAAAGAAGATTGCGTCATCATTTTTAGTAATAGTCAGTGTAGCAGTAGTGATATCTCCCATCCTGGCATCACCCGTGGGTTTAAAAATTGTAATGGTGAATTCTTCATCCTCTTCTGGAATCTAGAATGTGTAATATGGGAAGCATATTTAAAAGAACAAAAAATAAAGTCGAAAGAAAAATAATTAGCTGGTTAATAAAGGTGGATTTTTCATTGTCCCAACTTGTGTTTCAATTATATTCTTTCAAATTCAGACAATTTTATCCACTTTAATTAAAAAAATGTGATTTACCAGAAATGTTCTAAAAATGTCCCATTCATTTCAATATTCCATTAATTTAAATGGGGTTTCCTGCATCACCATTATATGTAAACCTTAATTAAAATTAATGATTTAATTGAAATGAAATTCACCCCCCCCCCCCACACCCACCAATAAAGAGATATTCAATTTAAAGATGAGCGGGTTCGGGTTTTCCCGCCTGACTCGGAAAACAGAACGAGGCAAAATGTCATCATCCCGCCGTCGGATTCTCGTGGGTTTTGGATTCCATGGTGTAAATTTACTAAGATGGGAGTTCCATTTAAGATGGAATGTTGCCCATAGCAACCAATCAGATTCTACTTCTCATTTATCTAGCACCTTCTAGAAGATAATACCTGGAATCTAATTGGTTGCTATGGGAAACATCCCATCTTAAGTAGACCTCCCATCTTAGTAAATTTACCCCCATATAAGGAGCCGCGCATTGCCGCCCTTTTTGACTCCAGTCCTGGAGAGTGTAGCAAGAGGACATGTCTCTCTCCTCAGTGTCTGTCAGTGTGTCGACCTGCTCTGTCTTATGTGTGTCATTCCAGTGCAGAATGGAAAATCCGCACCAGTCGAGGAGCCATAACTTCAGTAGCCTTGACCCAGCTCCTCTCCTAGAGGCCAAAACCTTTCCACTCCACCAAATACTGTAGATTCTTGTGAAGATAACGAGAGTCAAGAATAGCTTTGATTTCAAAGTCCGTTCCAGCTTCAGACTCTGCAGAGGTTGGCCTCGGGGACTTTAAATGGAACCGGTTTAAAATAAGGGGGCGAAGGAGAGAGACATGAAAGGAGTTTGGTATCCGGAGGTGGGAAGGCAATCCCAATTTGCAGACAACCGGGTTCAGGACTTGTAACACGGGGTAAGGATCAATAAACTTTGGGGCGAACTTCATAGTGGGCACCCTTAACCGGAGGTTGTGGGTGGAAAGCCATACCCTGTCACCAACCTTGTATTGGGGAGCTGCTCGTCGCTTCCTATCCGCAAAGAACTTATAGTGGCCGGAGACTCTCTTGAGATTAGCATGAACTCGACTCCAAATTTGGCTGAAGTGCCGAAGAGTAGAGGCTGCAGCAGGAACATCCTCCGGAGGACAAATGGGTAATTCAGGAACTTGAGGATGGAACCCATAATTAATGAAAAATGGGGACTCACCAGTCGAAGAGTGGTACAGATGATTATGGGCAAACTCGGCCCATGGCAACAGTTCCACCCAATCATCTTGCGAGGGAGAAAGATAAACACGGAGAAAAGTCTCTAAATCTTGATTGACGCGTTCAGTTTGCCCATTGGTTTGTGGATGGTAAGCGGATGAAAACTTTAATTTTATTTGTAAGGCCGTACAGAGAGCTCTCCAGAATCTTGCAGTGAATTGTACCCCCCGGTCAGAGACGGTTTCCTGAGGTAAACCGTGCAGGCGGAAATGTTCTCGGATAAATAACAAAGCCAACTTGAGAGCTGATGGTAACACGGTCAAAGGTACAAAATGTGCCATCTTAGAGAAACGGTAGATAATTACCCAGACAGTATTGTGACCCTTGGAGAGGGGCAATTCGGTGACAAAGTCCATAGAGATATGGGTCCAAGGCCTCTGAGGAATGGACAGTGGATGCAACAACCCCGCAGGAGGCAAACAAAGAATTTTGTGCTGAGCACACTGAGGACATGAGTTAACATAATCTTGAATATCCTTATTCATAGTGTCCCACCAGTAAGACCCTCGTAGAAACTCCCACATCTTTTGAACTCCAGGATGACCGGAAAACTTGGAAATATGAGCCCACTGCAACAACCTTGGTCGAAATTTAGCTGGTACAGACATTCTCCCAGGAGGAGGACCCAGAGCGGTGGGAGCCGCTGACATAGAAACTGGACTGAGAATCAAAGCCTTCTCAACGGAATTCTCCTCATCCGAAGCTGTTAAGGAACGGGATAAAGCATCAGCCTTGGTGTTAAAAGTCCCAGCCCGGTACTTACTAACAAACGAAAACCAAGTAAAGAAGAGCGCACATCTAACTTGACGGGGATTCAAGCACTGGGCCGTCTTGAGGTACAGCAAATTCTTATGATCAGTGAAAATTGTAATTAGGTGTTTAGCACCTTCCAAAAGATATCTCCATTCCTCCAAGGCAGATTTTATTGCCAAAAGCTCTTTGTCTCCAATGGTGTAATTCTGTTCCGCAGGAGAGAATTTGTGAGAATGGAAACCACATGGATGTAACTTCCCATCTGGAGCGTACTGCGAAAGCACGGCACCTATGCCTACCGTGGAGGCATCAACCTCCAAAAAGAATGGTTTTGAAAAATTTGGTTGTTGAAGTACTGGAGCGGAAATAAAGGCTGCCTTTAACTGAGCGAACGCTGCTACAGCTTCGGAGTACCAATGACTTGGGTCAGAACCCTTCTTGGTTAGGGCAGTAATAGGTGCCACGATGGTAGAGAATCCCTTTATGAATTTCCGGTAGTAATTTGCAAAACCCAGAAATCGTACCGCTTTCAAGGAAAGAGGCTGAGTCCAGTACCGGATGGCAGTGAGTTTCTCTGGATCCATACGAAGCTCCGTGCCCGAAATGATGTAACCAAGAAATGGAATAGAAGGAACCTCAAAAGTACATTTGGAAATCTTGCCATAAAGATTATTCTCTCGCAATCGAAGAAGTACCTCTTTGACCTGTATTCTGTGCTCTGTGAGATTTTAAGAAAATATCAGAATGTCATCCAAATATACCACTACACTTAGGTATAGCATATCCCGAAATACTTCGTTAATGAATCCCTGGAAGACGGCAGGGGCGTTGCTGAGGCCAAACGGCATTACCAGATACTCGTAATGCCCGTCCCTGGTATTGAAGGCCGTCTTCCATTCGTCCCCCTGCCGGATACGTATCAAATTATAAGCTCCCCTTAAATCAAGCTTGGTGAAAACTCAGGCTCCGCGAACTCTATCAAAAAGCTCCGTAATGAGCAGCAACGGATACTTATTCTTAATGGTGACATCATTTAGACCACGATAGTCAATACATGGTCTCAGCCCTCCGTCCTTCTTCGTCACAAAAAAGAAACCCGCCCCCGCCGGGGAGGTAGAGGGGCGGATGAATCCTTTCTGCAGATTAGACTTGATATAGTCTGACATAGCTTGGGTCTCAGGCAATGATAAGGGATAAGTGCGAACCCGAGGTGGCATTTTCCCCGGAATGAGCTCAATGGGGCAGTCCCAGGGTCTATGCGGTGGTAGCTGATCGGCCGCTTGCTCCGAGAACACGTCAGAAAACTCCCGATAGGCCTCCGGAATGAGCCCTTCATCTGACTTGGAAGATACACGGAGCGGATAGACAGGGGTGAGACAATTTGAATGACAAAAAGAACTCCAAGATGTTATTTGTGTCGAACTCCAGTCGACGTGAGGGTTGTGAAGTTTAAGCCAAGGAAGGCCAAGAACCAGATCGTGGGGCATCTCCCGAATCACTAGGAACTCCAGGTGTTCTTGATGCAGAGCTCCCACTTGCAGTTTGATTGGTACTGTACAACTTGAAATCAGACCGTTAGCGGTGGTTAAAGACACTGGTAACTTGCAAAACTTGGTAGCGGTGGTTAAAGACACTGGTAACTTGCAAAACTTGGGAGCGGTGGTTAAAGACACTGGTAACTTGCAAAACTTGGGAGCGGTGGTTAAAGACACTGATGACTTGTAGAATTTGAGAACGGTGTTTAAAGACACTGATGACTTGTAGAACTTGAGAGCGGTGTTTAAAGACACTGATGACTTGTAGAACTTGAGAGCGGCGTTTAGCCCCGCAGCCCACGCTGACTCCAAGAAGCACTGGTGACTGGATTGCAGAGGAACACACCAGCCGCTGTATACGCTGGAACCGTGCAGCAACTGGCACCTGGAAGTGCCGGAGAGACTGGGGTACGACTGCAGAGAGATTCGCCGGGAACAAGAGCACTGGCATCCACTTCAGGGGAAAAGACGATACTCAGGCGCCGAAGCTCTGCCCGGCGTCTGCCTTTGAATCTCCCGCCTCCGCTGGATTGGCGGAACAGTCTGATGACGTCACCTGCTCCCTGCCCACGTGATGCCAAGTGTCATGGCGGCGCCCCTGCCCCGGGAAACCGCCGGGAGCCGCGCCAGCAAGATGCCGGAGCCCGTGGACCACCGAAGGCCGCAACACAGACCAGCAGGCACGCAGGGGTAAGCGCGGTGAACGCCGCCTATGGCGTGTGACATGGTACTGCCGTATAAATCCAGTGGTACTGCCATATAAATCCAGTCCAGTGGTACTGCCATATAAGTCCAGTGGTACTGCCATATAATTACAGTGATACTGCCGTATAAGTCCAGTGATACTGCCATATACATCCAGTCCAGTGGTACTGCCGTATATGTCCAGTGATACTGCCGTATATGTCCAGTGGTACTGCCATATAATTCCAGTGATACTGCCGTATATGTCCAGCGGTACTGCCGTATAAATCCAGTGGTACTGCCGTATAAATCCAGTCCAGTGATACTGCTGTATATGTCCAGTGATACTGCCGTATATGTCAGTGGTACTGCCGTATATGTCAGTGGTACTGCCGTATAAGTTCAGTAATACTGCTGTATAAATCCAGTCCAATGGTATTGCTGTATAAGTCCAGTGGTACTGCCGTATAAATCCAGTCCAGTGGTACTGCCATATAATTACAGTAATACTGCTGTATAAGTCCAGTGGTACTGTTGTATAAATCCAGTCCAGTGGTACTGCCGTATAAATCCAGTCCAGTGGTACTGCCATGTATGTCCAGTGATACTGCCGTATATGTCCAATGGTACTGCCGTATAAGTCCAGTGGTACTGCCGTATAATTCCAGTGATACTGCCGTATATGTCCAGTGGTACTGCCATATAAATCCAGTCCAATGGTACTGCCGTATATATGTCCAGTGATATTGCCGTATATGTCCAGTGACACTGCCGTATATGTCCAGTGGTACTGCCGTATATGTCCAGTGGTACTGCCGTATATGTCCAGTGGTACTGCCATATAATTCCAGTGATACTGCCATATATGTTCAGTGGTACTGCCGTATAAATCCAGTGATACTGCCGTATAAATCCAGTCAAGTGATACTGCCATATATGTCCAGTGATACTGCCGTATATGTCTAGTGGTACTGCCGTATAAGTATAGTGGTACTGCCGTATAAATCCAGTCCAGTGGTGCTGCCGTATAAGTCCAGTGGTACTGCCATATAAATCCCGTCCAGTGGTACTGCCATATAAGTCCAG
This sequence comes from Pseudophryne corroboree, assembly GCF_028390025.1. NCBI lineage: Eukaryota > Metazoa > Chordata > Amphibia > Anura > Myobatrachidae > Pseudophryne > Pseudophryne corroboree. The sequence goes on along the minus strand of NC_086444.1, from coordinate 195,331,712 downwards.
TGGTACTGCCGTATAATTCCAGGATATTGCTGTATATGTCCAGTGGTACAGCCGTATAAATCCAGTGGTACTGCTGTATAAATCCAGTGGTACTGCTGTATAAATCCAGTGGTACTGCCGTATAAGTCCAGTGGTACTGCCATATAATTCCAGTGATACTGCCATATATGTCCAGTGGTACTGCCGTATAAGTCCAGTGGTACTGCCGTATATGTCCAGTGGTACTGCTGTATAAACCCAGTGGTACTGCTGTGTAAATCCAGTCCAGTGATACTGCCGTATATGTCCAGTGGTACTGTCGTATAAATCCAGTGGTACTGCTGTATAAATCCAGTCCAGTGATACTGCAGTATATTTCCAGTGATACTGCCGTATATGTCCAGTGATACTGCCGTATATGTCCAGTGGTACGGCCGTATACGTCCAGTCCAGTGGTACTGCCATATAAGTTTAGTGGTTCTGTGCTGTGTATTATTTACTCCAAATAAAGGGGTTATTAATATTTAATCCAAATAATTTTTACAGGGTTTGCCCTGTGTGGTGTAGAGGTACGCTCTCCTGTGCTGCATTTTGTTATATAACTCCAGAAAAATAATGGAGAACAAAAATTTGGGATAACATAGGGAAAGATTAAGAACCACTTCCTCCTACTGCTGCTGCTGCTGCCGCTGCTGGGAGTCGTTTGTCATCCCAGAGAGGAAGTCGGAAGACCACTTGAACTACTTCAACTAAGCAAATGACTGTCCAACAGTCCTTTGCAAGGAAGATGAAATATGACAACAGTCATCCTGTTGCAAAGCGGATAACTGAGGCCTTGACAACTATGTTGGTGTTAGACGTGCATCCAGTATCCGCCATTAGTGCAGTGGGACTGCAGTGCCAACCCTAAATGGGCCAGGTGTTTCTGCCGCACACTTGTGTCGCTTAGCTTAGTCATACAGCTACCTCATTGCACCTCTTTTACTTCTTTGCATGATGTGCTGTTTGGGGACTAGTTTTTGAAAAGTGCCATCCTGTCTGCCACTGCAGGTCCACTCCAAGATGGGCCAGATGTTTGTGCCGCACACTTGTGTCGCTTAGCTTAGTCATACAGCTACCTCATTGCACCTCTTGTACATCTCTGCATGATGTGCTGTTTGAGGACTAGTTTTTGAAAAGTTCCATACTGTCTGCCACTGCAGTGCTACTCCTAGATGGGCAAGGTGTTTGTGCCGCACACTTGTGTCGCTTAGCTTATTCATCCAGCTACCTTGGTACAACTTTTAGGCCTAAAAACAATAGTGTGAGGTGTTCAGAATAGACTGGAAAGGAGTGGAAATGAATGTTATTGAGGTTAACAATACTGTAGGATCAAAATTACCCCCAAATTCTGTGATTTAAGCTGTTTTTATGTTTTTTCAAAAATCATCCAGATTCAAAACCAAAACCTGAAAGGGTGGTTTTGGCAAAACCAATCCAGATCCAAGACACGAGCGGGGATCCAGATCCAAAACCAAAATACGAAAAGTGCCCGCCGCACATCTCTAATTCAATTAGTGTCTATTGTTGTTGGATCACAGGCCATCCACCATATAAGAAGAACATCAATTTGTAACAGAGACAAGAAGACCAATTTGTAAAAAGAAATCTTATTTCTTCCCACAGGACAATATTTGTCCAGAGGTCAGGGTTTTTACACAGCTGGTATCCAGGCATCTGGATACATTGTACAAGAAACAAAGGGGTACTGTACATCACAATCTCACCTATAAAGAAAGGATGGCTATATGCGAGATCAAATCTTGGGATGATGTGGTGGTGAAGCCATCCGATAAGGGTGGGAATATTGTGATTTGGTCTAAGAATTTATACACTAAAGAAGCTCTAAGACAATTAAATGATGTAAAGTGTTATAAAAAAAACTCTTTTCAATCCCACAGAAATTTTTGCAACACTCTACTCCAGAATTATTGCAAAAGCCTTTGGACACGGTACTATAACCAAATCAGAATTGGAATACCTACAGGTGCAGAAACCAAAAGTCCCGACTTTCTACCTATTGCCCAAAACACACAAAAATCTGGCTGAACCACCAGGCAGACCGATAGTATCAGGGATTGGAGGTCTCTTCGAACAAGCCAGTGTTTTTGTGGATCTCCATTTAAGGCATCATGTGACGACTCTCCCCTCTTACATCCAGGACTCGACAGATGTCCTTAGAAAACTCCATGATGTAAAGTTAGGAGAAACTCAATTACTAGTCAGTATGGATGTAGAATCATTGTACACATCAATAGATCATAAAAAGGACTACAGGCCATTAGATTTTTTCTTGACATGGAGGGGCCCAGTGACTTCCATTCATTCCTTTTGGATGATCTCTAATTTATACTATACAATAATTATTTTACATTTGATAATAAGTTTTACAAACAAACTAGGGGCACAGCGATGGGAGCATTGTGTGCCCCTGCGTATGCAAATCTTTTTTTGGGCTGGTGGGAGTGTGAATATGTATTTCAAGAACATAATGACCACCACACACAGAGAATATCCATGTGGCTGAGATATATTGACGACGTCCTTTTTATTTGGAACGGAAATGTAGAATCCTTTGAGAAGTTTGTTCAGGATCTACACAAAAATGATCTCAACTTAAGGTTCACATACAAAATAAGCAAAGACAGAATATCTTTCTTGGACTTGTCAATATATTGTGATAAGGATAACAGCATCGCAACAGAACTATTTCGGAAACACACAGCCACCAACACTCTACTCCATCAGTCCAGCTATCATTTTCCTCCTACAGTACGGAACATCCCCAAGGGGGAGTTCCTGAGGCTCAAGAGGAACTGTACAGATGACTGCATCTATCAGGAGAATAGCAAAGAATTGGCATTAAGACTCAGAGACAGGGGCTACAGTAATAGGCTAATCAAGAGAGCCAGCAGAGAAATTCAACAAGTGAACAGGGAAACTTTGATTTTCAAAAGGAGAAAAGATCCAACACCCATCACAGAAATCAGATTTGTTGGGAATTTCTGTGCAGAATGGTTAGACATCAAGAATATCATTCAGAAACATTGGCCTAACCTATGACCTGGAAGAAGCTCTCACAAATCAGGTCTCAATGAGCTGGAGACGGTCCCAGAACTTGAAGGACAAACTTGTCAAGAATCACTATGCAGGAAGACCAACCAAGAAACCTGAACACATTATGGAGAAGACCTACATAAAGGATAAATTTGGAATAGAACATCAAATAAAGGAATACTTTAATTGCAAAACAAAAACGTCATATATTGTATTACCTGCCCCTGTAATGTCTACTACGTTGGGATGACATCAAGGATGTTTACACAACGAGCCCTTGAGCACATTGGTACAATCAGGAATGTGGAATCTGATATTAAGAAGTTTAAACCACTAACTACGGTAGCAAGACACTTCTACGAAAAACATAATATTCACGAGGACTTCAAAATATTTGGCCTTGAGAAGGTCAATTTAGGCTTGAGAGGGGGAGATCTGAATAAAGAGCTACTGAAAAAAAGAAAGCTCATGGATATTTAGATTGAGTTACCCATTTCCAAAGGGGCTCAATGAAAATATCAACTACAGTACTTTTCTGCAAAAAAAATGCTACAGAAAAACCCTTTTTGCCAATTGACAGTCTTCTTTTGTCTCTCTGATTATCCAAGATAATAGGATTTTGGTACTTACCAGGTAAATCCTTTTCTTTGAATCCATAGGGGGCACTGGAGTACTCTTGGGATATGGACGGCTTCCACCGGAAGAAGGCACTGAATAAATTAATTTTTGAGACTACTCCTCCCCTCCATATCCTCGAGCACTTCAGTGTTTTTTACTGAGCCGAACAGGATCGATAGAGAGATTGACAAAAGGAGAATTACCTATAATCTCACGGACAACAATAAAGTTGACACAAAACGTAACAGACAACTAAACAGTTGACACCCTAACTGATTAACCTTTGTTAAATTTAAACCAGTCGTGAAAGTGTGTTACCATAAGAACCACTGAACTTCCTAAAACAGATAAACTGCTCTGGGTGGGCGTCCAGTGCCCCCTATGGATTCAAAGAAAAGGATTTACCTGGTAAGTACCAAAATCCTATTTTCTTTTTCATCCACTAGGGGTCACTGGAGTACTCTTGGGATGTACCAAAGTTTCCTCCGTGGCGGGAGAGCTGTTTGGCACTTGTAACACTAAACGGCCAAAGCTAGATGCTGATGCCGCGAACGTATCAAACTTGTAAAAGCGCACAAACGTGTGCACTGAAGACCAAGTAGCCGCACGGCAAAGCTGTGTCGTAGAAGCCCCACGACTCGCTGCCCATGACGTTCCCACAGAACGTGTGGAATGAGCTGTTACTGATGTAGGTGGCTGTAACCTAGCATGAAGGTAAGCCTGACGTATGGTCAGTTTGATCCATCTGGATAAGGTCTGCTTAGAGGCTGGCCAACCCCTCTTAGCCGCATCATAGAGAACAAACAACGTATCCGTCTTACGAACCGTAGACGTTCGGGATACATAGACGCGTAATGCGCGAACCACATCCAACGTTTCAGCATTCTCTGTTAATACCGGAACTACTATTGGTTGATTGATGTGAAAAGACGACACTACCTTTGGTAGAAAAGCGGGATTCGTCCGAAGTTCCGCTCTGTCATCATGAAAAACTAAATACGGTGACTTGCACGACAAGGCACCCAGATCTGAAACACGCCTAGCCGAAGCTAAGGCTAAAAGAAAAATCGTTTTCCAAGTGAGAAATTTAATATCCACTTGTTGTAAGGGTTCAAAAGTAATCGGACTGTAAGAAATCTAAAACCAGATTCAAGTCCCATGGTGCTGTAGGTGGAATGAAAGGAGGCTGTATCCTCATTACACCCTGTAGAAACGTATGTATTGACGGCAACGAGGCCAATTTCCTTTGAAAGTAAATTGACAACGCAGATACCTGCACCTTTAGTGTGGAAAGACGTAGTCCTCCATCTAACCCCATCTGTAAAAATAACAAAAGACGGGATAAATTAAAAGATGATGTCGGAAACTTCCGAGCTTCACACCAACCTATATAAGTACGCCAGATTCTGTAATAATGAGCTGCCGTAACCGGCTTCCTAGCTCGTACCATGGTTGGTATAACAGACTCCGGAATGCCCTCTCTTCTCAAGATGGCCTTTTCAACAGCCACCCCGTCAAACGCAGCCGCGCTAAATCGGGGTAAAGGAACGGACCTTGTTGTAACAGGTCCGGACGTAGTGGGAGTGGCCACGGATCGTCTGCGAGTAAACCGAGGAGATCCGAGAACCAAGTTCTCCGAGGCCAATGAGGCGCTATTAGTATGACTGTGACGGACCCTCTCTTGATCCGTTTTAGCAACAGCGGGAGCAGCGGAAACGGTGGAAACAGATACACGAGGCTGTACGGCCACGCGGCTGTGAGAGCATCCACCGCCACTGCCCTTGGATCTCTTGTTCTGGACACATATCGTGACACCTGATGATTGTGGCGGGATGCCATCAGATCCACCTGAGGGTAACCCCACCTCTGGATCAACATCTGAAACACTTCTGGATTTAATGCCCACTCTCCTGGATGAAAATCCCGACGACTGAGAAAATCTGCCTCCCAGTTGTCCACTCCCGGAATGAACACTGCCGACAATATCACCTGGTGATATTCGGCCCATCTGAGGATCCGAGCTACTTCCCGCATTGCCATGCGGCTTCTCGTTCCTCCTTGTTTGTTTATGTATGCGACTGCCGTCGCATTGTCTGACTGCACCTGAACAGTCTGAAAACGAAACATGTACACTGCTTGTCTTAGAGCATTGTAAATCGCCCTGAGTTCCAGAACATTTATGGATAGCGATCTTTCGTGATCTGCCCAGAGGCCCTGGAGCCGATAACTCTGAACTACAGCTCCCCAACCTCTGAGACTTGCGTCTGTTGACAGAATTATCCAATTCACGACGCCGAATCGTCTCCCTGCAGATAGATTGTGTATTTTTAACCACCAGAGAAGAGACACCCTGACTTGTGGCGACAATCTCACCCTGTGGTGCATCTGCAGATGTGATCCCGACCATTGCGCTAACACCTCCAGTTGAAACGGACGTGAGTGAAATCTTCCGAACTGAAGTGCTTCGAAAGCCGCCACCATTGTGCCTAAAAGGCGAATGCACAAATGTACTGAGACTGTGCGTGGCTTGAGCACTAATTGCACCAGATGACGAATGACCTGTACTTTCTGTTGTGGCAGGTAAACCTTTTGATTTACTGTATCGAGAATCATCCCTAGGAATTGAAGTCGTTGACACGGAATTAGATGTGATTTCTTTAAACTGACTATCCAACCGTGCTGAACTAGTACATTGTACGTTAGCAAAGCATGCTGGAGAAGCAATTGTTGAGACGGAGCCTTTATGAGTAGATCGTCCAAATACGGAACAATTATTACTCCTAGGGACCTGAGATGAGCTATCATCACGGACATTACCTTGGTGAATACCCGAGGCGCTGATGAGAGGCCAAACGGCAGAGCCTGAAACTGGTAATGGTCTCGCCTTATTGCAAACCTTAAGAAACTCTGGTGAGGTGGCCAAATCGGAATGTGTAAGTACGCATCTTTGAGATCCAGTGCAATCATGAATTCCTGTGGCTCTAACCCTGCAATTACTGACCTGAGAGATTCCATCTTGAATCTGTGGTAAGTGACGTAATGATTGAGACCTTTTAGGTTCAATATTGGCCTGACTGAGCCATCTGGTTTTGGTACCAGAAACAGACTGGAATAATAACCCTGCCCCTGTTCCTGCACGGGGACCGGAATTACAACTGCAGCATTCAGCAGAGACTGAATGGCAACCTGCAGAACTGCTTTCTTGTCGTCCGACACAGGCAGTCCTGTCGTGAAAAATCTTCCTGTCGGAAGATAATCGAACTCTATTTTGTAACCCTCTAATACTAAATTGCGGATCCACCCATCTGTGGACGTCTGCAGCCACGCCCCCTGAAAGCTCTGAAGGCGTGCTCCCACAATTGGAGATCCGAGATGGGCTGGGAGCCCGTCATGCCACTGGTTTGTTAGTGGTCTTAGTGTCTTGACGACGTGCATTGGATTGTCGGGCACTACGTCCCCGACCTCTTCTACCAGGCGTGACTGCTCCTGTGCCCTGCCCACGAAAGGGCTGAGTTCTAAAGGATTTGAACGCCGGACCAGAATATTTCCGTTTAGGTATAGTTGTAGGCGATGGAAGAAACACAGACTTTCCTCCAGTAGCCTCAGAAATCCATTTGTCCAATTCAGGACCGAAAAGCTTCTCGCCATCATAAGGCAATGCCTCTATACCTTTTTTAACCTCCGTCTCCGCCTGCCAAGAACGCAGCCAAAGTGCTCGTCGAACTATGACTAGCGATGAGGACAGGCGAGAAGTAAGCTGACAGACGTCAGTAGAAGCTGTACATAGATATTCAGCAGCTTCCCAGATTTGATCCGCGAGAAGTATAAGATGGTCATCTTGCAGAGCCGACTTGAGCTCTTTTATCCATACCATTAATGCTTTAGTAACCCAAATGCCAACCAACCCAGGTCTCAGCAGCACTCCAGCTGCTGTATACATGGACCTTAGCATAGCCTCTATTTTACGATCTGCAGGGTCTTTAAGCGTAGTAGCAGTTGGTACTGGTATGGTTAACTTCCTTGTAAGTTTAGATACGGATGAATCCACCGATGGTGGGTTCTCCCATGTAGCTGTCATGGACTCTGGAAACGGGTAACTCGATTTAAATCTACGAGGTATAGAAAACCGTTTATCCGGATTCTTCCGTGTTTCCAGTAACATTTTATTAAGAGATTCCGAAATAGGGAAACACATCGGAGATCTCTGTCGTTTAGTAAAGACTACCTCATCATTCGTCAGGGGCTCCTCAGTTTCCGTAAACTCCAGCGACTGACGTACTGCTCTGATGAGATTATCAATACCTGGGCTGTCAAAATCGTCACTATCTGACTGTTGGTTTATTTCGCCCTCCTCATACTCATGTTCAGTGAGGTCTAGTATCCCAGAGACTGGAAAATTATTAGGAAAAGGAAACTTATCTTTTCCACTCAAGGTGGACCTCTGACCAGATTGAGACTCCCCTGGTAACTCAAATGGTCTCATTTTAAACTCAGATCTTGCCGCCTCTCTTTCTTCACGAGAGGCGGCCAGCTCTGATTGTAAACCAACTAATACATCTGCAAGTAAGGCCCATGGAGGGTCCAGAGATGCTGGCTTTACTTCTGTGGAAATCGTATTTGTGGCTGTATTAACAACACATGCTGTACATGTGGTGGATCCATCAGGCAACACACTCTTACAGACATGACATGAAAAATGTTTCTTAGATTTTGCTGGTGTCTTACTCATTATAAAGACAGACAATACAAACTACACACAGACAGTCTGCACGACTCAGTAATAACACCAAAGTTCCTTGTATATATCAGGCAAGTGCAGTGCCTGCCAGCAATAAGAAAACTGACCCCCAAATTCCCCTAGTACCACTCTTAAGCCGAGATGTAATATAGGAATCCTGGAACAGACAGGAGAACATTAAACATGTTAAGTACCAAGTTTTTCTACAAAGCTTAACACTGCCAATACTGCTAATGTCTCCCCCCACCCCCACGACCTCCGTGTACAGCACCGGGTCGGGGCGCGGAACTTTGCATAGGGCCGTGTGAGCGGCCTGTACCTGTATGCCAAGGCAGCGGGGAACTCCTCGGCTGCTGCGGGCGGTCAGCGGGAGCAGAGAGCGTACTGCATAGAGCCGTGGAGCGGCCTATGCACACGCGCTCCCGGCCCGCCACACACAGCATAGAGTGGAGTGGCCTCCTGTGTAGCCAGGCAGCGGGGAACATATCGGCTGCTGCGGCGCAGGGAGCAGCGGTCTGCTAGGTAACTTAAGATGCTGGGAGCGGCGGAGAGTGAGAGCGCGCTGCATAGAGCCGTGAAGCGGCCTATGCACACGCGCTCCGGGCAGCGGTCGTTATTGAGTGAAACATGCCCAATACAATCCCCAACAGTGGGGCGGCAGCATAAGCTGACCGCCCCTACCCAACATACCTGGACCGTAACAAAAGTCTATGACGGGGCTTCTCATCCAAGCTCCGTCCAGCTTTTTGCAGGCAGCCTGCAGGTGGAGTGAGGGAGCTCTTTACAGAGAGGTCCGACACTCACGGCTGTTCTCAGCCGCTTCCACTGTCCCTGACCCACGCCTGTTAGAAGGGGGGAAAGGACGTGGAAATCCTTGAAAGGAAAAAAAAAAAACTTAGAAAAAATTCCAATACTTTGTGGACGAGCTCCACTATGCCTTCTAACTGTGTCGAGCACAGAAAAAACACTGGAGTGCTCGAGGATATGGAGGGGAGGAGTAGTCTCAAAAATTAATTTATTCAGTGCCTTCTTCCGGTGGAAGCCGTCTATATCCCAAGAGTACTCCAGTGACCCCTAGTGGATGAAAAAGAAATATGTGATATACCCTACTAGTTTAAGTATACTCTTACAGCATGACTGGAAACGGATAGTCATATTATAACATTTACTTTTTCCATATGTAAATGTTATCTTTTTATTCCATTTCTTTAGGTCTTTTTGTAATCTAGTAATGTGCCATAGAATCGGGACTATTATCCCGTAGGGGAATAACAAGGATATTATTAATAATCTATTCTACAATCAATATAGTCCCCTCTCCGCTCTATTTGCTAATCACACTAATCTTTCAAGTAAAATTAAACTATACTGTGACTTTTAGATACTTACCTTTTATACAATAATAAATATTTATTTTTTTCTCCCAGTCCTACTGTAGATTAGAATAAATCATGCTACACACAGCGACATATTAGAAATGTTTTCACCTTAGTTCATTAGGTTCCGATGAAGTACAAAACCTGCTATATTGCATAAAGTTATGCTTTATGCACAATGGAATTTATTCATCTGACAAGATCAGATAAGGATGATCTAAATTGTTGAAAATTTAAATTCTATACATCAATGGTTACTTTTACTTAGAATACGACTATCATAATTAAATCATCCTAAATTTAATATACTACACTAGTTAAAGTGCCGAATAATTACGGTGCTCCGTGCGGCTACTTCTATCTAGCCCCTCATATGTTATAAACCATCTCCCCCGCGTGGATAAATAGATCTCTTTTACCCATATTACATTGACACTGCAGTCTCATTAAAATAATCTGAGCAGACTGCCATTTCACAACATGAAATAAGGTTAACAAGCAGGGAGTAGAGGTCTTTCAGTGGCTGTAACTAATGTCACTCAGTTTAATAATTGAGCTCATTGGAGGACAGCCATATAAGTAAGCCAGCGGAGGGAATCCCAGGCAGGCTCCACGGTGACCAAGCCCCTATCTGGGTGAAACGTACGTTTGTGGTGACGTCATAGTGACGTCAGTTCCGGAATCCCGTGCAGCTCACACGGGACCGGGCGTAGGGCACAGCGAGGAATTACCTTACACTGGGACTACCGAGGAATCACACTCTACTACAGGTACCTCTGGTGTTATCTCATCGGGATGCGGCGGTGATGGCCACACTGCAATGACTGACAGGTCAACAGTGTTCCCGTAGCCACCAGCACCCGACAGCAGAGACACCACTTCTTCCTTCCTGCCGGCGCCGGCAATCTGCACTATATTGACATTTCAATATTATAGACAAATTATAGATACTCACTGCAAGGATTTTCGCACCAGAGGAGTTATGATACAATCTCTCTTATAATTATGTATTTAACTGTGTATTCCTCACCTAAAATCCCTGAATTGAAAATATTTTTTGCTGTGCCCTAACAGAGGTATGAGGCATTGAATACCTCCAATTGGTAAAGCTCTGCATTATACATTATTGTACACTATATTTTTCACCCTTTTTAGAATACAAGCACTAAGATCTGATACTGCAAAATAAGATTAAATTATTGGTCACATTGACAGCATTATAGAATACTCTGGGGATTCAGATATATACAAAGAATCTCCTAGATAAAAGTGTAAATAATCAGGAGACACAAATATTTACAAAGAATCTCCTGGATAAAAATGTTTAATTTTAATTCTTTTTTTAGATTGAGAGCAGGAATTGCTCTATATTTTAACCATATTAATTAAAAGTTACATTTTAATAATTAGTAAAAATTAGAAAATAAAAAGCGTGCCCCCACCCAGAGGCAAACTTTCTGTCCCTCTGTCTCTTAGTAGGGATAATCTTTTCATGACATCCACCATGTAATCCAGAATATAAAATAATGATAACAAATATTTACCTCATCTGGAATGGATGAAACTGTTATGGTTTTAAAGGTATCACCATCTGTAAACTGAAGTATGCCGTTTGCAGGGTAAACATCAGTACTTGAATTAGGAGTTATGGTCCAGGACACATTAATGACTCCAAAATGTCCATGTTTTCTTATAACATCAAATGTAGCTAGAAATAAACATACATGATTAGCCACAAGTAGTGCAGCCAAAGGCCGGCATTTAATATAACATTTGCAGAGAGAGTTAGATTTGGGTGGGTTATTTAGTTTCTGTGCAGGGTAAATACTTGCTGCTTTATTTTTACACTGCAATTTAGATTTCAGTTTGAACACACCCCACCCAAATCTAACTCTCTCTGCACATGTTATATCTGTCCACACTGCAGTGCACATGGTTTTGCCCAACTGCTAACAAATTTGCTGCTGCGATCAACCCAGAATTAGGCCCATGATGTATGACTTGATGTGACCGAGTGACAGCAGGTGTCGCCTTGGCTCCGGCTTCCTTAGTTATAATACTTGTACTAACCGTCAGGGGCATATTTTTAATCATGGGCCCCTGAGTCATGGGCCTCTGAGTCAAGGGATACCGACACCAATCTGCCCATACCCCAGAACAAATAACATAGGACCTAGGCCAGCTCCATTTTTCTGGCGTTTTCTTCAAACATATGCCACTGGCGCCATACAAGCGTATATCTAAAGATATCGCTGAAAATATGGCTCAGAGGATACCAAGGACTCTAACACTGTGTCAGAGTGTTTGCTATCTTCTGCACATATGCCAGCGCCATTTGTCAACAGAGGCGCCAAAACTTGCACAGGGGCTCCCTCATTTGTTAAAACACCACTGCAGACCATAACTCACATACAAGAACCCCAATGCACACAAGGTATAAACAGCTGCTAGTATGGTGGTTCAAAGGCACTGGTTGCACTCCCGTATCCAATCGTATTAGAGGCTTTTCAGGTATCACAGACAGACATTGTGGTTTCTTTTCAAGGACTCTGCAAAAAATCCAGCCTATCATTATGATATCAGGGATAACTGGTTCCGAGAACAGGAGTGATTTAAGAGGTAGCTGTGGCAATTGGGGTGTTACTTCTGAAAATAGCCAGTACATGTAATGTATTCGAAAAAACTTTTGTGCCGGAATATTTCGTTTCCTGTAACTCAAACCCATGTATGCACCCTTCCCATTCTTATTTACTTTTATACCCTATATATTCCATTAGTTATCTGTGAAAATATTTAGTATTAAAGAATAAATGAAAAAATAATAATAATAATAATAATAATAATAATAATAATTAAGAATAATATCACCAGGCACAAACTGAGATTGATACCAGACTGTTGATGCTTGGATATATTCTTATTCTGATTCCCATCAGAATTACAATCTCATCAGGACTAGAATTGACCCATTAAGTTTATGTCTTAAAAAAATATATAAATATGTATATGTTTTTCACACACAAGCCCAAAGGGACCCAGTCATTAGTTCTTAGTGCGGAACATACAGATTTCCCCATGTATGACCGAGTTGAAAGCGGATGCCTCCAATTGGCCTGTGTGAGGCCAACATTAATGAACCACCCTCTCATTGGTCCAGTAACTCAGTCTTTAGATGGACACAGATTACCAGATTACTACTGGATAATTTCACACATGCCAAGTGTACAGAACAATGAGGTGCCATAGATAACAGATTAAGTAGAAAGTGTCCTTTACAAACAACCCTTTATTCATTTCTTCTCCTAAAATACAACTCACTTTAGCTTCATTTATGGTTTAGACTATGGGTAAAATGAAACATGAGATTGTCTCTATGACATGTATTTTTCTGTGTTTTAAAACTTTTAATTACATTGGTTAAAATAAGACTAGGAATGCACTTTCCTGCATGTGCATCTAGTACAACGGGTGTCTAGATTTACAATGTATCCCGCAGTATATATAGGGAGAAAAACTATCGCTCGTACCTCATAGACTTAAAGTTCATTTGCAGTTAGAATAAGGCTAATGTTACATAATAAAAGCTATGGAATGTCTAAGGAAACCGAGGATCAGAGGAAAAGTTTGTCTTGATGTATAAAGCCCCCAGACCGGGATGCAGTCAATTTACCTACAATCAAAATCCCGACAACCACTGACCGACGGTCAAAATCCCGACATGGTCAAAATCCAGACATTTACAATACCGACAAGGCATTTAAAATGTCGACAGGTCAAAAAGTCGACATGAGTTTTTCATTGAAACTGACTTGTTCATACTTTACCATCCCAGTGGACGTGGATGGGGAATATAATAGTGTTCCCAAAGCATAGCGAGCGCAGCGAGCCATGCATGGGGACGCAGTACACTTACACGGTGTCCATGTCGACCTATGTCGACATACACACTAAAAACCAATGGAAAACTTGTTGACTTTTTGACCTGTTGACATTTGAAATGTCTGTATTTTGCCCTTGTCCAGATTTTGACCTTGTCTGGCTTTTGACCGTCAGTCAATTGTTGTCAGGATTTTGACAGTTGGGATTTTGATTGTAGGTATTTCATACTGAACCCCCCAGACCTGTATTACAGCAAATAGGACAATGCTACTAAAACATCAATGTTCTCCTCCATACATATACTGGAATCAGTCTGATTTACAGCAGTATCACGCCGTCAGAATGCCGCCAGCGGGTCGAGAACACAGAGTCCCCTTGCAGGCTCGCTGCACTCACCACAGGATCTATTCCCACTCTATGGCTGTCATGGACACCCACAAGTGGGAATAGTCCTGTTTTGCCGGGATTCCGGCTGCGGCACTGTCGGCTGGAGGGATTCCGGCGTCGGTATCCTGACCGCTGGGATCTCCACAGCCGGCAAATTGAATGGATCCCCATGTACTGTATAGTTATGATGTTGATGCTAGAGAAGAAACATTACTGAACTGTCACTTTATCACTCCACAAATGACTCCCTGTGTTTTACTGGGTAAAGTTGATTTATTAAACCCACTCTAATCAGATTAAACACAAAGGATGAAGGTGTTTTCCACACTGATGAAATACAATCACTGCCAGTTTATAATGAAATAAAACCCCATCTGTACCATAGTGGATGTCCTTTCCTTTGCTTTCATTTATATGTTTTACTATTCCTGGAGAAACAAACTCAATAACTCCGTGGGGATCATCGTTCTTTAAAATAGTTATGTTGACTCTCCTGGCGTCTCCTAATGTGCTGGGAAAGTCCCCGAGGCTGCTGATCACCACTGAGTACATCTCGTCCAGCTGTAAACAGAACAAAGAGAGTATCACAAGTAGTACCGATATTACTACAGTATTATAATAATAATGGTGTCAACTTATTTCTTACATAACGTGCTCCAAATAACTACTGGCGACTTCATGCTAAGTGACCTATAATGAACAGATGTCTATTCAGAGATGCAGGCAGACCCCATGGTTTACACTACAGACATATCTGATGTTTTCCAATCTGCACATGCGCAGAAGCCGCACTGTATATGTGCAGATTTGGGGCTGTGATGTCGCTTGCATTGCTCCAAATGTTGTTGCATGACTGACATGTTGCTGGCATTTGGTGGTGGCGACAGGAAGTGTCGCAGGAAAATAAGAATTTACTTACCGATAATTCTATTTCTCGGAGTCCGTAGTGGATGCTGGGGTTCCTGAAAGGACCATGGGGAATAGCGGCTCCGCAGGAGACAGGGCACAAAAAGTAAAGCTTTTCCAGATCAGGTGGTGTGCACTGGCTCCTCCCCCTATGACCCTCCTCCAGACTCCAGTTAGGTACTGTGCCCGGACGAGCGTACACAATAAGGGAGGATTTTGAATCCCGGGTAAGACTCATACCAGCCACACCAATCACACCGTACAACTTGTGATCTAAACCCAGTTAACAGTATGATAACAAAGGAGCCTCTGAAAGATGGCTCCCTAAACAATAACCCGAATTAGTTAACAATAACTATGTACAAGTATTGCAGATAATCCGCACTTGGGATGGGCGCCCAGCATCCACTACGGACTCCGAGAAATAGAATTATCGGTAAGTAAATTCTTATTTTCTCTATCGTCCTAGTGGATGCTGGGGTTCCTGAAAGGACCATGGGGATTATACCAAAGCTCCCAAACGGGCGGGAGAGTGCGGATGACTCTGCAGCACCGAATGAGAGAACTCCAGGTCCTCCTTTGCCAGGGTATCAAATTTGTAGAATTTTACAAACGTGTTCTCCCCTGACCACGTAGCTGCTCGGCAGAGTTGTAATGCCGAGACCCCTCGGGCAGCCGCCCAAGATGAGCCCACCTTCCTTGTGGAATGGGCCTTAACAGATTTAGGCTGTGGCAGGCCTGCCACAGAATGTGCAAGTTGAATTGTGTTACAAATCCAACGAGCAATCGACTGCTTAGAAGCAGGCGCACCCAACTTGTTGGGTGCATACAGTATAAACAGCGAGTCAGATTTTCTGACTCCAGCCGTCCTTGAAATGTATATTTTTAAAGCTCTGACAACGTCCAACAACTTGGAGTCCTCCAAGTCGCTTGTAGCCGCAGGCACTACAATAGGCTGGTTCAGGTGAAACTCTGATACCACCTTAGGGAGAAAATGCGGACGCGTCCGCAGCTCTGCCCTATCCGAATGGAAAATTAAATAAGGGCTTTTATAAGATAAAGCCGCCAGTTCAGATACTCTCCTGGCGGACGCCAGGGCCAGTAACATAGTCACTTTCCATGTGAGATATTTCAAATCCACATTTTTTAGTGGTTCAAACCAATGGGATTTGAGGAAATCTAAAACTACATTTAGATCCCACGGTGCCACCGGAGGCACCACAGGAGGCTGTATATGCAGTACTCCTTTGACAAAAATCTGGACCTCAGGAACTGAGGCCAATTCTTTTTGGAAGAATATTGACAGGGCCGAAATTTGAACCTTAATAGATCCCAATTTGAGACCCATAGACAATCCTGATTGCAGGAAATGTAGGAAACGACCCAGTTGAAATTCCTCCGTCGGAGCACTCCGATCCTCGCACCACGCAACATATTTCCGCCAAATGCGGTGATAATGCTTCGCGGTGACTTCCTTTCTTGCCTTAATCAAGGTAGGAATGACTTCTTCTGGAATGCCTTTTCCTTTTAGGATCTGGCGTTCAACCGCCATGCCGTCAAACGCAGCCGCGGTAAGTCTTGGAATAGACACGGTCCCTGCTGAAGCAGGTCCTGTCTTAGAGGTAGAGGCCACGGATCGTCCGTGACCATCTCTTGAAGTTCCGGGTACCAAGACCTTCTTGGCCAATCCGGAGCCACTAGTATCGTTCTTACTCCGCTTTGCCGTATGATTCTCAATACCTTTGGTATGAGAGGCAGAGGAGGAAACACATACACCGACTGGTACACCCAAGGTGTTACCAGCGCGTCCACAGCTATTGCCTGCGGATCTCTTGACCTGGCGCAATACCTGTCCAGTTTTTTGTTGAGGCGAGACGCCATCATGTCCACCATTGGTCTTTCCCAACGGTTTATTAGCATGTGGAAAACTTCTGGATGAAGTCCCCACTCTCCCGGGTGAAGATCGTGTCTGCTGAGGAAGTCTGCTTCCCAGTTGTCCACTCCCGGGATGAACACTGCTGACAGTGCTATCACGTGATTCTCCGCCCAGCGAAGGATCCTGGCAGCTTCTGCCATTGCACTCCTGCTTCTTGTGCCGCCCTGTCTGTTTACATGGGCGACTGCCGTGATGTTGTCCGACTGGATCAACACCGGTCTTCCTTGAAGCAGAGGTTCCGCCTGGCTTAGAGCATTGTAGATTGCTCTTAGTTCCAGAATGTTTATGTGAAGAGACTTTTCCAGGCTCGACCACACTCCCTGGAAGTTTCTTCCTTGTGTGACTGCTCCCCAGCCTCTCAGGCTGGCGTCCGTGGTCACCAGGATCCAATCCTGTATGCCGAATCTGCGGCCCTCCAATAGATGAGCCCTCTACAACCACCACAGAAGAGATACCCTTGTCCTTGGAGACAGGGTTATCCGCAGGTGCATCTGAAGATGCGTGCATTGATGTACAGACACCTTTCCTGGTTTTAGGAGATTCCTGACCAGGTCGGATAACTCCTTGGCTTTTTCCTCGGGAAGAAAAACCTTTTTCTGAACCGTGTCCAGAATCATCCCTAGGAACAGCAGACGAGTTGTCGGTATTAATTGGGATTTTGGAATATTCAGAATCCATCCGTGCTGCTTTAGCACCTCTTGAGATATTGCTAATCCCATCTCTAGCTGTTCTCTGGACCTTGCCCTTATTAGGAGATCGTCCAAGTATGGGATAATTAATACGCCTTTTCTTCGAAGAAGAATCATCATCTCGGCCATTACCTTTGTAAAGACCCGAGGTGCCGTGGACAAACCAAACGGCAGCGTCTGAAACTGATAGTGACAGTTTTGTACAACGAACCTGAGGTACCCCTGGTGTGAGGGGTAAATTGGAACGTGGAGATACGCATCCTTGATGTCCAAGGATACCATAAAGTCCCCTTCTTCCAGGTTCGCTATCACTGCTCTGAGTGACTCCATCTTGAACTTGAACTTCTTTATGTACAGGTTCAAGGACTTCAGATTTAGAATAGGCCTTACCGAGCCATCCGGCTTCGGTACCACAAATAGAGTGGAATAATACCCCTTCCCTTGTTGTAGAAGAGGTACCTTGACTATCACCTGCTGAGAGTACAGCTTGTGAATGGCTTCCAAAACCGTCTCCCTTTCGGAAGGGGACGTTGGTAAAGCAGACTTCAGGAAACGGCGAGGTGGATCTGTCTCTAATTCCAACCTGTACCCCTGAGATATTATCTGCAGGATCCAGGGATCTACCTGCGAGTGAGCCCACTGCGCGCTGTAATTTTTGAGACGACCTCCCACCGTCCCCAAGTCCGCTTGAGAAACCCCAGCGTCATGCTGAGGCTTTTGTAGAAGCCGGGGAGGGCTTCTGTTCCTGGGAAGGAGCTGCCTGTTGCTGTTTCTTCCCTCGACCTCTGCCTCGTGGCAGATATGAATAGCCCTTTGCTCTCTTATTTTTAAAGGAACGAAAGGGCTGCGGTTGAAAAGTCGGTGCCTTTTTCTGTTGGGGAGTGACTTGAGGTAGAAAGGTGGATTTCCCGGCTGTAGCCGTGGCCACCAAATCTGATAGACCGACTCCAAATAACTCCTCCCCTTTATACGGCAAAACTTCCATATGCCGTTTTGAATCCGCATCGCCTGTCCACTGTCGCGTCCATAAAGCTCTTCTGGCCGAAATGGACATAGCACTTACCCGTGATGCCAGTGTGCAGATATCCCTCTGTGCATCACGCATATAAAGAAATGCATCCTTTATTTGTTCTAACGACAGTAAAATATTGTCCCTGTCCAGGGTATCAATATTTTCAATCAGGGACTCTGACCAAACTACCCCAGCACTGTACATCCAGGCAGTCGCTATAGCTGGTCGTAGTATAACACCTGCATGTGTGTATATACTTTTTTGGATATTTTCCATCCTCCTATCTGATGGATCTTTAAGTGCGGCCGTCTCAGGAGAAGGTAACGCCACTTGTTTTGATAAGCGTGTTAGCGCCTTGTCCACCCTAGGAGGTGTTTCCCAGCGCTCCCTAACCTCTGGCGGGAAAGGGTATAATGCCAATAATTTCTTTGAAATTATCAGCTTTTTATCAGGGGCAACCCACGCTTCATCACACACGTCATTTAATTCTTCTGATTCAGGAAAAACTATAGGTAGTTTTTTCACACCCCACATAATACCCTGTTTAGTGGTACCTGTAGTATCAGCTAAATGTAACGCCTCCTTCATTGCCAAAATCATATAACGTGTGGCCCTACTGGAAAATACGGTTGATTCGTCACCGTCACCACTGGAATCAGTGCCTGTGTCTGGGTCTGTGTCGACCGACTGAGGCAAAGGGCGTTTTACAGCCCCTGACGGTGTTTGAGGCGCCTGGACAGGCACTAATTGATTGTCCGGCCGCCTCATGTCGTCAAACGACTGCTTTAGCGTGTTGACACTATCCCGTAATTCCATAAATAAAGGCATCCATTCTGGTGTCGACCCCCTAGGAGGTGACATCCCCATATTTGGCAATTGCTCCGCCTCCACACCAATATCGTCCTCATACATGTCGACACACACGTACCGACACACAGCAGACACACAGGGAATGCTCTAAACGAAGACAGGACCCACTAGCCCTTTGGGGAGACAGAGGGAGAGTCTGCCAGCACACACCAAAAAGCGCTATATATGACAGGGATAGCCTTATAATAAGTGCTCCCTTATAGCTGCTTTATATATATCAAGATATTGCCATTAAATTTGCCCCCCCTCTCTGTTTTACCCTGTTTCTGTAGTGCAGTGCAGGGGAGAGACCTGGGAGCCGTCCTGACCAGCGGAGCTGTGAGAGGAAATGGCGCCGTGTGCTGAGGAGATAGGCCCCGCCCCTTTTTCGGCGGGCTCGTCTCCCGCTATTTTGTGAATACAGGCAGGGGTTAAATATCTCCATATAGCCTCTGGGGGCTATATGTGAGGTATTTTTAGCCTTTATATAGGTTTACATTTTGCCTCCCAGGGCGCCCCCCCCCAGCGCCCTGCACCCTCAGTGACTGCGTGTGAAGTGTGCTGAGAGGAAAATGGCGCACAGCTGCAGTGCTGTGCGCTACCTTTAGAAGACTGCAGGAGTCTTCAGCCGCCGATTCTGGACCTCTTCTTACTTCAGCATCTGCAAGGGGGCCGGCGGCGCGGCTCCGGTGACCATCCAGGCTGTACCTGTGATCGTCCCTCTGGAGCTGATGTCCAGTAGCCAAGAAGCCAATCCATCCTGCACGCAGGTGAGTTCACTTCTTCTCCCCTCTGTCCCTCGTTGCAGTGATCCTGTTGCCAGCAGGAATCACTGTAAAATAAAAAACCTAAGCTAAACTTTCTCTAAGCAGCTCTTTATGAGAGCCACCTAGAATTGCACCCTTCTCGGTCGGGCACAAAAATCTAACTGGAGTCTGGAGGAGGGTCATAGGGGGAGGAGCCAGTGCACACCACCTGATCTGGAAAAGCTTTACTTTTTCTGCCCTGTCTCCTGCGGAGCCGCTATTCCCCATGGTCCTTTCAGGAACCCCAGCATCCACTAGGACGATAGAGAAATGGGGATGCCAACTTCGTTTTCTGGGCATACTGAAGCCAGTGGCTGCATCCTTGGACTCAGCCTCACTGGCGCCAGCAGCCAGTTTTACATGTCATACCGAGTATCCTGAGGGTCACGCAAAGAGTTCCAATGCTGTGTCTTGGACGCAGCAGCAGAACACAGAGACTGGCAGGAGGCGTCTATTTACACAAGCTGCCTCCTGTGGCATTAGCATATTATCGCATAGCTGCTGCGTCTCTGTACATTAGCGCCCATGTCTGAGCCGGGCTCCGAGTGGAATATATCACTTACTTCAGAGGTGCGCAATTACAAAAATACAGTTGCAAAAACAAAGGGACCAGAGATGAGGTGAAACATACAAGACAAACTTTTGTTGTTATCCCATTCTCTGGATAAAAATGCATTTTTGCTTGACACAAATCACATATAGAAATAACTATGCTGTAACTCATAGGGGCAGATGTACGAAGCCTTGGAGACTGATAAAGTGGAGAGAGATAAAGTACCAGCCAATCAGCTCCTAACTGTCATTTTTCAAACATATGGGCTCATTTATCTCTCACAAAAGCCTAGTACATCTCCCTTTAGTATGGATTGTGGTCTGTGGAACTCAGTAGAAGCCAGTCACAATCACACTGAAACTAGGCTGTTCCTCACCTCTATAGGGAATTGAAGTGCTTTGCATGTCGACACCCACTAGATGGCGTCTGGTGATGCAATTCAAGTATTGCTCCGTTTGGAAGCACACAGCCATCGGCGCTGACATAACTCTTATGTTGCTCCATTATTTTGACGGGCTGGTAACTAGTAAAGGATTAATGCACCACCTAATGTAAATATACAGCGCATCCGGAAAGTATTCACAACGCTTCACTTTTTCCACATTTTGTTATGTCACAACCTTATTCCAAAATGGAATAAATTCATTTTTCCCTCAAAATTCTACACACAATTCCCCATAATGACAAAGTGAAAAGTTATTTTGCGATATTTGCAAATGTATTAAAAATAAAAAACTAAGAAATCACACGTACATTAAGTATTCACAGCCTTTGCTCAATACTTTGTTGATGCACCTTTGGCAGCAATTACAGCCTCAAATCTTTTTGAATATGATGCCACAAGCTTGGCACACCTATATTTGGGCAGTTTCGCCCAATCGTCTTTGCAGCACCTCTCAAGCGCCATCAGGTTGGATGGGAAGCGTTGGTGCACAGCCATTTTCAGATCTCTCCAGAGATGTTCAATCGTATTCAAGTCTGGGCTCTGGCTCTCTCAAGGACATTCACAGAGTTGTCCTGAAGCCACTCTTTTGATATCTTGGCTGTGTGCTTAGGGTCATTGCCCCGCTGAAAGATAAACCATTGCCCCACTCTGAGGTCAAGAGCGCTCTGGAGCAGGCTTTCATCCAGGATGTCTCTGTATATTGCTGCATTCATCTTTCCCTCTAGTCTCTCAGTTCCTGAAGCTGAAAAACATACCCACAGCATGATGCTGCCACCACCATGCTTCACTGTAGGGATGGTACTGGCCTGGTGATAAGCGGTGCCTGGTTTACTCTAAACATGATTCCTGGCATTCATGCCAAAGAGTTAAATCTTTGTCTCATCCGACCAAAGAATTTTGTTTTTCATGGTCAGAGTCCTTCAGGTGCATTTTGGCAAACTCCAGGAGGGCTGCCATGTGCTTTTTATTAAGGAGTGGCTTACGTCTGGCCACTCTACCATACAGGCCTGATTGGTGGATTGCTGCAGAGATGGTTGTCCTTCTGGAAGGTTCTCCTCTCTCCACAGACGAATGCTGTAGGTCTGACAGAGTGACCATCGGGTACTCGGTCACCTTCCTGACTAGGGCCCGTCTCCCCTGATCACTCAGTCTAGATGGCCAGCCAGCTCTAGGAAGAGTCCTGGTGGTTCCGAACTTCTTCCATTACGGATGATGGAGGCAACTGTGCTCATTGGGACCTTAAAAGCAGCAGATATTTTTCTGTACCCTTCCCCAGATTTGTACCTCAAGACAATCCTGTCTCGGAGATCTACAGACAATTCCTTTGACTTTATGCTTGGTTTGTACCTAGACATTGTCACAATCCTGACTGTAGGTTTCATACTTGGTGACTTACCCCTGCCATCTGTCCTGGATCCTGTGTCTTTTCACTCACGGAGTTAAACAGCTTGTCAGCACTGTGAGTTTTCCCGAGTTCTCTGCCTGAAAGGTAGTAGTTAATTAGCTCCACCTGTGGTGATCTCCTGTGTGAGGCTGAATTCAGTAATCTGAACTTTAGGCCTAAAAGCCAGCATCCTGTGTTTTGCAGAAGTTCAGGCTTCAGTGTTCTCTCGGCCTGCTAGGCCTCATTCTACATCACAGCCTTGTCTAGAGTAGTCACATGACAGTGACTGTTCACCTGAATCAGAGTTGTCCAATCCTCTGCCAGTCTGAGACTCTCTGCATCACCTAATCCTGCTCTCCAATCACCAAGGACCAGGAAGTATAAGTTGGGAGACTGAGTTAGAAACTGGGCCAGTTCCTCGTGTCACACACAGCTATGTGTGAGCCTTAATGCTGAGCTCCCTAAAGTTGTGATCTCCAGAGCTCCCGTATCCCTGTGGCCTCCGTGCCTCTGCACCTCCGTGCCTCTGCATCTCCGTGACTCAGCACCCCGTGCCTCTGCATCTCCGTGCCTCTGCATCTCCGTGCCTCTGCACCTCCGTGCCTCTGCACCTCCGTGCCTCTGCACCTCCGTGCCTCTGCACCCCGTGCCTCAGCATCCCAGTGCCTCAGCATCCCCGTGCCTCTGCACCTCCGTGCCTCTGCACCTCCGTGCCTCCAGCACCTCGTGCTTCCAGCATCTCCGTGCCTCAGTACCTCCGTGCCTCAGTATCTCCGTGCCTCAGCACCTCTGTGCTTCCAGCACCTTGTGCCTCAGCACCCCCGTGCCTCAGTACCTCCGTGCCTCAGTACCTCCGTGCCTCAGTATCTCCGTGCCTCAGTATCTCCGTGCCTCAGCACCTCCGTGCTTCCAGCACCTCGTGCCTCAGCACCCCCGTGCCTCAGCACCTCGTGCTTCCAGCACCTCCGTGACTCAGCACCTCGTGCCTCCAGTACCTCCGTGCTTTCAGCACCCCGTGCCTCAGCACCTTCGTGCCTCCAGTACCTCCGTGCCTCAGCACCCCCGTGCTTCCAGCACCTCCGTGCTTCCAGCACCTCCGTGACTCAGCACCTCGTGCCTCCAGTACCTCCGTGCTTTCAGCACCCCGTGCCTCAGCACCTTCGTGCCTCCAGTACCTCCGTGCCTCAGCACCCCCGTGCTTCCAGCATCTCCGTGCTTCCAGCATCTCCGTGACTCAGCACATCGTGCCTCCAGTACCTCCGTGCTTTCAGCACCCCGTGCCTCAGCACCTCCGTGCCTCAGCACCTCCGTGCCTCCAGCACCCCTGTGCCTCCAGCACCTCCGTGCCTCAGCACCTCCGTACTTCCAGCACCCCAGTGTCTCTACGCACCCCAGTGTCTCTACGCACCCCAGTGTCTATTCGCACCCCAGTACCTCCAAGCACCTCAGTGCGTCCAAGCACTTCCGTGCCTCCTAGCACCTTAGTGTCTCCAAGCATCTCAGTGTCTCCAAGCACCCAGTGCACTTTAGCGCAGTTGTACCTGGTATCTTCACTGATTCATCAGCGCCTTTCCAGTTCTGTCTTTCAGGAGACCTTCAGCGTCCACACGTGCCTCCTGTCTGCCGACCTAATCCTGCATGAGGAGAACCTAGATTCAGCCATCTCTGCTGCGGTTCCTCTTCCCAGTCACCGGAAGAAACCCCGAGTCCACAACACTCCCAAACCAGGTCAGTGGTAGTATTCATATAATTCTCCAGTCGCCCGCACAGACTTCACTAACCCCGGGTTCACAAAACCACAGTCATGACAGACATGCACTGTCAAGTGTGGGACCTTATATAGACAGGTATGTGCCTTTCCAAATCATGTCCAATCAACTGAATTTACCGCAGGTGGACTCCAATTAAGCTGCATGAACATCTCAAGGATGATCAGTGGAAACAGGATGCACCTGAGCTCAATTTTGAGCTTCATGGCAAAGGCTGTGAATACTTATGTACATGTGATTTCTTAGTTTTTATTTTTAATAAACCTGCAAAAATCTTTAAAAAAAACTTTTTTCATGTTGTCATTATGGGGTATTGTATGTAGAATTTTGAGGGGAAATTAATTTATTCCATTTTGGAATAGGGCTGTAACATAACAAAATGTGGAAAAAGTGAAGTGCTGTGAATTCTTTCCTGATGCACTGTAAGGTAAGGTGTAAGGTGTAGGTGCACTGTGTCTAGCATTACTGATAGGGTAGTCTGGTTATGTATTGATCAATGCATGTGGCTGCAGCTACATGCATTGATCAATACATAACCAAACTCCACTATTTATTATATGCTAAGCTGTATGATATCAGTAATGCTAGAGATAGTGCACCTACAACACCTCCCCCCTTTTCTCTGTAGAACTACAAGTCTCAGTAGGTAGCACCTCACATTACTGGCAGCTATAGGTATGCAGTCTAAGGCCGCTCCCTAGGATGACAGAATACACTTGGAGTTCCGTGACCTGTATAAAAGCACTCGACCTGTGCCCTCCTACTTTTATATGGTTATCGAATGCCTTGTGACTTCTAATTTCCTTATATCTCACAGGTGGCATGCATTAAGGGGGTAATTCAGATCTGATCGTAGATGTGCTAAATTTAGCACATCTACGATCAGTTACTCTGACATGCGGGGGGACGGCCAGCACAGGGCTAGTCCACCCCGTATGTCAGGCCTTAGCCCCCCTCCCCCCCGCACAGGTGCAAAAGCATCACACGTCAGTGCTGCTTTTGCATCTGCCGAGTAGCTCCCTGCCTGCGCAGCTACCTACCG
Source organism: Pseudophryne corroboree (assembly GCF_028390025.1). Taxonomy (NCBI): domain Eukaryota; kingdom Metazoa; phylum Chordata; class Amphibia; order Anura; family Myobatrachidae; genus Pseudophryne; species Pseudophryne corroboree. The sequence continues at coordinate 195,306,248 of NC_086444.1, read as the reverse complement.
CATTCCGGGTTGCAGCGGCTGTGCGTGACATCTCGCAGCCGCCACGGCCTGCCCCTGAACGGTCTAGACACGCCTGCGTTGTTTGGAACGCGCCCCACCAACGGCGTTCTAATGCTGTTGGCAAGCCCCCTCCCGCCCCGCGACCGCCTCTGCCTGTCAATCAGGCGATTGGGCCTCCCAGGGTGCATGTGCACTCCCCAAAGGGCTTCAGACTGCGATCGCTGCCGCTGCACCAATCCAGTCTGAATTAGGCCCTATGTCCAATATATTACAAACAGCATTGCATTAAACACTGTACATTACTGGGACAAAAAGAAAACATGCTAGAGCTTTTCCCATTCACATTAAGCTAATGTGATTGTCCATGCGTATACTAAATAAAATATATTTTTGTCATAAGGTCTTTTAGATGTACTCCATGTTCCCGCAGCTGTGAGGGATACTAACAGTGTTGTATGCAATCTGAAATATCTCCTTTCCACACGGCTTTGTACTTAACAACAAAGACAGTAAAATACACTGTGGCTGAAATTCACATGCATCTCACATGTTCTACCAGAAGCCAGCAACAAAAGAGCTGGGATCCCCAGCCTCAGTTCTGTGCATAGCAAACTGGTGTAATTGGCAAATGATTGCTTCTTTATGCTAAATAGGTGTCAGGGGATTTTCACACCATTATCAATCGTCTGTGATCTGAATAGTGGTTCACAGGTTCTTAATAACCACTTAATCATGTATTGCACCCTTTGTAGGGCATGGCGGTGTATACAACCTTTCCTTCAGCTCTTTAAGTGCTAGTTGTGGACAAAGTTAACCTTTGCACAAAGCGCTCAGGAAAGAAGTGCAGCCAGTGAGTAAAACTGTCTAATACCTCTGGTATCCCATCCATCCTTGTTAACAATGTAATTACAATCTCCTTTTCCCCAGTCTTGAACTCCAGGATCCCAGTGTTTCCATAGAATTCATTGCTGTCCTTGGGTTCTATGGTGTAGCGTAGAAACTGCTTTACAAGGATACCTTTGGACCGAGCAATCCTGAGCTCAACAGAATCTCCTTCCTAGAACAGAGAAAATGAATAATGTACCGATCAGTTTCAATCTTAAAGGAGAGAAAACAAACATCAAACTTACACAGTATAGCTCAGAGCTGCAAACTGTGAACAGCTGGCAATGATTGGGGATGTGCCACGTCCATTGTTCTGGCACTGATGAGTTCTAATAAGAATTAAATAATTATATGCAAGTGGGATATTCAGCTCTGCATACCCAGCTGGATCTGTGCTATCAGCCCATAAGTCTTAGAAAACAAGAGACAAATAATTAGTGATTCGTATGTCTCTGCCCTCAATTCACACAATCGGGATTCAATTTGTTAGGGGTTTGCGTGGCAATGCCATTCCTATGTAGCAGAGGCCATGCCAATATCATCATGTATTTTAAGAAAGGATTTACAGGTAAGGCCTTAAGGAAAGGTGTGCAACAGCTGTTGCCATTAAAGACGCAAGGCCAAGGGGGCAGTAACGTCGCGGTCCCTATGGCACCTGTCTACATCTCGATTACATAGAAAGGTGCCAGGTACCAATATTCCTGCTCCTGGAGCTGTTCTGTGAAGTCATGATGTCAGCTGTGCCGGGACCCGGAGGTACTTGCCCAGGGTCCATAACAAACTTTGCAGGGGTGAGTATGTGGTCGCGGTTGCAGCTATTATTACAAATTAATCAGTGTTGAGTTATAATAAGGATGACACAGGAGTCAGTAGGATAGCCTGAATTTGGACAAAGTATACATATCTGAATGTATGCTGTTACATTGGTGGTTCTGAATGCGTAGTTGGCTGATAGGAACATCCGAGGATCTACATGTGTAGGCTTACCATAACATACCTTTAAACTGGGGTGCTCATGGAGTAGACAGGTTCTGTGGCTGATAAAAACCAGGTGAAATGCAGTTTTGAAGCCAGCCAGCCACAGAACCTGTGTAATTCATTAATATCCCTGTTTTAAAGGGATAGTATGGTAAGCCTATACATGTGTCTAGGGTGACCATATCATCCCTTTTACCTGGGACACTCATGGATTACACAGGTTCTGTGGCTGATTAACACCAGCTGAAATGTAGGCTTGAAGTCAGCCAACCACAGAACTTGTGTAATCCATGAGCGTCCCAGGTAAAAGGGATAATATGGTCACCCTAGTCTAGCCACAATTTCTAAATTGAAGATCACAGCTACAATATTATTATTTAGTATTTTCTGATACCATGCTAAATTGTGTAACCAAATGTATATGAGTTATCTTGGAAATCTCTAATTTAGCTTGTAACATCAATAAAGTAATATACATACCTCCCAACATGACCCTCTCCAGGAGGGACACAATGCTCTGCTCCTGGACTTCCCTCATAATTTATGATTGCCATCACCTGTGCTGAAACACCTTTCTTATCCATTAACCCAGTGTTTCCCAACCTCGTTCCTCAAGGCACACTAACAGTGCAGGTTTTAGTGATATCCAGGCTTCAGCACAGGTGACTTAATTAGTACCTCAGTTACTTTGATTTAACCATCTGTGCTGAAGCCTGGATATCACTAAAACCTGCACTGTTGGTGTGCCTTGAGGACCGCGGTTGGGAATGCCTGCATTAACCTGATCAAAACAGGTGCTGGCAATCATACATTAAGAGAAAAGTCCAGAAGCAGAACATTTTGTCCCTCCTGGAGAGGGTCATGTTGGGAGGTATGAATATACAATACTAAAAAGTATAAGAACAAAGAATAAAAGTAACTATAACACATAAAAAGTAACATTTACAAATATGCTTACTTTTACACTATAAGGACCTCTGTGAGACGGAGAGAATTCAAACACTCCTCCCGGATCATCGTTTTCCAGTATAGTTAGTTCACAGCTGGTAAATCCTGACTTCAGGACCTGATTTTCCACATTGACACTTTAAGATGTTCAAAGTGAATATCGTTAGATATATATATATATTAATATATATTGAGATACTGACACTGGCCCTCATTCCGAGTTGTTCGCTCGCTAGCTGCTTTTAGCAACATTGCACACGCTAAGCCGCCGCCTACTGGGAGTGAATCTTAGCTTTGCAGAATTGCGAACGAAAGATTCGCATAATTGCGAATAGAAATTTCTTTGCCGTTTCTGAGTAGCTCGGGACTTACTCTGCCACTGCGATCAGTTCAGTCAGTTTCGTTCCTGGTTTGACGTCACAAACACACCCAGCGTTCGCCTAGACACTCCCCCGTTTCTCCAGCCACTCCCGCGTTTTTCCCAGAAACGGCAGCGTTTTTCCGCACACACCCATAAAACGGCCAGTTTCCGCCCAGAAACACCCACTTCCTGTCAATCACACTCCGATCACCAGAACGATGAAAAATCCTCGTTATGCCATGAGTAAAATACCTAACTTTTGAGTAAAATAACTAACCGCATGCGCTCTGCGAACCTTGCGCATGCGCAGTAAGCGACTAATCGCAATATAGCGAAACTCTGCAACGAGCGAACAACTCGGAATGAGGGCCACTGACAGCAAAACAAGTTAGTAACACAGCCACATATTAGAGAAAGAAAATAGCTTATTGATATATTGTAGTAGTAATAAATGTGTAATAATCTCACTTATGCTCTAAACTCCTTAAATGTGTTGTCTAGAAGCAACTCACCTCCTTCCTTTCCAATCTGATTTTCGTCCCCACCCGTCAACTAAAACTGCCCTAACCAAAGTCACCATCAACCTGCACACTACAAATTCCAAGGGTTACTTTTTTAGACTGATCGTCTTTTACCTCACTGTGGCATTCAACAGTGTCAACCACCCTCTGCCTTCAAATCCTTCATTCCATTTGCCTTTGTGGCACTGCCATCTCATGGTTCACTTCCTACTTGTCCAACAGTTTCATCTTCCTCCTCCATTTCACCTACCTTCCCTCTTTCTGTTTGTGTTCCCTAAAGATATGTCCTTGGTCCTATAGTCTACTCCCCTTTATACCTCATCCCTTGGCAAGCTCACATCTATCTTTTGACCTTAATATCACTTGTACCATGATAACAACCAGCTCCATCTCTCTTATTCTGACCTCAACCCTCACATCCTAGGATATATTATCTGCTGTATGGCTCATTTAACTCTCATGATGCTCAAACTCTGCTGACAATTGTTCCACAGGCTCCCTGTCCTTCTCAAAATTAAATGCAAACTCCTCTTGCTCACCTTCAAAGCCCTCAACTACTAATCCTCTCAATACTTCTCCAAACTCATTCCCACTCAGGGCCGTCTTTTCGTATGGGCTCAATGGGCTCTTGCCCAAGGGCCCCAAGAGTATAAGGGCCTAGCCTGATGGCTGAGGGTCCCCTCTTTCCGGGGGTACCAGATTTTTGAAAATCGTCCCTGGGGAACTGGAGATATCAGACTTGTAAGCAGTGGTCCTCATCCAAGCCTGTTAATTGCTCTTCCCAGCAAGATATCTTGGGTTCTGTCTGACTTAGAGTTTTTCTGAGGGTATACTCCAAAAGCCGTGACTCTCACCTTTTGGTGGACACTGGCAGCTTGTCTCTACTATGCCCAAAACCAGAGATATCAGCCTTCAAGCAGCTGGTCCCTGCTCCAGTTCCAGTTTTAGATTTTCATTGGTGAATTGCTCTGGCTCCTGAACTCTGATCCCCAAGTCCATAGAGCCTCCTGAAAGTTGTGAGTCTCTAAATTTTTTTATCCCATTCAAAACTAAGAAATATATTTTCAAGAACTTGAGATATCTGCAGTCAAGCAAGCTGCCCTCCCACCGGAAAATGATAAATATTAAGCCCACTCCACTATACACCCCTCCCCTACGTATTAAACACCCCCTACCACCCTGGAAGTCATGTACCAGGGCTTCTTCATTCAGCCCAATGCCCCCTTCTACAGTTTAGCCCCATCTGTGCAGTAAAGGAGTAATTGGCAGAAATTACTGCTCCAGGTCCTACATGCTGAGAGGAAGATAGAACACCCCCTACCACCCGCGGAACATCAAAGCTGCCTCTGGGTAGGGGACCCAGTGCATTGCTGTGCCCAGGGGCCTACACTGCTGTTAAGACATCCCTGTTCCCACTCACACTTCCTTCCACCCTCATAGAGTGATTGCTGCCTCACCTCCTCCCTAATCACCTCCTACCATGCCTGGCTCCAGCATTTCACACGTGATGATCCTATCGTCTGGAAGGCCACAGCAAGCATTCGCCCAGTCTTCATGCCTTCAAACATGCCCTGAAAACTCATATCTTTAGCCAAGCCTACCATCCCTCCTCCTGACTCATCGTCCTCAACAATACCCAACTCTACTCCAAACTCACCATTTGTGTCCACATGCAGCCACTTTAGAATTTAATTACCTAATCTGCTGATTTAATTACAGTATATACAGTATATCTGTAAATAGTGTTATTTATGTAAGAATTCTGTTGACATTTGTACTTTGTATTGTGTGCAGTGCTGCATGATCCTTGCGGAATCTAATAGGTAAAAGCTAATAAAACTGATAATAATAATAATAATAATAATAATAATAATATTGACTTTGTTTAAAAAGTACTTTAAATGCTAAATAATCCTTGCTCACAACATGATCACTGTTCATTTATATGATAAATACTAACCTTAACAAATATCAACAGAGATTGTAAGAAAAGTACATTTTTAACTAAAGCAGTGGCAGTAACATGGAGTAATTTTTCTTTATCAAAAGTAGTTATACAGTCATATACTAAAAGTCCAAGGAATTTAAAAAAAAACTCAGATAATCATTGTCCCATATATGCCTTGGATTCACAGACAGCTGTGAATCAGATACAGATTACAGATCTCCACCTCTATGGTGGAGCCAGATTCAGGAGGAGTTAGTGGCAAATTTCCATACAGGTGGCACTTGTTTGATTGCAGCACTTGGATACATGTGCTGGTACTGTCAACCCAAAAAGTATCAATAACTGCTAAATATTTCCACTGTACTTTACCATATGCCATCTTGAATGGAGTGCAAATGGGTAGGACATGCACATACTGCCCCTGTAAGCTGTCATACTTTGTAAATATGTATATATTGTTTTATTATTAAATCATCAAATGAGGGCCTATAACTAATGAATAAAAATAATAAAATTAGGCAGGTGGGACGCGGCCGTTACTGTTGTGCCTAGGGGCGCCCTCACCAATAAATCCGCCTCTGGGAGGAATGCAGAGGTCATGTTCCTGGGAAAACTGTCTCTCAAGGGGGCATTCTGTTTTCCCCACCTCTATTTAACCTCTTCTACTCTCCTCCTCATACGACTTCCTCTATTGGCTAAAAGTCAGACAGTCAGCAAATCCAACTGCCTTGACTTCCTTTCCCTCCTTACCCGTTTCCCTACACATTATTCTCTGCATCTGTGCCATTTCTCTCTCTCTCTGTCTCCCATTTTGTATTTGTCTCTGTGTGTATAGTTTTGTCTGGGTACCTAAGTCTACCTGTCTACCCATGTGTGTCTTTGCCCTAACTGTGCATGTTTGCCTATGGTCCCATCCTACATGTGTGCCTCTGCTTGCATCTCCATGTGCGTGTAATGCCTGATGCCTGCCTGGAGTACGCTGTATACTGTAATGTGTATTGAAAGAACTGACATGCTGTTGAACCACTGTACTCAACAATATCTGGAATGTGTTGTCTTTTACTGCTGTGACGTTATCTCTAAGATTTGTTTAAAGTACACTATTACCATCAACTGAAATTATTGTGCTGGAGCAAGGTAGCAAAGTGTCCAGTGCCCTCCAATGTCTTATTTCAGCTTTGGGGGGTAGCGGGCCCTGACAGGGATGCACATGTATCACCAGGTCTGGTGGGGGATAACCCATCCATACCAGTGGAGTTTATGTGATTGTGACATGATGTCACTCTCACATCCTCTGCCATCATTTTACCAGGATACTCGTGACAGTGGGTGGTAGTCTTCATCTGTTCATTTTACCAAACAATTTGGTGGCATGTTAGGAAGTCTGGTGGAAAGCAGTAAGGACCGCAGGCATGTGGGGAGGTCTGATGGAAAGTGGTAAGGATTGCAGGCACTTGGGGAGGTCTGATGGGACGTGGCAAAGATTGCAGGCATATGGGGAGGTCTGATGGGAAGTGCAGGCATGTGGGGAGGTCTTATGGGAAGTGGTAAGGATTGCAGGCATATGGGGAGGTCTGATGGGAAGAGGTAAAGATTATAGGCATATGGGGAGGTCTGATAGAAAGTGGCAAAGATTGCAGGCATGTGGGGAGGTCTGATAGGAAGTGGGAAAGATTGCAGGCATGTGGGGAGGTCTTATGGGAAGTGGTAAGGATTGCAAGTATGTGTAGAGGTCTGGTTGAAAGTGGGAGGGACTGCAGGCATGTGGGGAGGTCTGGTGGGAGGTGGTAAGGATTGCAGGTATGTGGGGAGGTCTGATAAGAAGTGGCAAGGATTACAGGCATGTGGGGAGGTCTGATGGTAGGTGATAAGTATTGCAGTCATGTTGGGAGGTCTGATGGGAGGTGACATGGATTGCAGGCATGTGGGGAGCTCTGATGGGAAGTGGTAAGGATTGCAGACATTTGGAGAGGTCTGGTGGGAAGCGGGAAGGATTGCAGGCATTTGGAGAGGTCTGGTGGGAAGGATTGCAGGCATTTGGAGAGGTCTGGTGGGAAGTGGGGAGGATTGCAGGCATGTGGAGAGATCTGGTGGGAAGTGAGAAGGATTGCAGGCATGTGGAGATGTCTGATGGGAGGTGGTAAGGATTGCAGGCATGTTGGGAGGACTGATGGGAAGTAATAAGGATTGCAGCATGTGGGGAGGTCTGATGGGAAGTTGTAAGGATTGCAGGCATGTGGAGAGGTCTGGGAAGTGGGAAGGACTCCAGGCATGTGGAGATATCTGATGGGAGGTGGTAAGGATTGCAGGCATGTTGGGAGGTCTGATGGGAAGTTATAAGGATTGCAGCATGTGGGGCGGTCTGATGGGAAGTGGTAAGGATTGCAGGCATGCGGAGAGGTCTGGTGGGAAGTGGGAAGGACTGCAGGCATGTGGAGATATCTGATGGGAGGTGGTAAGGATTGCAGGCATGTTGGGAGGTCTGATGGGAAGTAATAAGGATTGCAGCATGTGGGGAGGTCTGATGGGAAGTGGTAAGGATTGCAGGCATGTGGAGAGGTCTGGTGGGAAGTGGGAAGGACTGCAGGCATGTGGAGATATCTGATGGGAGGTGGTAAGGATTGCAGGCATGTTGGGAGGTCTGATGGGAAGTAATAAGGATTGCAGGCATGTGGAGATGTCTGAGGGGCACGAAAACGGCATGTGGAGCTTGTTTACACTATAGGGGTTTCATGTGCTTGCTTCAGGTGCCAATGCTCCTGCATCCACTGGGCTGTTAGAAGAGGTGGACCAAGGAGAATGAGGCCCTACCTGTTTCACTTCTACTGGCCTCCCCAATTTCTGATTGTAGCCCCAACTGCAGCAATACCAATACAGTAACATAATGCTGATATGACAGTACATCTGTTTTTGGTGTTTTTCATGAATTAACCAGTGAAAACATACTGTGACATTTTAAGATAAAATAATGCATTTTCTTAATTTGTCTATTTTTTCATAACTAAAAATACAGTGGCAGAGATTGTTTGGAGAAGAGTATTTTTTTATGTCCTTCTCAACACTGTAGCTATGAAAGTGTATTCACTGTAAGCAGATGTACAGGTATTTCCCTTATATGAGCTTAAACAGTAGATCACAGCAGTGCATGCACACACATAACCACACAGACATGCACAGGGTAAGATATAGCTCAGTATTTATATTACACCCAGTTGCAGGTAGGTCTGCCGTAATTCAGAGACTTATTATTCAGTCAGTTCACACACTTATTGCACTTACCCAAAGTAAACCACAAATCTTTCTGTCTCTACCCTGGCAAAACAGGAAGGGATCAGGGAGGAAGAGCGAAGGAATGAAAGGACACTGCCAAAACCTCAATAAACAGCATAAGAATAAAAAAGCACTTTTATTCTTTAAGCATACATAATGTTGCTGACTTTATGGGAGCTCTATTTGTTGGGTGCTGCCCTGTTTGCAAAGCCTAGAAAGGGAATTTGTCAGCTCTTTCTTATGAGAGGTGACCCTACGACCAAACAGCATGTCAGAACCCATTTAAGACATCCCCTGCCAACCCTCTTTCCGCAGGAGTGCTGCCAAGCTATAGTCCGTGGCTGCAAAGCAAATTGGGACCAAAGAAAAGTGTTTGTTTAGTCTTAATATAGTTTATGTATGCATAATATAAATGGTTTGTAATAAATATGTGTTTGCTCCATACCTTTAAAACCCTAAATATGTAAAAATAGATGAGTTTTCAATACACCCAACTGAGTCTCAAAGTAAGAACCAATATTTGTCACGTTTTGCATAATTTTATCAATAGTTATGCAACAGATATGCATTGATAATGTTTACTTAAACGTAGCTTAACCGAACACTGTTGTATAAAAGCATAACTCCCAACATTTCTCTGCAGGAAAGAGGCACTGTTATGCAAAATTAAGCGGCTGTGACCTCGCCACAAGGGAACTTGGCCTCATGGGAAATGCTTTGCCAGCAAGCCTCACCGCATTTTCAACATGTTGTCGGCATGCCCGGCACTCCGGGAGCTGCGGGCCATGCACCCAGTACCTGTTCCATGAATAGATGCTGAGTGAATGCACATGGCTAAGCAGCACAGCGGGCAGCGGAGGCCCCTCAACCTTCCGCCCCCTCACGGATGGGATGGCGGGACAGTGCCTGAAAAGCGGGACTGTCCTGCCAAAATCAGGACAATTGAGAGGTAGGTAAAGTTACTGTATATATTGTACATAAAGGGGCTGATACAAAGGGAGCACTAGGCCAGTTTGCATAGAATATCTTGTGTAATTTTGCTATATACATGCTCAGTAATGGAGTCCAATAAGGGCGTGTTTTTGCATATACTGTACAGCTCATGCAGATCTGCAGATGTAAATCTCTGCTGGGAGGTGTATAGTTGCACCTGATATAGAGCTGATGCAAATACACTATGTATGATGGCAATTGTTTTCTCCCCTCCATTTTGCTACCATTCTAAATCAGCCCCATAGAATGCATATCGTGGGAATCCCACATTCTTACAGTATTTGATCATCTCTGTGCTGATGCTGGGCTAGATGCATCATCGCTTGGAAAGTGATAACATGGAGAGTGAAAAGTACCAGCCAATCAGCTCCTACCTGCCATCTCACAGGCTGTGTTTGAAAAATGTCAGTTAGGAGCTGATTGGCTGGTACTTTTTCACTCTCCATTTGATCACTTACCAAGCGATGATGCATCTGGCCCGCTGTTTCTATCCCCTTCACATTACACAAAATGTCCTTTTTTCCCTTTAATTGTTTAAAGCGGTGTACCACCCAGTTCCCTTGACTAGCATGTCAGTGAGTGACCCTGAAACGGTCCTGAACGTTACCAAGAAGCAGCCCATCTACCTTCCATTTCAGCAGGCATCACTTCACAAATGATGAGAATACACCAAGTTGCGGGTCAGGGCTTTCAGAGCCTGATATATTTGGAAAATACCATTCCCATAGACGACATGGGAACAGTGGTGATCTTGCCATCATTATGTAATGCAAGAGATGTCTGTGATACCTTGGCGTTTCTATAATGGGTGCAATGAGGGTGGAGCACACAGGCCCCTGGGTCCAGGGGGCCCACACCGCACACACTGCACCCATATTTTAATACTTACCTCTCCGGAGTCCAGCATTGGGCGCTGCAGCCGTGGCAAAAATTGCAGCTAAAATGGCCGCGCTTGCACAGTAGTAAATTTGGTTGATATATGTTGATATATGTTTCTGGAGACCTGCGCATGCGCAGTAGACTCCGGCACAATGCCGGAGACTACTGCGCCATGCAGAGGAGGGGCCCATTCGGAGTCTGCACAAGGGCCCCTTCCTCTGTTAAAACGCCCCTGCTGTGATAGGTGTGGTATACAAGGTTGACAGTCCTAGGATGTTTCTTGGTTGCTGGTGCACAATGAGAATCGTTATAGGTTCCAGCTTCAACACATTTCATACTGTTCTCTACCTTTTCAAGGATACTGTGGCTTTGGTAGGCAGTATCCTTGAAAAAGTTCAGAATGGTATGGAACATATTGGAGCTGGAGCTTACTAGTGCCACGCACACTACTACACACTTTTAGCACTGACGTTGCCGGGTCTCCCCCACTTCCGGGTAGAGCACAGAACCCAAAGACCGGCATCAGAAGCAGAAAGAAGAAACCGCTGGTGCTTAAATAAGCACTGGAGGGAAGTGACAGGGCAAGAGTACGGTAAGGAAGCTTTTCAGCAACGTCACCAATTTCTGCACTCACTCAGATATCTAACAACAGTTCAAAACCAACATTTTTTAATGAAAGACCTGAAACATTGTTACTAAAAGTACAAGTAATTGCTTTTTTTTTTTAAATCATACTTGAATTGCTTTTTATTGCTAATTAAAGATATAATTGTTTCGCTACATTGCACATCACAAACACACTAGCGTTCGTCTTTCCACTTTACAGACAAGAAGTTGCTAATCCAAGTAATTTGTTTCTTTATCTAATCAATGGATTCAACCAAGACATAAGGACTGTTACTAGATCGTGTACGTTCTTGAATTAACTAGTATTATTAATCTAGCTGACGCAAAAACATAACTAAAATGTATAGCATGCAATGTTATCAGTATATAATATACAGTATGTTATAGATAATGTTACGATACATATAATTCTTTAGAATGCACAGCAATATAAAAATATAACAGTATACCTGTCCAGTGATATGATCACAGTTTCATTAACTTCAGGTATGTCATCCGCTTTAATGGTGATATTTATCGCTGTTCCACTTTGTCCAGATAAAAATTTCACAGAACCATTGAAAGGGCTTAAATCATCTAGTGTGATAGCGTTCTGATTGGTGCCGTATGGTTTCAGACTCCAGTAGACAATAGCGTCACCCCCGGTCCCATCACGGTGCAGGCCAATAGACACCTGAAAGTAACACAACCTGTGACCGAAACCTATTATGATACTAAACCTAGCTTACATATTAGCAGACTACAGAAACAGAAAGCTAAGCATTTGGGTTGGTTTTGTATTTAAAAAAATAAAGGGGCATTAATGAAATGCTGAGTAAACAGGCAATGCAAATCTTGAGTATTGTTTTTGAGTACAGGCCTCTCCAAACTGTGCAAGGAAGCATTTTTCTGTGAGTCAGAGAAGCAAACCTAAAGGCTCAACCATCAGATGAAGAATGGGAGATTGTAGGTACTGCTACTATTGCAGTCTTAGTAAGCTGTGAAAGTACAGAAGTGTCTTCATACATCTAGCCTCAATATGCTACTGTATGTATCACAAGATGCCTGGCGTGAGTGAGCTGACAGGTCCCATTCAACCCTGTTAGTGGCGGGAATCTTTTTTTGCCAAACATACATCTATGGGGGTAATTCAGATCTGATCGCTGCTGTGCGTTTTCACACATCGGGCGATCAGATCCGAACTGCGCATGTGTATGCACCGCAATGCGCAGGCGCGACAGATGGCTGCAAAGGGGATCGCCGTTCAGCGACGGCTTTGTGCGAAAGATCCATTTGCATGGGCGTTCTCAAGGAGATTGACAGGAAGAGGGCGTTTGTGGGTGGCAACTGACCATTTTCAGGGAGTGTCTGGAAATACGCAGGCGGGACCAAACGTTTAAAGGGAGGGTTTCTGACGTCAAATCCGGTCCTAAACAGGCTGATGTGATCGCAGCGGCTGAGTAAGACCTGGGCTGCGCAGAGACTGCACAAAATCAGTTTGTGCAGCTGTGCTACACATGCATGGGCAGTACGGATGGTGTAATGGTTAGCATTGCTGCCTCACAGCACTGAAGTCATGGGTTCAGTTCCCACCATGGCCCTGTGTGGAGTTTGTATATTCTCCCCGTACTTGCGTGGGTTTCCTCCGGGTACTCCGGTTTCCTCCCACAATCCAAAAATATACTGGTAGGTAATTGGGTACCAACAAAATTAACCCTAGTATGAATGCGTGTGTGTACATGTGATAGGGAATATAGAGTGTAAGCTCCACTGGGACAGGGACTGATGTAAATGGGCAAATATTCTCTGTAAAGTGCTGTGGAATATGTGTGCGCTATATAAATAACTGGTAATAATTAATAAATAAATAATAATGTGTTCACACACTTGCACAGCAAAAATACACTCCCCCTGTAGGCGGCGACTATCTGAACGCTGGACAGCAAAAATCGCTGCCTAGCGATCAGATCTGAATTACCCCCTTAGTCGCAACACAATGTGACTAGGATGCCGACTCTGCTGAGTAATTTGACATGTGATACTTGAATATCTGTGTGCGATTGAAATTGTATACAAAGCACAACGGAACTAGTATTGGAAAAAGGCCGCAGCATCGTAGCACTTTCAGAGACTCAGAGGTCTATTTACTAAGCCTTAGATGGAGATAAAGTGGACGGAGATAAAGTACCAGCCAACCAGCTCCTAACTGTCATTTTTCAAAACCAGCCTGTGACATAGCAGTTAGGATCTGATTGGCTGGTACTTTATTTCCGTCCACTTTAACTCCGTTCAAGGCTTAGTAAATAGACCCTCCAATCACATTGCAAAAAATGCATTTTCGGCCAAAATAAGCAAACTACATGCCATTGCTAGATGATTCTCACAGGACCTGGTGTGCCAAGAGGGGCTTCAGGCGCGACTGCAGCAAATATGTAGGAGGACACATCTGTATAAGGAATCAGAATATTCTACAATTACTGTGGACCCTGGTTATGTAGGGCTTTGAAAGTCACCAAGCCAATCTTGAAATGCTGTATATTTGCCATCTTACAGTCAGTCACGTGGAGAATGAGTATTATGGGGCATGAGCATGGTTTGTTAGTTAACAATCTAGTTGCTGCACTTTGTACAGTGGTGCATTTCTTTTGCTGGGAGACCCAGGTAGAGGGCATTATAGTAGTCCAAGTATGAGGATACATATGCATGCAGGAATGTAGGAAGGCCTTCTGATAAAATCAAGTGGTTGATTCTGGCTATATTCCTTTTATGTTTAAGTGCCAAGTCTCAATCCAGGACAACACCAAGAACTGCTACATGATTAGAATCTGAAACTCCAATCCCTCCAAGCAGGACTGGATTAGGGACCTCATGGGCCTGGGGCTGAAAATGTTCAAGGGCCTATTATGAGAAGCAGAGGGAGTGTGACCTCTGCTGTGTGGGCATGGCCAGTTCTATGTAGACCCTATACACTATCAGCCCCAATGTCTCCTTAAATATGTAAAAGTATAAAAAGTGCATCGTTTTGTGTGGAAAATAGAAATACAATGTAATGCTCATGATTTATGAGTTGGTGGCTGGTCATCATCATCGTGTCATGATGATGGGCCTATTGTTATGTGGAGGCCTGGAGCTGTAACTCCATCTGCACCATTGTTAATCTGGTCCTGCCCCGAAGCTCAAATCCAGTTGGTTGGCAAAGCTGCAGTCTTGTAAACTGATGGTGAGCATCTACCATATCACCTAATAACGTATCCAACTGGCACTAATCTTTTCCTGGAGCTCACCTAGACAGCCACAAGCTTGGTATTGGATCCTCAGTATGTGGATCAAAGGACAGGTAGAGTTGCGGATGTTCTGTATAGAACCTGCTATCTTTAGTAGTTCAGGAAAAATGCCTGTCTGCAAAGAGCATTGAACTGTTTTGACAGATTACCCCAATACACCTTTTTAGAGGATTTGGTGAGTCAGAGATCAGAGCACAGGTGTTGCGATGCAACCTTAGTGTCATTTCAACAATGTCTTCTACATGCTTGTAGTCAAAGCTAGTCCAAGAAGCCAGATGGGCTACTTTATCAGACTTTGAACATTGACACTCAATTGACATCATGGCTGTGATATCCGTTAGATCTTTACAAAAACAAATATGGTGGTTACCACTATATACTGCTGTAACTAATTCAACATTTAGGGATAAGATTTATAGTAAAACGTCATACTTCTTTTCTTACATTTAATTATATTTATAGTTTTCTTACCACATCAGAGGAGACGTTCTCTGGCTCTGATACAATGATTGGTAGATTACTTGTAAAACCAATTTCTCCATTGGCGATGTCAGGGGTAACTTTCAAAGAAATATTCTGGAGAGGGCCAAGTCTTGGACTTATTGGTGGCACTATGGGGATGGGTCTCAGCAATTCAACGGATTCAAGCTAAAACATTTAAAACAGCAATTATGTATTATGGACACTGAAATACAGAATATTCAAAAAATATTTAGTGAACATTTACAATAAGGGTCTGATTCAATTAGCCGTGAGTTATGTACATTACTTTGCAGGTTATTTTCAGCATGTCCACTCCCTTGTGTCGCACAATTCAATTGTAAAACCTGCAGCAATAGCGCTAACTAATTCTAAAGTGTGCAACCTGAAGGAGTGCACGGAAAAGTGGGGAACTTTCCTTGAAGCCCCAAAAGGTGGCAAATAAGATTGGATAACACTATAGAAGGCTATTAATGGCCTTAAACAAATAATTTTAGGTTCTTAAAGGTGTCACATTTTTACCTTTTAATTAGCAGTGGGAAAATGATAGAAAGTGCTTTTTGTCAAATTAAAGCCTCTAGATCAGTGGTTCTCAAACGTGTTCCTCAAGGTACCCCAACAGTCCCTGTTTTAGGTATATCCCTGCTTGTACACAGATGGTATAATCACACTAACTGAGGTGCATTAATTAAGTCACCTGTGCATAAGCATGGATAGCCTTAAAACTTGGAATGTTGGAGGGCGTTGAGGACCGCATTTGGGAGCCACTGCTCTAGATCATAATAGGGTACAGAAAATGTATGTACGTTAAATTTTAATTTTTTTAAGCAAGTACTAAGATGAAACACTTGTTTATCTCATTTGACCATTCAAAAGCTCATTTCACACCTATGTAACACCCCAAAAATACATGTCTCACATACAGTATACTTCAACACTTTTTTGAGCTTGTACAAATATCACCTGAAAAATTACTTTATTATTGACTAAATTATGTAGTTTAAATGCTTCCAAGTACATGATTATTAATTGGGAGGGGTGTACAAGAGGTTCTGAACTGTCCCGATATTTTTACCTTAAAATATTTTCCCCTACTTTTCACCTACTCAGGAGCTGCAAATTAAAAAATGTAAATTTGCATTATTGAGACCCACGTTAACTTAATGCAGCTTTATAAATGAATAAGAAAAAGTTGCGAGTTTTGACCCGCAGTTACCTGCATTTATGATGCGGCTAATTGTAATCAGGCCTATGTGTTACTTAAAAAACTTTTATACTATTCAAATTATACATTGGGCCTAACCTACTGTACAATTATATAACACAGAATAGGTACTGTGGTTACTCAAGTGTTTTCCAGTAACGTTAATTGTTGGGTTTGTGCATGCCCTCCTACTTTTACAAAATATATTGTTCTAGTTTTCTGGTTTCCTTCTGTGCTTTTCAGCAATGTATTTCCATAATGAGTTATGCTGATTGTCTTTTCTTAGTCCTTGAATACTACACAAAGTTGCAAGTGTTTTCCAGTAACGTTAATTGTTGGGTTTGTGCATGCCCTCCTACTTTTACAAAATATATTGTTCTAGTTTTCTGGTTTCCTTCTGTGCTTTTCAGCAATGTATTTCCATAATGAGTTATGCTGATTGTCTTTTCTTAGTCCTTGAATACTACACAAAGTTGCATTCCGGATAAAGCTGGTAAGAAAGTAATGGGGGCCATACAGGGTCGGACTGGCCCACAGGGGTACCAGGGAAACCACAGGTAGGCCCCACTGCCTGAGGGCCCACTCCTTCCTCTAGGGATCAGGTTCCAGACTGTGCACTTGTATTATATATGGTATGATACGTTGCATTATACTGCAGAAGTCTATTGTGTATTTCAAGCCTCTGTGGGGGTTGGTCACACCCCTTTTGTAGGTTGTCCACACCGCTAAGCATGGGCCCCTATCACTGCATTCCCCCGGTGGGCCCTTCATGCCCCAGTCCGACACTGGGGCCATACATCAGGCAGCTATTGGAATAATTCCCTGTTCTGACAATATCTGGGTCAAGGGATCGGGGAAATACAACATCTTATTATTCTAATTGTTATTACCAGTTATTTATATAGCGCACACATATTTCGCAGCGCTTTACAGAAAATATTTGACTATTCACATCAGTCCCTGCCCCAGTGCTGCTTACAATTTATTAGCCTAATTCAGGCCTGATCGCAAAAGCAAAATCTTTCCCTAATGGGCAAAACCATGGTGGTCATTCCGAGTTGTTCGCTCGCTAGCATTTTTTTGCAGCTGTGTAAACGCTATGCCGCCTCCTACTGGGAGTGTATTTTAGCTTAGCAGAAGTGCGGTCTGCAGTGCAACTGAAAAGCTTCGCAAGACCCTGTGTGAAACTACATCGGCCGTTGTAAAAGTATGTCATGCGTGCGCATTGCGCCGCATGCGCAGAAGTGACGTTTTTTTGCCTGATCGCTGCACAGCGAACAAATGCAGCTAGCGATCAACTCGAAATGACCACCCATGTGCACTGCAGGTGTGGCAAAAGTAACATGTGCAGAGAGAGTTAGATTTGGGTGGGTTATTTTGTTTCTGTGCAGGGTAAATACTGGCTGCTTTATTTTTACACTGCAAACTAGATTTCAGTTTGGACACACCCCACCCAAATCTAACTCTCTCTGCACATGTTATATCTGCCCACCCTGCAGTGCACATAGTTTTGCCCATTATAGAAAAATTTTGCTGTTATGATCAAATCTGAATTAGGCCCTATATTCCCTATCACATGTACATGCACGCTAGGGTTAATTTTTGTTTGGAGCCAATTAACCTACAAGTATATTTTTGTATTGTGAGAAGAAACCGGAGTACCCGGAGGAAACCCACGCAAGTACGGGGAGAATATACAAACTCCACATAGTTTGGGCCATAGTGGGAGTTGAACCCATGACCCATGCTGTGAGGCAGTAATTCTAACCATTACACTGTCCGTGATGCCCAACATGTTGGGAATAATAAATAAATAATAAATACAAATTAATAAATCCTTGATACAGACCCCAAAAAATTATTGAGAACGGTGAATCATGGATTTCTAACAATGAATTTTGCTTATTCCCAGAGGTTTCACCAATCATCGATGTTCAGTGATTGGCTTTTTGGATCGGATCCATGTCTGCAGAACGGGGAATCTGCCCATAAGTAAACAACTGACATAAGGAAGATGTACAGAAGTAGTTGTGAAATAAGAATGCTGTGCACTACTGGCCTAAAAGTGCAGTCTAAATATTTTGGACAAAAAAGAAATTACATAATTGGCAATGAATGCTGTTGTTTGTTACAAAATAAGCACAGTCTTAGCAAAGCTTAGTAATTAAAGAATCTACTGTGATTCCAAGAAAGGTTTTCAAGAGCTTTGCCTTCAATGGTGCATTTGAGAAGTAATACATCTACAGAATGAATAGAGGGTTATTTTTTTCTTCTCCTTTATCTGTAAAGTACAAATACATTCAAGGTTTTTCCAAACCTGTTGTTCTAAGCTGTGTAGTACAAAAGTCTGGGCTTTGCTCGTTAACACTTTGGCTTGGTTTTTTCCTGTACACAGATCTTTTGGCTCATTCGTCCAAGAAAGAGAGGCTTGTGAAACAAGACGACTTCTAATATAAGCTGAAGGTCACAGGTTTGTTTTCCTTACAAGTACAAGTAAGGCCTTTCTGGGATGGCAGCCAACCACCTACCACAAAGACTCACACATCTCAGAGACTCACATGGGTCAACATGTTCTTCCACAACTTTGATTATTTCCATAAGCCTATAATTGTCAGTCTTTTTGTAGTGAAAATTACTTCTAGGGAATTGCTTTATGTGGTGGTTCTGTTCTTGCTGCATAATGTTGCACTGTCTTCCAAAATTAAACTAAAAGTATTAAGTATGGTTCCATAAGCGACCCAGCATCTGTCACTGGCAGGCCCTATCTCGGTAATAGAGTGTAAATCAACAAAGGTGTGTGACTCAGCGTAGCATACCAGCGTAATGCATTCGGCAAATGCCCGAGGGGTGCCAAGAGGGGGGCAAAAAGTACTTAAATTAGGCCCAATCCTATCCAAGGGCCAGACCACACTAAGAAGGCATGGTCACGCCCCAAAACTGCTGTGCTCATGTCCTCTCCATTAGTGCCCCTGGCTACTCTACTGGGGGACCAAGGTTTGTTCACCGGTTTCACAAAATACCAGAGGTACTCTATTAGAGACCCTAGCATTTAGCTGGGGGTCATTTTATTATTCTGTCCTTAAGTGTACCAGGGTTAGAGGACAGATAGACTACTGTCAAAGCCCCACAACACATTATCCAATTGGCAGTGGTTTGTTATTCATGTTGTGAATTAGCCAACAACCTTATGCTCTATGGTAATTTTTTTTCGCATCGCAGCGATTTTCCGCTTATTGCGCATGCGCAATGTTTGCACTGCAACTGCGCCAAGTAAATTTGCTATGAAGATTGGTATTTTACTCACGGCATTACAAGGTTTTTTCTTCGTTCTGGTGATCGTAATGTGATTGACAGGAAGTGGGTGTTTCTGGGCGGAAACTGGCCGTTTTATGGGAGTGTGTGAAAAAACGCTACCGTTTCTGGGAAAAACGCGGGAGTGGCTGGAGAAACGGAGGAGTGTCTGGGCGAACGCTGGGTGTGTTTGTGACGTCAAACCAGGAACGACAAGCACTGAACTGATCGCACTGGAAGAGTAAGTCTCGAGCTACTCAGAAACTGCAAAGAAATTTCTATTTGCAATTTTGAGAACCTTTCGTTCGCAATTTTGATAAGCTAAGATTCACTCCCAGAAGGCGGCGGCTTAGCGTGTGCAATTCTACTAAAAGCAGCTTGCGAGCGAACAACTCTGAATGAGGGCCCATGTGATTCTGCTCAAAGGGTGAAATTCAATTCTTTTCACCCCCTTCCACACTCATTCTGTTTCTGCTGATGGGTATGGTATAATCATTTCAGCTTGCTACCCCCGGGGTAGCAAGGGTGCCCAACCCTTTACGCAGCTAAACCTGATTACTATGGGTGCGATATGTGCGATAACGGGGATCACTTTAGAAAGGAGTTTGGGCTTGATATATCATTTGAATCCCACCCAAAGGGGGAGATTCAATTGTTTGAAAAGTCAGTTGGGTGTCTTTTTTTTCCTATCTAATAGACAGAAAAAAACGGACACCCATCTGACTTTTCAAACATTTGAATTCCCCCCCAAAGAGTCTAAACATAGTTATTTCTCCAAACCCCAACAACACAATGGACTGAATAAGAAATAACGGCTTCACAACTATTCACCAGTCAGGGACTTTTAAAATGTTCCCGGACCACTGATCTGAGATTATTTCAGCAAGTCTGGCTTTCAGTACCTGGTGTATATAGTACCAGAGGCGCAGAGGGGTGGGTACTGTTTACTTTGGCCCGGGCTTGCTGAAGGGACCCAGCAGGGGTCTAAGCCAGTTGCTGAGGAGGACATTATCCTCTCTTACAACGGTTCTAAGGCCCAGGCCTGCCTCTTCTCTCCTCTCTGCTGTGTGACAGGTGCCGACCATCCCGGGTCGAGAAGGAGCAGCAGCATCACACGCAGCCGAATACCAGCAAAGGGAGGACCCCATAGTATACCCAGCCACCCTCATGTCTTCCATCACCCCTGAGTGAGCTCACCTCCCAATTGCAACTCTGCCTTCCGCTAGCAACCCATACACGCCACTGGCCCTTCCATCTCCTGCACCGTACCAATTGCTCCCCATCCGCCTCTGTGGGGAGCAAAACTGAGTCTGGCCCCCCAATGGCATCCTGCTCTCTCCGTTGCTCCCTCACCCACACAGTGGGGCAGATGTATTAACCTGGAGAATGGATAAAGAGGTGATAAACCAGTGATAAGCGCAAGGTGATAACGCACCAGCCAATCAATATGGATTTGAAAAATGACAGTTAGGATCTGACTGGCTGTTGCGTTATCACCTTGCACTTATCACTGCTTTATCACTTCCTTATCCATTGTCCAGGCTTATTACATCTGTCCAGAGAGGAGGGGACCCGTGTGCAGACTTCGTGAGTGGGCCCCCTCCTCTCCCGTAGCCGTCGCGCCGCTGCTAGCGCTTTGAGCACTGTAGACTCTGACACAGTGACAGAGTCTACAGCGCATGCGCAGGACTCTGAAAAATGACCGCCGCGCCATTTTTTCTGAGTCTTGCGCATGCGCTGTAGACTCTGGCACTGTGCCATAGTCTATAGTGGTCAGTGCGCTAGCAGCTGGGCGACGGCTACGGGAGAGGAGGGGGCCCACACATGTTCAGCGATGGACTCCGGAAAGGTAAGTATAGGAGAAATGGGTGCAGTGTGTGCCCCCCCTGGACTCAGGGGCCCGTGTGCACCGCACACACTGCGCCCATTATAGAAACGCCAATGCATCTGCTCCAGTGTGTGGTAGCCCCCCCTTAGCACCGCCACAATAAGTATTTTTTTTTACCCTGGCCCGTCCCCACTCTCCACAGGCACTGATCACTGGGCGCGATAACATGAGATTTAATTATACAGATTTATTTTAAGCAGTGGGTCCATAGTGTATCTGATGCCTCTATCTTTTGCCAGCACTAAAATATCAGTATAAATTTAGTTTAATTGTTGCTCATATATATTACAGCTCTTTAAGATCCAATTCACTGATTGAAATCGAATACAGGATAGACCAGGATATCTTTGCCCTACACAAAGGGGTACATTTACTAAGGTTGGATCTGGTGATGTTGCTCATAGCAACCAATCAAATTCGACGTAACATTTATGAAGCTAATAGAAGATAATAGATAGAATCTGATTGGTTGCTATGGGCAACATCAGCAGTTTTTTTTTTTAAAAACTCCCACCTTTGTAAATTTACCTTAAAGACTCTCTTCCATCAGAGAGATTCCTGGATAAGTGTCTGTAGTGATTTCCCCTACTGCATATGGAAGTCCATCACATGGTGTGTACACACGGTGAGATTTTTTCTTATGATTTTGACTATATAGTCAAAATCGTAAGAAAAGTTAGTGCAGATCGCAAGGTGAAAGTCATCTTGGATCCCGATTCCCATGCCGATGCTCGGTCCCGTGCGGTCAGCATCGCAAGAATAGACAGACAGTGCAGGCAAGTCAATTTTGACTGTCTCTATAGAAGAGATAGTCAAAATTTACACTTAGCCAAAATCGCACATAGTCAGTATCGCAAGCACATAATGAGCGTGCTTGCGATACAGACTATGGGGGTCATTCCGAGTTGTTCGCTCGCAAGCTGCTTTTAGCAGCTTTGCACACGCTAAGCCGCCGCCTACTGGGAGTGAATCTTAGCATATTAAAATTGCGAACGAAAGATTAGCAGAATTGCGAATAGACACTTCTTAGCAGTTTCTGAGTAGCTCCAGACTTACTCGGCATCTGCGATCAGTTCAGTGCTTGTCGTTCCTGGTTTGACGTCACAAACACACCCAGCGTTCGCCCAGACACTCCTCCGTTTCTCCAGCCACTTCCGCGTTTTTCCCAGAAACGGTAGCGTTTTTTCACACACTCCCATAAAACGGACAGTTTCCGCCCATAAACACCCACTTCCTGTCAATCACATTACGATCACCAGAACGAAGAAAAAACCTTGTAATGCCGTGAGTAAAATTCCTAACTGCATAGCAAATTTACTTGGCGCAGTCGCATTAGCGACTATTCGCTCCATTGCGACAAAAAAATAACGAGCGAACAACTCGGAATGACCCTCTATGTGCCGAACTAGCCCCTGTCGCATAGTGAGAATCGGGCCGTGTGTATGGGCCATAACCCCAAATACTGCGCACTGCCCCAATTCACTAGCTAAACTGGGATTATACTTATTTTCACATTCATGTTTGTAAATAATATATAATCACAATGTAGATCAGCTTTCAAGTACAATATATTCTCTAGATCAGTTTCAATGCAATTTAATGGTACTGTACCTGTACAAGAAAATGAGCCCCATTCTGGAGAAATGCGTAGTTTCTGATGGGTAGTTTGACTGTAATAAGTGTATTTGATTCTGCAAAAACAACACTGTTCTTTGATGAAACATTGAGAACTCCATCTTTTGCTCTTATAGGATCCACAGGTCCAGCTGGGATATACATTGCACTATAAATCAATTTCACATCTCCTTTGGTTCCATGTTGCCGCACAAAACTCAAGGTCAAACATCGCCCTTCAGGACTGCTCTCAATTTTCTGCACTTCGATAGCATGAAATTGAATCAAACCATATACATCATCACTGTCTTGAATGTAGAACACAAGCTGCAACATAAATAATGGATGGTCAGAGCAATTAAGATATACAGTATATGCTTGGAAATTCCGTTAATAGAATTGAAATTACTCTGTAAGGCTCTTCTTAACCAAAAAAAATCTATTTTGACCCGAATATCTGGTAGTATAAAAACAGAAGCACTATATTAAACTGTAATTGGGGTTACAACTTTTCAAGGAGTTTTGAAGCCAAATAATGTTCTATACATCAATAATAAATTAAATAAATCGAAAAGTATATTTTAAAATTGACTTGAGCGCTGTGCTTGGAGCTTGGACACATGTTGCAAGATGTAATGAAGTCCAAGATCGCCGGAAGTCCCACAGGCAGGACGATCTCAGACTTTTTTTAAAGGGGCAATCACGAAAACGTCTGAGATCGACCAGCATCCCGCACCTCCAGCGACCTTGGACTCCATTACATCCTGCCGCTGGGGCAATTGTAACAGTAGTGAAACATTTAACAGTGGTTGACGCCTTGCTGTGTATGTAAAGATAAGTAACTCACGGCTGTAGTTTTTCCCAGTGGCAGTTATATTATTGTTTAGAGTAAGAGTATCAGAGATAAGAAGAATTATTATTAGTAGTAGTAGTGAATTTCTATATCATTACTGATGATTGGTCATCTTTTGCTGTGGTGGGATATGTGACATGCATATTGGGTAGGAAAGCTCTTTTCTATGGTATAGTAAACTTTACTGGGGACATCTTGTGTGTGTATACAGGACCATCAAGAGTAGGGAATGGCCAGGGTACTGGGGGTGTGACCAATCAGGTAGGTGTGACCACATTCCCTACAAAAAAATATTTTAGAAAAACTAAGCACATCTCCACATCGCATCACCACTCACTGGGCGGGGGGCGCCGTGCGGTGCGCGGCCAGGGGTGGATCCAGGGGGAGGGGCAATCAGTGAGATCACCACCCCCACAAACACACATCATGCAGGGAGAGAGAGGAGACTGTTGCTGCCTCCATGGATCCGCCGCAGCCCAGCACACAGCAGAGTGTGCTGGGCTGGGGAGAGAGGCTGCTGCAGCTGAGCAGAATCAGTCTCCTCTCTCTCCCTGTCTGATGTGTCACTGCTGCTGCACTGGGGAAATAGAGGGGGATCTGGGCTCTGGCCAGGGCCCCCAAACAACCCCGTATAATTAGTACATGCTTCCCCGGCTCTCAGCGCCCCTTCGTGTATATGCAAGACAACTGGTCCAGGGTATAGAGCAGATCATATGCTGTGATAGGAGTTTCACATACTGCTGGTATACAGTTGCTGTGTGCTTTTATGGCTGGAGCTAAGCAAATCATTTATTATATTATATTCTGGTGTGGCATGCTCTCATTCCTTTCCATAGCTTTTACTGACGTGCAGTATAGGAACCTGACACATACACGATTCTGCAATGTCCTCAGTGACAATATAGTAAGAAGGGCTGCTACAATAGTACTTTAAGAAGGGACACATCAATAAAGTGGTTTTCTTAAAGCTTCCACATTTAGAAAACGTTTTTGAGAATATTGCAATTAAAAATCAGACACCTTAAATTTATCCAAATGTTAGTAACATAACTGCATACCTCCCAACATGACCCTCTCCAGGAGGAACAGAATGCTCTGCTCCTGGACTTTTCTCTTAATTTATGATTGCCATCACCTGGAAACACCTTTCTTATCCATTAACCCGTACAAAATAGGTGCCAGCAATCATACATTAAGAGAAAAGTCCAGAAGCAGAGCATTCTGTCCCTCCTGGAGAGGGTCATGTTGGGAGGTATGTAACTGTATGCAGTATATTAATTTTAACATGAATAAACATTCATAGTCCTCAACTACTCTCTGTAGGAAACAATACAAGCAGCAACGGACCTCGGCTGGAGAGCCAACCTCTGCTCCGCCTTTCACAGTATTTGCCAGTATCCGCAGGAGATACGCCTCCGCCTCTTCCGGCACATCATCTGCTACAACTGTGAAGGGAATTGTTGTCATCATCTGTCCTTGAGAAAACTGAAGCACTCCGGAGGCTGGCGAGATGTCATCGGCCACCAGGAAGAGGTCGCTGCTGTTGCGGGTAATGACCCAGCTTACTGACACATTGCCGTGTGTCCCTCCATTTCTCACTACAGTTATCCCTTCATATCTGTTCCAGGAAAGTCAGAAAACATGTAGATTGGCTCAAATGTCTTATTATTATGATTATTATTACTATTATCATTTATTTATATGGCGCCACAAGGGGTCTGCAGCACCTTACATGGGGAGTTATTCAGGTTTGTTAGCAAACCAAAAAAGCACACTAATAGCCAAAACCATGTGGCACTGCAGGTGGGGCAGATGTAACATGTGCAGACAGATTTAGATTTGGGTGGGTTATATTGTTTCTGTGCATGGGTAAATACTGGCTGCTTTATCTTTATACAGCAATTTAGTTTGAACACACCCCACCCAAATGTAAATCTCTCTGTATGTTACATCTGCCCCACCTGCAGTGCAACATGGTTTTGCCCAGTTGTGTGTTGTTTTTTTTTTTTGGTTTGCTAACAAACCTGAATAAGGCCCCTAGTGCATAAACAAAACAAGTACTCTTATGGTGTGCACACACGGTGAGATCCTTGCTATGCCCGATTTTCACTTTGCGATTTCCCCTGAACTCCCCGGAGCCCAGCACCACCGATTTTGACTAACTTTTCTTGAGATATGGACTATGTGTGCTTACGATTTTGGCTTATGTGAGATTTAATTGACATGTGAGATGAACTAGATCAGGGGTGGGGAACCTCAGGCCCACAACCGTATAAGGTCCGTAGAGCCACTTGATCCGGCCCGGCCAGACTCAACAAACCAAGGGAGATGCTGGTCGCCCGCTGAGGTTTTGTTACTAGCGGGCGCCAGGCTTCTTCCCCTCAGCAGCAGCCGGAGGCAGGAGCTCACTCCTGAGCTCCGGCTTCCGGCTCTGGCAGTGTGTGGCTGTGCGGTGCTATGGGAGAGATGACGTCTCTCCCATAGTTCCTAGGGGCGGGCGTCCAGGCGGAGGGCAACGGTCTGGAAGCAGAAGCGGGGCTGGTGACTATTGTGTTTTTTTTTTCTTCTTTTAATGTGTGTGTGTAAGCGTCGCTACTAGGGGGCATATCTAATGGGGCATATTTAATGGAGCATAACAACTGACTGGGGGCATACTGGGGCATAACAACTGACTGGGCGTATATATACTGGGGGCATAACTACTGACTTGGGGCATAACTAAAGGGGGCAGGCTCATTTTTAAGTTGATAATTTTTGTATGGCCCCCAAAGGATTTTATAAATATCCAAATGGCCCTTGGTAGAAAAAATGTTCCCCACTCCTGAACTAGATAGTACACCGATCTAGCAAGGATTGACTTGCCTGCACAGTCTATCTTTTCTTGCGATACCAACCTGGCGGGAACGCGCATCGGGATCGCCAGTGGCATAACACCTTGCGATTTGCACTAACTTTTCTTGCGATTTTGACTATATAGTCAAAATAGAAAGAAAAAATCTCACCGTGTGTACACAGCATTACAGTACATAACATTGCAGAACAAGGACAAGGTTTATAAACACTGCTGCATCAGTGCATCCTAAGTGAAAAGCGATCGCAATTTGATTGACAGGAAATCACAGATCGTGGGTGGTAACATGGCATTTGTGGGGAGTGGTTGAGACAATGCAGGCGTGTCATGGCAATTTTCGGGGTGTGTATCTGACGTCATCTGCGATCACTGCAATGACAAACATGGTGCCCGGTGCGGCTGCAATTGCATTATTCTGAGTAGGCATGGGTCAGCGGCAACTGTCAATGGTACTCTATTTTTGCTAATGCATACGCAGATCTGCGATCGCATCGCTATGGGTGTCTTTTACCCTTTCTGGGCAGCTCTTCACAGGGTAAATGTATGAAGCAGTGATAAGAGTGGAGAAGTGAGCCAGTGGAGAAGTTGACCATGGCAAACAATCAGCCGCTCTGTACAATTTTATAGTATGCAAATTATAAATGTTACGTCAATGCTGATTGGTTGCAACTTCTCCACTGGCTCACTTCTCCACTCTTATCACTGCTTCATACATTTACCCCCACATGCGATAATTAGCAGTAAAAGTTTTGTGAAATTCGCTATTTTAGCCTCAACAGCGATCTATAGTGAATTAGGCCCATAGTACCCAAGTGAGCAGAGACATGGCCAATCCTGAAGATTTGATGCTGTTGTTGGCAGTGGGGAGATTATGGTATAATTGAGGGAAGGAAAAGCACTTGAGGGAAGAGGGCCCTGCTCGTGAGATGTTACAATATAAAAGAGATTATTAAAAAAGATCCATAAAATGAATGGTCATGTTTAACTCTGTGCTGTAAGCAACATCAATACGCCATCATAATTTAAACTTCACAGATAATATGATAATTTGATTATTCTACATTTTATACATTTACTTGTGCTGAGAAAGACAAACGCTGAACTCCCTGGAGGCAGCTGTAAATGTAACATTGCTTTTACAATCTGCTCTTCCTCAGATTATAAAAGCAATTGTATGATTGCCCTGGATCCCTGAAATGATGCTAGTTTATAGACACCAGGGCTAAATGTAACAGCCTCCGAGTTGCTGAAGATGTGGGACTTTGGGGGTCATTCTGAGTTGATTGCTAGCTGCATTTGTTCGCAGCGCAGCGATCAGGCTAAAAAAGGGCAGTTCTGCGCATGCGTATGCGGTGCATGCGCGACGAACGGGTCTAGCAATGCATTTCAGTCGCACTGCTTGCCGCAGAGTGATTGACATGAAGTGGGTGTTTCTGGGTGGCAACTAACCGTTTTCAGGGAGTGTGCGGAAAAACGCAGGCGTGCCAGGAAAAACACAGGCGTGGCTGGGCGAACGCTGGGCGGGTTTGTGACATCAAATCCGGAACTGAATAGTCTGAAGTGATCGCAAGCGCTGAGTAGGTTTTGAGCTACTCTGAAACTACCCAAAAATTTTTTGTAGCCGCTCTGCGATACAACCGTTCGCACCTCTGCTAAGCTAAAATACACTGCCAGTGGGCGGCGGCATAGCATTTGCACGGCTGCTAAAAACTGCTAGCGAGCGATCAACACGGAATGACCCCCTTTGAGCCTAATTCTGATCTAATCACAGCAGAAAATTTGTTAGCAGCTGGGCAAAACCATGTGACCTGCAGGGGTGGCAGAAATAACATGTGCAGTGAGCTAGATTTGGGTGGGGTGTGTTCAAACTGAAATCTAAATTGCAGTGTTAAAATAAAGCAGCCAGTATTTACCCTGCAGTGCACATGGATTTGCCCATTTGCTAACAAATTGGCTGCTACAATCAGATCTGAATTAGGCCCTTTGTGCGAGTCTGCCCGTTTTTCTTAAAGCAGCAATTATTTACAAAGCAAACCCAACCTGATTTTGCCTTGTAAATGATTGCTGCTTATATATAAAAAAACAAACAAACAAAAACAATGGCCAGACTCGCACAAAGGGCCTAATTCAGGTTAGATTGCAAAACGCGATACAACCGCAAAAATTGCTAAAAAGATGTGGGCGCATGCGCAGCGCCCATCCTGCACATGCGCCCGCATTTTCTGCAGGTGGGGGGCACAGAATATGCGATCATCTTTGCCTGTCAATCAGGCAGAGGCTGTCGTGGGGCAGGGGGTGGGGTGGGCGGGCGGCAACGCTCCGCTTCCTAGGCGGAGATGAAGCGTTGTGGGGGTGGAGGCGGCCAAATGGGGCACCGTCGTTGAAATGGGGGGCATGGCTTGGGCGTGATAGTGGCAGTGGGCCTCCTGCGGGCGCAGTTAAGCTGCGCTGGCAGGAGGCAACCTTAATTTCTGCTATTAAGCAGAAATTGCGATGCAGTCGCAAGTTCTGCTTGATGAAGGAGGGGAGGCGGCGGTCAGCATGCTGAGCGGCCTTGCCCTGCGGTGGGCGGCCCCCAGCATGCGCACAAAAGGATTGCTAATTAGCAGAATTTGCAATCCTTACTGAATCAGCCCCAAAGTCCAGCACTTTCAGCAACTCGGAGGCTGTTACATTTAGCCCATATCTCTTGTAAGAAACTCATCAATGTACAGTACTTCTGAAATGAATTAGTGATGTACAGTATACTTGCCTACGCTCCCTCATTCTGCAGGAGACTCCCTGAAATAGAAGCAATGTCCCTGACTCCCTGAATAGTCCAGCAATTTCCCTGATTGCATCTTTACCCCATTGTGCAGCTGTTACATTCTTGGGGGGAAAAAAATAAATCACAGATACATACATTCAAATGGGAACATCAGTGCCATTTCCCTGCATTGGTTATAAGACACAATAATCCCTATGGCTACATGCATTTAAATAAAGTTTCTCGTGGCCACTTACAGTATATGGAACCTCTTTGAAAGCACAATACACGAACAAATTCTCCAAAATATAAGAGTCTTTTCTTCAACAAGTAGATCTTACTAACTTTGGGTCTCATTTACATTTGGATGTAAGTAATTTTTATGACACGTCTCTCAGATGTAGCAGTACACATCCGCACTGATAGGTGTTACTTTCACATCTCCCTGAAATGCTTTTTCAATTGTAGGCAAGTATGCTTTAAGTCGGGTTCTGTTGTATAACCTGGGCAGAGTCAAGGTCTGCAGAAGCATGACCGGAACACCAACTGTCAGTGCAGGGCTATACGCTGGAAGTCCAGCTGCACTAAGTGAGCTTAATAATTCCACTCATACTGTATAGTCATTTTGGACGGGTTGCTATTGGGTGACTGGTGGTTGGGAGACCGGCAGTCACCATACCGACGCCAGGATCCCTTTCTGTCAGATGGCCAGCGGGGAGGGGGGGTGTCGGCCAGCGCAACAAAGCCCCTTGCGGGCTCGCTGCGTTTGCTACAGGTTCTATTCCCACTCTATGGGAATAGTCCCTGTTGCTCGGCATGCCAAATGGCGGGCTAGTCAGTGTTCGAGATGCCGGCGCTGGTATTGTGACCGCCAGTCACATAACTGCATCCCTTTTGGACTTGAGGAGCCTGCACACTGCAAGCGTCTGGTTGTTCATGTATTGTTCCTCTCCCAGATGTTAGATCAAGACCATACATACCTCAGTCCTTTTCTAGGTCACAAAGCTATACAATAGTGACAACGCGATATAAACTCATACAGTAGTTATTGTGTGATGCCAGAACGTACAGACAGACAGACTAAATGTCACTTTTTTTGTTTTTTTTGTCTCGATGGTCCATAAACAGTCCCTAGAAGTATAATTCTCAACAAGAACAAAAATGTCTATGTATAGACACAACCGTTCAGGGGCATTTCTACAGTGCACACGGGCCCCCTCCTCTGCACGGTGCTGTAGACTCCGGCATTGTGCTGGAGTCTACTGCGCATGCGCAGGTCTTCGGAAACATGGCGCCCGCCATGATCCGGAGACCAATTTGGCTACTGCACATGCGCTGCGGCCAGTTTGGCTGTGATTTAGGGCACGATCACAGCACCCGGCGCTGGACTCCGGAAAGGTAAGTATTAAAATGGGTGCAATGGGTGCGGTGTGGGTCCCCCCTGGAACCAGGGGCCCGTGTGCACCGCACCCATTATAGAAACGCCAATGCCAGGGGCAAACGCAGGATTTGTGAAGGGGGGTTTCCTAAGAGGGGGTGGAGCCAAGCATAAGGGGGTGGAGACTGAGGTAGTATGCACTCTGTAACCTGCTGCAGTGCCTTCCAGCAGTAATGCAATATGCAGTATAGAAATGATGGCACTCACAGACTCTTCGTCACCCACAGGCGCCTGCAGGCTAGTCCAACGTTTCGCTTTATAATATCCTTCGTCAGGGTATCCCTGACAAATGTTATTATAATGGAAAATATTGGATATAGCCTGCGGGCGCCTATGAGTATTCATTTCTGGGTGACGAAGAGTCTGTGAGTGCCACCATTTGTATACTGCATATGTATATATATAAAAAAAATCTATATATATACTCTCACCACAGTCCGGCACTCAAATAATAAGTACAGCCATAGGCAGTGCACACACAGTCCAAAAATATAACACGTCAAAGGTGCAGCATCCAGCATAATACAGACATAACACAGACAGTTTATGTCAACGTTTCAGTGTTGCTACTATCATCCATGACAATAATGGCAACACTGACACTTTGGGCCAGATTCAAATCTTTCACCCTCCCTCCCCCTATCGCGCCTGCCGGCGGTATTTTAATGTTACTGCCGACAGGCGCGACAACTTAATTTCAGCTCGCTACCCCCTGAGGTAGCGACTAGCGAGCTAAAATGCATGTGAAGAGACCCATTTGGGCACCCAAACGGGTCTCTTCACAATCGCGCCCATTACTTTAGTCAGGTTTAGGTGCTTGACGCGCCTAAACCAGACTGTAATGAGCGCGATCAGCGCAATAACGGGGTACATTTGAATATCGCCCCATGATCTCCCGTCACTTTAGAGTGCAATATAAATTGAATCCGGCCCATTGACAGAATCTACCTGCATTATGTCTTTATTATGGTGAGTGCTGCACCTTTGACGTGTTTTGTTTATATATATATATATATATATATATATATATACATACAATAACACATAATATATATATGACATACACACACAATTTATAGTCCCAGGGGCATCCTTAATCCTGCCCTACAATACCAAAACCAAGTACAGGTTGAGTATCCCATATCCATATATTCCGAAATACGGAATATTCCGAAATACGGACTTTTTTGAGTGAGAGTGAGATAGTGAAACCTTTGTTTTTTGATGTCTCAATGTACACAAACTTTGTTTAATGCACAAAGTTATTACAAATATTGTATTAAATGACCCTCAGGCTGTGTGTATAAGGTGTATATGAAACATAAATGAATTGTGTGAATGTAGACACACTTTGTTTAATGCACAAAGTTATAAAAAATATTGGCTATAATTACCTTCAGGCTGTGTGTATAAGGTGTATATGAAACATAAATGCATTCTGTGCTTAGATTTAGGTCCCATCGCCATGATATCTCATTATGGTATGCAATTATTCCAAAATACGGAAAAATCCCATATCCAAAGTACCTCTGGTCCCAAGCATTTTGGATAAGGGAGACTCAACCTGTAGTATCCCGTCGCATTTAGAGTGTTGCATCTCTCATAATCTGAAGTCAGAGGTATCCAAAATTGAATTCACTCTTGTATGTCCTCCCCCCCCCCCCTCATAATGTGTAGCCAGAGGTATCCAAAAATCACTCTTGTATCCCCCCCCCCCTCATAATCTGAAGCCAGAAGTATCTCCCCAACCGTCCCCCGCCCCACCATGCGCTGTACACACACTGCAGCTTTACCTGCTGCTATCGGGATTCGGGACCCATGGCTACAGCACAGAAGAACACACAGGAGGAGCGGTGCGCTACCGCTGCAGCTGGAGGAGGCAGCTACAGCATCACCTGTCATGACCGGGAGCGCAAAAACTGAAGCAGCGGCTCCCTCCCAGCTCCGTCCGACCGTGAGTTCTGCATACCTGCCGGCTGCTCTCCCCTCGCCTGATCTCCGGAGATCTCTGAGGAGGAGAGCAGAGTGACCAGCCAGGAGATATCACCCCCAGCCCCTGCCAAGCTCTACCCCCATACCGCTGCTCTGTCTCCCCCACCCCCCCAAAAAAAATCGGTCTACTATGGCAATGAATCGGCGGCAGGGTGGGTTTCTAGGTACTCGGAAACCCCCCCTGCATGCGCTAGTGGATGCAACCGTTACAGTTTTATTATATGTATAGATTTTTATTGTAGGGTTTTTGGATTTATCTTTGGCTATGTAAGGCTTTGTGTGAATCCAATTTCCACTGTTGTTATGTTGTTTATTACTGTTACAGTGTTTCAGTGATAACCTCATTTAAGGACAAAACGATGAAAAAATCGGAGTGAATCTGTGAAAAGCACAAACATTATCCAATTGGTCTGATTCTGCATATGCTACAGCAATGTTTTTCAACCACTGTGCCGTGCAGGGCTGGTTCTTGGGATTGTTGCGCCCCGGGCAAAGTATAGGGGCGTGGCTTCAAATGGGGGCGTGGTCAGTTACGCCCCCATTTATGCCCCTGTAGCGACGCTGAAAAAAAAAAAAAAAAAAAAAAGTATACTTACCATCCCCGTTCCTGATCCAGACCGCTGCAGACCTCCTCCGCCGGCGCCGCTCTTCTTCTCTCCTTTCCTCGATCTATGGGAGAGACGTTATCATCGCGCACCGCACAGCAAAGGTCCTCTCCATGAAGGGAAACTAGACCGTAGCGTCTAGTTTCCCTTCATGGAGAGGACCTTTTGATGTGCAGTGCGCGATGACGTCATCGCGCACCACACAACTAAGGTCCTCTCAATGAAGGTAAACTAGACGCTACGCGTCTGGTTCCCTTCAAAGCGGGGGGCACAGCTGGGCACTGCGGGGGGCACAGTGGCGGATCTTGCCCTGGTGCGGCGCCCTCCGGATGGCGCCGGCGCCCTCCGGAAGGCGGCGCCCCTGGCAAAAGTACTGCTTGCCCGTGGCAAGAACCGCCACTGGTGCCGTGACACACTAGTGTGCCCTGAGCAGTCTCCAGGTGTGCCGCCATAGAAGCACAGCCAGGCCCGTCTTGTTTTGCCGCTACTGAGGCCCTGGAACCAGTGCCGTAACTAGACATTTTAGCGCTGTGTGCAAGATAGGGCACCGGCGCCCCCCCCTCTATGTAAAAAAGAGGCAGTGTGCGCCGTAGGCGCGCACAATAAATATAGGGTTGTGGCTTCATGGGGAAGGGGTGTGGCAACAAAATAATACCAAGTCACATTACATATTATAGTAGTCTCCAATATTCAAATTACGCCGCACAGTAGCGCCACTACACCAGGTACAGCCCCTCTTACACATTACGGCGGACAGATTCCCCTTTTTACACATTACGGCAGACAGCGTCCCCTTTTTAAACATTACGGCAGACAGCGTCTCCTTTTACACATTACGGCAGCCAGTCCCCCTTTTACACATTATGGCAGATAGCTTCCCCTTTTTAAACATTACGGCAAACAGCGTCCCCTTTTTACACATTACGGCAGACAGCGTCCACTTTTTACACATTACGGCAGACTGCGTCCCCCTTTTTACACATTACAGCAGACTGCGTCCCCCTTTTTACACATTACGGCAGATAGTCCCCCTTTTTTACACATTACGGCAGATAGTCCCCCTTTTTACACATTACGGCAGACAGTATCCCCTTTTTACACATTACGGCAGACAGCACAGGTGCCGTGGGGACAATTACACTGGAGGACTTGCCATTCTGTTCCAGCCACACGAGGATTGAGAGGATTTCTGGGATCCTCTGAAATAAAAACCCGTATGCTGGCTTAGAACTGTTCTTACAGTTCTTAACACATTGGTAATTATTCACCAGTCTTTTGCCCATGGAGATCTCTGTGCAATATATTTTGCTGCTATGATTATGTATTATGGATTTTAAGTGTATTATATGAATTTTATTATATTAAATTGTGCTTCACTATATCCACTCTTTTAATCTTTTTATATGCTCCAACACAACTTCTATTGAGTATCTGATTGTTGTCGATGGAAACAAAGACAAGCGCAGGATAAGTTACTCTTTCCATTTTTTCTATATTGAGATAGATAGATAGATAGATAGATAGATAGATAGATAGATAGATAGATAGATAGATAGACAGAATAGATGATATTTACCATCTCTCAGGCAGTCAGGCTGCTTGGTGCTGGCAGCTCCGGGTGGCAGGGGAGAAGGAGGAGGAGGGAGGGGGAGAAGGGAGCCACAGCAGCGCACTGTAATTACCGCTGCTGGGATGAGGGAAGCACATCCCAGCATTCACAGCAGCGCCGGCCCAGCCAATGCGGAAGGAGCGGGACTGCTGCAGCGGCGCTGCTACCAATTACATAGCGATGCTGCGGCTCCCTCCTCCTCCTTCTCCGCTGCTCCCTCTCCTCCTCCGGCACAGGCGGCTTGTAATGAGTCAAATTGACTCATTACAAGCCGCTGGCCGTTGCGCCCTCAGTGCGACTGCGCTGTGTGCCAGGCACACCTGGCACACACGTAGTTACGGCACTGCCTGGAACATTCAATACTGGTGGGTTTAGTGGTTGCAGAGCCAGATCTAATTTTGGGCCCGGATAGTGTTGGGCTCTTCTGGCTTTCTCAGATGTGGCTCAGGCATTGCCTGTGGAGAAGCTGCAACATGACATCCTAGGACACGCAACTGCACCATGCATCACCATTATATTTGAGTGTGCCTTGGCAATATTTGAATCTTGTTCAGGGTGCCGCGAGTGTAAATGGTTGAAAAATTCTGTGCTACAGTGTTGTCACCATGTTGTTATAAAAACGCCAAAAGACGTGCATTGGTGGAGGGGCTCCTGGAGGGGTCCGGCAGGGGCCCCAGTTTGCTACCCCTCCCCAGTGTGCCTATGCTGTAGCCAGTGGCAGTGGCGCCATCTTCCCGGTGATCTCTTCAGGAAGATGGCGCTGCACATAGAAAGCAAAGACTCTGGCACTGCTCCTGATTGGCTGCTAGTCTGCGAGCTCTGATTGGCACACGAACCGGTGCTTGATTTAAGATACTCGCGCCACTGCTGGAGACCGGACAGAGGAGCAGGAGTGGCATGCTGCGCACTCCTGCCCTACCTGCAAGCAAGGTGGTCGGGCCGCAAAAGGACCCCTGCCCGAGGGCTGCAAAAGGATGGGGTAGGAGCCGTGGGTTTGACACCCCTGCCCTAGAGTATCAGAATTTGTTTCACGGCACCCCTAGACCAAAATTTCTTAGTGAGAAATTCAGAAAAAAATATAAAATGAAGTAAATTGTGTTTATAATATGTCATCCTTAAGTTCAGTTATGTGATGAAGGACTGGTTTTGACAATTAAATTCAGTATAAATAATTTAAATTGGTCGTGGACCACCAAACTACAGAAATACTGCAAGGCCAACCTTACCCCCTCCTCCCTTTCCCGAGGCACCCTAGGGTGTCACGGCCCCCAGTTTGGAAACTACTGCCATAAAATAAACTTTTTTTTTAACTGCATATAATACACCTTAGATCTCAGTTCCTATAAGGTTTTAGATCCTTGTACACAGTAAACTACACATATTTGAAAATCCTACACCAGGCACAAGTAATCATTCAGATGCGTTGGGTATGGTTTGTTTTGTTCATATGTTTGTAAATCCAGTCATAAGGACACAGAGACATGTGAGTTCACTGCTGTGCTGTTTTATTCCATCACCAACTCCAGGCACACTGCACACTGGACCACCCACTTCCCAGCATCCCCCTGGTCCTAGGGACCACCACTGAAGATTCAGGCTTACACATATTTGTAAGGGAGTGTCTACAAATATTAAGCATTCTAATACACTAACATCACATCCTCTTTTCTTTAAAGATAAGCCCTGTACACTTCAATGCAACAATTAACAACGTCATATTAAGAACATCATCTAACACGTTTCAATGAGTCTCTCAGGTCTGCGTATTTCCCTTTTGGGTCTTTCATCGACCATGTTGGACCTTTCTAGAATCGTGGTTTGTTCACCATTATCAGGATCATCATACATGTCAGATGAAGGGTATTCTTCAGTCATGTTGTCTTCATTATGGTTAGGTTGAGATCTTAAATCCACCCGATTTCTTCTTACTTCTGTTCCACGCTCTGTACGTATAGTATAAGATCTTGGTGCTACTTGTGCTTGCACAATACCTTTCTGCACCCAAATACCTTTCTCGTGATCTCTGAGACGGACTTGGTCACCTGATTTTAGATCAGATAAGCTTTTTGCTCGCTTGTCATGGAACAGTTTCTGTTTCGCCTGCTGACGTTCCTTACTCAGTCTGACCAACGCTGAGTTATGTGTATTAAGTAGTTCATCATGTATCGGGAGATTTGATCTAATCCTCCTTCCCATCAGCATTTGTGCAGGAGAAAGTGCATTCTGTAAAGGTGTACTGCGGTAGATTAAAAGACTTTTGTAGAAATCTTCTTGACCTTCTTGAGCTTTTTTCATGAGACTCTTTACAGTTTTTACTGAACTTTCCACCAACCCATTTGAGCGTGGATAGTGGGGACTTGACATAGTATGGACAAATTCCCACTCATCAGCAAATTGTCTAAATTCAGCACTGGAAAACTGAGGACCATTGTCAGTGAACACTTCCATAGGAACACCATGCCTTGCAAAGATTGACTTCATGCAATTGATTACGGCTTTACTAGTAGTTGTATGTAGTGTCTTCACCTCAGGGTAGTTAGAGTAATAATCAGTCACGACAATGTACGTTTTCCCATTACAATCAAACAAATCTGTGCCAACTTTCTGGTACGGTCTCTCTGGCACTGCATGAGGACTCAGTGGCTCAACTTGTTGTTTCGGTCTATACGTAAGACATAATTCACATGTAGCTGTAGTCTGTGCTGTGTCTTGGTTCATTCTTGGCCAATACATAACTTCACGTGCTCTCCGCTTACATTTTTCTTCTCCTAAGTGGCCTTCATGTATCTTGCACAGCATAGTTTTTCTTAGTCGTGCAGGTATGACAAACCTATTGCCTTTGTAAATAATACCATCGACAACTGTAAGGTCACTGCGGTACATCCAATAATCATGGATAGACAGCGGGCACGCATTTTTTTCTGCTGGCCAACCTTTCAGAATGATATCTTTCAACACTGTCATTGTGTCATCTGTCTCAGTTTCTTTCCTAATCTGTTCTTATCTTGCAAGAGACACTGGTAGAGAAGCTACGATCAAATTAACATAGGCTTCTATCTTTTCATCCATCAGACTTTTGGAACCTTCACTTTTGTCCACAGCACGAAAAAGTGTATCAGCAATGTACATGTATTTACCGGGACAGTACAGCAAGTGTACATCATATTTCTGTAGTCTGATAAGCATTCGTTGAATTCTCATGGGACAGTCATGTAATGATTTAGTCATGATAGCTACCAATGGCTTGTGGTCAGTTTCCACTGTAAATGTTTGACCATACACAAACTGATGAAATCACTCACATACATATGTGATCGATAGAAGTTCTTTTTCTATCTGAGCATACCTTGTTTCAACACTTGTCAGTGCTCTTGATGCATAGATTACTGGTTGCCATGTATCCTCATGTTCTTGTAACAACACTGAGCCTAAGCCAAATTGCGAAGCATCTGCTGAAATTCTTATTCTTTTCGCAGGATCAAAGAATTTTAGCACTGGTTGCTCTGTAATGATCTGTTTCAACTTTTGCCAACTTTCTTCTTGTTCATGTGACCACATCCACTCGTTATCTTTGTCCAACAACCATCTAAGAGAGGCTGTTCATTCAGACAGTTGAGAAATAAACTTTCCTAAGTAAGTAATCATTCCTAGGAATCTTCTGAAGTCGTCTTTGTTGTTAGGACGTTCCATGTTCACTATGGCTGATATTTTCCTTGAGTCTGGTTTTACACCTTGATCAGAGACCACGTCGCCCATAACGGTAAGTGTATTCACGCCAATTCACATTTGTCCTTGTTTAGCTTTAGATTCACTTTCTTGACAAGTTCTATTACTTGTCTCAATCTAGAATCATGTTCATCCTTTGTAGATCCCCAGACAATAATGTTATCCATCATTGTTTCAACACCTGGAATATGTTCAAAAATCATGTGTATCTTTTTGTGATATACTTCTGGAGTAGACAAAATTCCATATGGTAGTCTAAGAAATCTGTATCGACCTTCTGGTGTATTAAATGTACAAAGCTTTGAGCTGGCATCTTCTAGCTTCATTTGCAAGAATCCTGAAGATGCGTCCAATTTACTGAACCATTTTGCTCCCGCAAATTGCGACATGATTTCCTCTCTGGTTGGTAGTTTGAAATGTTCTCGTTTAATAGCTTTGTTTAAATCTCTAAGGTCTAAACATATTCTGAGTTGTCCATTTTTCTTTTCAACAATTACTAAGGAGCTTACCCATTCAGTAGGCTCATCAACTTTCTGTATCACACCCAAGGCTTCCATGCGATTTAACTCTTGTTTCAGTTTTTCTCTCAGCGCAAACGGCACTTTTCTACAGGGGTGTATCACTGAAGAAACTTGCGTGTCTATATTTATTTTATGCTCTCCAGGCAAGCAACCTAGACCTTCAAACAAGTCTCTGTATTCTGTAAACATCGATTATCGATTTGCAGTCATCTTCTACTTGTGATGTCACCATAAAAACTTTCTTTAGCAAGCTTAGTTTCTCACAGGAACTTAATCCTAGAATCGGTTGCACATTTTTATCCACAATCAGTAGAGATGTTTTAAACTGTTGTCCCTTATATTTCAGTGTCACTAAGCATGTACCTTTCACAGGAATTTCCTCCCCAGTGTACCCTGTAACTTTCACTTTGGCTGGATGAATTTTAGGTTTTACTCTAAACGTCTTATAGTCTTGAAACAATATAAAATTCACCTGCGTGCCAGTATCAAGCTTAAAGGAATGACAATCTCGTTCACAGTTAAAGGGACAATCCATTCTTTCTAATCTGCACTGCAAAATTCAATGCAATCCACAAAGAACTCCTCTGTTTGTTTAACAACATGCACTTTGGTTATTTTACTTTTCAGTTTACAGCATTTGGCAAAGTGATTAAGTCTACCACATTTCATGCAGGTTTTACCATAAGCAGGGCACATTTTAGGATTGTGAGCATTTCCACATCTACTACAAATTTCCTTATTAGACTGTGGCTTAGACTGCTTCATTCTTGAGAATGGAGGTTTGCTTGGCTCTGTTATCTGCACTACATGTACATCAGCTTCCTTGTGTAACTTTTTGGCTTGAAATCTAGTTATTTCTGCAGATCTGCAATAGTCACTGCCTTTTCTAGTGTTAGGTCTTACTCTCTCAGCAGTCTCTCTCTGAGTCCATTATCAGGTATTCCACAGACAATACGATCTCTAGTCAGTGAATCCTTTAAATCACCAAACTCACAGGTTTTACTGAGTGATTGCAGCTCTGTAACATACTGATCAAATGCATCTCCAGACTTCTGATCACATGTGAAAAACTTATATCTTTCATATGTCACATTTTTCCTTGGCACAAAGT
Source organism: Pseudophryne corroboree (assembly GCF_028390025.1). Lineage (NCBI taxonomy): Eukaryota > Metazoa > Chordata > Amphibia > Anura > Myobatrachidae > Pseudophryne > Pseudophryne corroboree. Next base: position 195,265,646 of record NC_086444.1, on the reverse strand, counting down.
AATCTTCAAACTTTTGCATTATAGAAGATAGCACCATATTCTGCCCCTCATCAAACTGAAAACTATTATAAATGTCCAGCACATCCTCTCCTATCACATGGAGGAAAATGGATGCCTTAGTTTTGTCAGCCTCTGTATCAGCTCCACATGCAGCAAGATATATATTAAACCTTTGCTTAAATCTTTTCCAGTTTTCAGACAAGTTACCAGACATCAACATGCCGGTTGGAGGAGCCAGTTTATCCATGGTTACTCACTGTTTGAAGAGAGGAGCACACGGAAGGCTTTGCAGACACCGAGTATCACAGCCACAGACTGCTGCAGGATTCTTTCACACTCTGAGAGCACTAGCAGTCCAAGTTAAACTTCTTCTGACACCATGTTTTGTTCATATGTTTGTAAATCCAGTCATAAGGACACAGAGACATGTGAGTTCACTGCTGTGCTGTTTTATTCCATCACCAACTCCAGGCACACTGCACACTGGACCACCCACTTCCCAGCATCCCCCTGGTCCTAGGGACCATCACTGAAGATTCAGGCTTACACATATTTGTAAGGGAGTGTCTACAAATATTAAGCATTCTAATACACTAACATCACATGGTTGACCAGTGGCCGGGATCCTGGCAGTCAGTTTACCGACGTCGGGATCCACGCCGCCAGAATGCCGGCAGGGGGGCAAGTGAAATGAAGCCCCTTGTTGCTTGCCACAGGTTCTACTTCCACTCTATAGGTGTCGTGGACACCAACTAGTGGGAATAGTCCTCGGCCCCCTTCCGGCATTCTGGTGGCCGGGATCCCGGTGGCGGTATGCTGACCGCCGGGATGGTGACTACATACCATTTAGATGACTATGAGGGAGTTTTAGCATTATTATCCTATTTGTATGTAAAAAGTGTACCAGGATGGCTGCCGACCTAAATACTGCTCAGAAGTGCGGCGCCATCTTGTCAATGTCTTAGAGCATCACAGTGGGAGACAGTAGTTTTTCACTTAACTCCTCAGAGACCTGAGATTATCAGAGATCCACAACACTTCCAGTCAGGGCCGGCGCTACCCACTTAGCAAAGGTATGCAAAGCAGGTAGGCGTCGGCCAGGAGAGGCGCACTCCCTGCTCTGCCGCCGTTGAGGTAGCAGCGCCAGCAGCAGGCTCTGGGTACCGCATACTATAGATAGACCTAGGAGCTGCCTGATTAAAGAAAGCTATGCTACTGCTACCTCTAAGTCTACTGGCCATGCTGCGCACACACACAGGGCTGCCGGGAACGCTGCTGCCGCTGCATCTGTGGAGCCGATCCGCACTCCTACACACTGTCCTGACGCTCACTCACTTTCCCGCTGGCTGTCGCTCCATTTTAAGCTCTCGTCTGCCGGTTCCCCTGATGTATTGCGCTCTGCCTGTCTTACCAGAGCTATGCAATAAGGTTAGCGTGGTGTTGGCCATGTCCTCCCTGCTACAGCTGAGTACAGGAAACAAAGGGGAACCGTTTTCCCACTTCTGATATTTTTATAAACCTTCAGGTGCATAGCTCGGGTCACTGTGTACCTGTAAGCCCTGGGGGGTGGGGTGGGATCACATTAGTCCTTGGAGGGGGTACCACACATGCAACTAGGCACTCTCCCTGCTCTGCCACCGTTTCTGCCAGCAGCGGGCTCTGGACACCGCACGGGCATAACAGTGGCTGCTGTTAAATTTCAGTCAGTGATAAGAGGCAAGAGCAGGAAACAGGCTGCAGACAGGGTGAGACTGGATGAGGAGCTGAGCTGCTGAGAGGAGTAAGCTAGGAGAGCAAGTAACTACTAGGGGAAGGGGCAGGCTGCACACTATATAGAAGGGGGAATGGGGAAGTCTAGACACACTAATGCATACACACAGACTAGGAGGGGGGTACACTAATACATATACAGAGTAGGAGGGGAGGGGGTACACTAATACACATACAGACTAGGAAAGGATGGGAAGGCACACTAATACTGTACATATACTGACTAGGAGGAGGCACAATGATGCACATACAGACTACTGATAGATATATCTGCCGATCAATTGATCGGCAGATATATCTATGGATGGATCGGGCAGTGTGTTGAGCATACACACTACCCGATCCGTTGGGGACTGACGTCATGAACTGGGCGGGCCTGTGTTGCGGGGCCGACGCGATATGTCTGTGAACGACGAAGTTCACAGACATATCATCCATACACACTGGTCAACGGACTCGCGATATATCGGCCGTTCAAGAGAGCGGCCGATATATCGGCCAGTGTGTACCCACCTTAAGAACGGTAGATCTGTGGAAGTCTTTGGAGGTGGAGAGCGGGAGCTGCTGCAGCCGGGGCTGAGGCAAGAGAGATCGGGTGTTTGATGTAATGGGTCAGCACCAGAATACATACGATTAACCGGAGGACAGGCATATCCCAACAGTGGATTTTCGTCCGCCAGAATGCCAGGGGCAAGCGCAAAGAGTTCCCTTGCAGGGCTCGGTGGCTCACTGCGCTCGCAACACAAAATCTATTCCCACATTATGGGTGTCATAGACATCCACGAGTAGGAATAGTCCTGTATTTCCAGAATTCCAGCTGGCGGGATTCCAGCATTGGTATCCTGACCGCTGGGATCCCAACAGCCGGCAAATGTAATGGTTCCCCAGCACCGGCATTTCCCCCTTCCCCATCCAGCCGGCACCCCTTTCTGGTGTCCTGTGTGCTCCATCCAGCCTGTCACCTTCAAAACATGAATACCGATACTGGCCAGCTCTGACTACCATACTGCCTCATTACTGCCCCATCCATCATTCACTGCCTCACCAGTGATGGGAGTGTAGGTGAGACTCAATATGCGTAAGGGTCACTACTGTAGGCATCATGTTTAAGAGGCACTACCATGGACATTGTGTGTAGGTGGCACTACTATGGGCATTGTTTCTAAGTGGCATTACTGTGGGCCTTATGTGTAAGGGGCACTACTGTTGGCATTATGTGTACTCTGCATTACTCTGAGCATTATGTGTAAGCGGTATAACTGGGCATTGCGTGTAAGTAGCATTACTGTGGGCATTATGTGTAAGGGGCACTTATACTGTGGGCATTATGCGTATAAGGGGCACTAATGTGTGGCGCATTGTGTATAAGGGGTACTACTGTCTGAAGTAACATGAATAAGGGGCTCTACAATGTGTGTCGTAATGTGAATAAGGGACACTACTATGTGTTGTAATGTGATTCAGGGGCACTACATGCAGAGTAATGTGAATAAGATTGCTACTGTGTGGCATAATTTGAATTGGGTGGTTCTATTGTGTGGCCACACCCATTCCTTGTGAAACCACACCCCTTTTTGTGGCACGTGCCTCCGGCGTGCAGTGTTTCTTTGACAAGATATGGGTGGGAGGGCGTACATTTATAATTTGCAGGGGGGCGCCGAACACCCTAGAACCGGCCCTGCTTCCAGTGATCCTGCACTGCTACCTATTGCATAAACTCATCAGCTGGGGAGCCGAATGACACCCCTCTCGTCTCAACCACCGCTCAGTGAGAACCAGTGTGTAACAGTGATTAAGTGGGATTCATATAAATATTTTATGCAATTCACAATATGAGCTTACCATCTTTGGAGTGTTGGAGAATTATTATACATTTTTATTTTTTGTTCAGATATTTATAGATTTTTTTAATTATTTAAAAATTTAACTGGACCCTCTATTGTTATTTTTCCCCCCAGCTCACTTTAAAATAGTTATAAAGAAGAAAATTATCTAAAAACAATTACAGAGTAAGATCATTTTCCTTACTGTGTAAGCTGCAAACTAGGTGTCCTGTTAGTTGCTTTTTATTTTACCCTTGTATGCCTTACTGCCATGTTTTAATTATCGCACAGTGTAATCTATGTAGTGCACCCAACATGGCTGCCTCGCCTGGTACTCTCTTGTGTAGAATAAACAATGCATGGTTCTGAACTCTCCTAATATATTTGTCTCCCCAAATATGTTTAATTTCTTCACCTTTTGAGAGAATTTATTTATAAAGACAACTTCAAGCAAAATATATTTAAAAAATAAATGTCTATTTTTATTTTAAGTAAAATTTAGCCTGTTTTTGTTCTACTTCTACTTCTTCTTCTTTGTCTTCTTCTTCTTTGTCTTCTACTTATGATGATGATGATGATGATATTATTATTTTGTAATTATTAATATTATTATTTACTCTGCACTCTAAAAAATAGGATTTTGGTTACCTACCGGTAAATCCTTTTCTCGTAGTCCGTAGAGGATGCTGGGGTCCACATTAGTACCATGGGGTATAGACGGGTCCACCAGGAGCCATTGGCACTTTAAGAGTTTGAGAGTGTGGGCTGGCTCCTCCCTCTATGCCCCTCCTACCAGACTCCGTCTAGAAACTGTGCCCGAGGAGACGGACATCTTCGAGAGAAGGATTTAACACAGATAGTGGCGAGATTCATACCAGCTCACACATACAAGGCACATCAAGCTAACTAGCTTGAAAAACTCAGCAACTGCTGAAACATTACTTACCAAGTAACAATGCAGTACATAACTAAACAAAGTTGTACTGAACCAGATAACGGTTGCAGGAAAACGAAGCACTGGGCGGGCACCCAGCATCCTCTACGGACTACGAGAAAAGGATTTACTGGTAGGTAACCAAAATCCTATTTTCTCTTACGTCCTAGAGGATGCTGGGGTCCACATTAGTACCATGGGATGTACCAAAGCTCCCAGAACGGGAGGGAGAGCACGGAGGCTCCTGCAGAACTGATTGACTGAACTTCAGATCATCAGAGGCCAAAGTATCGAACTTGTAGAACTTAGCAAACGTGTTCGACCCAGACCAAGTTGCCGCTCTGCAAAGTTGTAACGCCGAGACACCCCGGGCAGCTGCCCAGGAAGACCCCACCTTACGAGTAGAGTGGGCCTTAACAGATTTTGGAACCGGCAATCCTGACGTAGAATACGCATGCTGGATAATGAATCTAATCCAGCGAGATATAGTCTGCTTTGAAGCAGGACACCCAATTTTCTTGGGATCATACAGGACAAACAGAGAGTCCGATTTCCTGTGACGAGCAGTCCTCTTCACATAGATTTTCAAAGCCCGCACAACATCCAAGGACATTGATGAAATTGAAGAGTCAGTAGCCACTGGCACCACAATAGGTTGGTTGACATGAAATGCTGACACAACCTTTGGAAGAAACTGCTGACGTGTTCTGAGCTCAGCTCTATCTTCGTGGAAGATCAAGTAAGGGCTTTTACAGGACAAAGCCCCCAATTCTGATACACGTCTAGCAGAAGCTAAGGCCAACAACGTGACAGCCTTCCATGTAAGAAATTTGACCTCAATCTCCTGTAGAGGCTCAAACCAGTCCGACTGGAGAAACTGCAACACCACGTTAAGGTCCCAAGGCGCCGTAGGCGGTACAAAGGGAGTTTAGATGTGCAGAACTCCCTTCAAAAAGGTCTGAACCTCAGGGAGGGCAGCCAATTGTTTCTGGAAGAAAATGGACAAGGCCGAAATCTGGACCTTCACAGATCCCAACCGCAGGCCCATATCCACACCTGCTTGCAGGAAGAGGAGAAAACGTCCGCAGGAAATTTCTTGGACTTACACCAAGAGACATATTTCTTCCAAATACGATGGTAATGTTTAGACGTTACCCCTTTCCTAGCCTGTATCAGGGTAGGAATGACCTTCTTCGGAATGCCCTTCCGAGCAAGTATTAGGCGCTCAGCTTCCATGCCGTCAAACGTAGCCGTGGTAAGTCTTGATAGGCGAATGGCCCCTGCTGTAGCAGGTCCTCCCGAGGAGAGATTCAGAAGGTCCGCGTAGCAAGCTCGCCTTGGCCAGTCTGTAGCAATGAGAATCGCTTGAACTCTTGTCCTCCTTATGAACTTTAGAACTCTTGGAATGAGTGGAAGTGGTGGAAACACGTACACCGACTGGAACACCCATGGAGTCACCAGGGCGTCCACTGCTACTGCTTGTGGGTCCCTCGACCTGGAACAATAGCGTTGAAGCTTCTTGTTGAGACGATAGGCCATCATTTCTATTTGGGGTAACCCCCAAAGGTCTGTTATTTCCTTGAACACCTCTGGATGGAGACCCCACTCCCCTGGATGGAGATCGTGTCTGCTGAGGAAGTCTGCTTCCCAGTTGTCCACTCCCGGAATGAAGATTGCTGAGAGCGCCAACGCGTGTCTTTCTGCCAAGAGGATGATTCTTGTTACCTCTGCCATTGCAGCTCTGCTCTTCGTTCCGCCCTGTCGGTTTATGTAAGCCATCATTACATTGTCCGACTGTACTTGAATGGCCCGAGTTTTTAGAAGATGGGCCGCCTGAAGAAGACCGTTGTAGACAGCTCTTAGTTCCAGGAGGTTGATCGGCAGGCTGGCCTCCAGACTTGACCACCTTCCTTGAAAGGTTTTCCCCTGAGTGACTGCACCCCAGCCCCGGAGGCTCGCATCCGTGGTTAGAAGGACCCAGTCCTGAATCCCGAACCTGCAGCCCTCTAGAAGGTGAGGCAATTTGGAGCCACCAGAGGAGTGAAATCCTGGCCTTTGACAACAGATGAATTATCTGGTGCATGTGGAGATGAGATCCTGACCACTTGTCCAGGGGATCCAGTTGGAAGGCCCGAGCATGGAACCTCCCGTACTGGAGAGCCTCGTAAGAGGCCACCATCTTTCCCAAAAGGCGAATGCATTGATGAACCGACACCCGGGCTGGCTTCAGGACATCCCGGACCATTGTTTGTATCACCAACGCCTTTTCCTGCGGGAGAAACACCCTCTGCACTTCTGTGTCGAGGATCATACCCAGAAAGGACAACCTCTGGGTTGGTTCCAAATGTGATTTTGGAAGGTTCAGAATCCAAACATGGAGCCTGAGTAGTTGCGTTGTGAGAACAATGGACTGCAACAGCCTCTCCTTGGACGATGCCTTTATTAGCAGATCGTCCAGATATGGAATGATGTTCACCCCTTGTTTGCGGAGGAGAACCATCATCTCTGCCATCACCTTGGTGAACACCCTTGGTGCTGTGGAGAGGCCGAATGGCAGTGCCTGGAACTGGAAATGACAGTCCAGTAATGCGAAACGGAAATAAGCCTGATGTGGCAGCCAAATCGGAATGTGGATGTACGCATCTTTGATATCCAGGGACACCAGGAATTCCCCCTCTTCCAAACCTGATATCACCGCCCAAAGAGACTCCATTTTGAACTTGAACTCCTTTAGAAAGGGGTTCAGTGATTTTAGGTTCAGAATGGGCCTGACTGAACCATCCGGTTTCAGTACCATGAAAAGGTTTGAATAGTAACCTGTGGTTTGCAGATGAGGAGGAACTGGCACAATGACCTTTGCCTCCACCAACTTCTGGACAGCCTCTTGTAGGACAGTTCTGTCTGCCAGTGGAACTGGCAAGCCTGATTTGAAAAATCGGTGAGGAGGGAGATTTTGAAATTCCAGCCTGTAACCCTGGGACACAATATCTATCACACAGGGATCCAGGCCGGACGATACCCAGACGTGACTGAACTGTCTGAGTCTCGCTCCTACTGGCCCCACCTCCAGGCCGCGCGGTCCACCGTCATTCAGAGGACTTTGGCGTACCTGAAACAGGCTTTTGTTCCTGGGAACCTGTGGCAGCAGGTTTCCTGGATTTAACTTGACCTCCCCTAGAGAAGGTATTGGACGGTTTGGCCTTTCTAGGCTTGTTAGGCCGAAAGGACTGTGATGCTGATGAAGAAAAGGATTTCTTCGGAGCAGGTGCAGCTGAGGGAAGAAACTGAGACTTACCCGCTGTATCCAAAGCTTCCCCAAAGAGAGCCTGACTTGTGTAGGGTAGGGACTCCACGCTTTTCCTGGATACTGCGTCGGCCGACCACTGGCGCAGCCACAGTCCCCGACGAGCTGAAACAGACATGGAAGAGATTCCCGAAGCCATGGAACCCAGATCTTTCAGGGATTCTACCATAAAACCTGCTGAATCGTGAATGTTACACAAAAACAATTCAACATCACCCTTATCCATCGTATCCAAATCCTCAAGTAAGGTGCCTGACCACTTTACTATAGCTTTTGCAATCCATGCACTAGCAATAGTGGGAGTAATATGGCCCTCGAAGCGGTGTACATTGATTTAAGTGTATTATCAATTTTGCGATCAGTCGGCTCCTTTAAGGTGGTAGATCCCGGAACAGGCAAAACCACCTTATTTGAGAGTCTGGACACAGATGCATCAACAATTGGCGGGGTTTTCCCATTTTTTTCTATCCTCCTCAGGTAAAGAGAACGCCACCTGGACCCTTTTAGGGATCTGGAATTATGTTTCAGGGTTTTCCCATGCTTTCTCAAATATAGTATTTAATTCCTTTGACGCAGGGAAGGTTAGCGAGGCTTTCTTATTTTCAGTGAAAAAAGACTCCTCAACCTGCTCAGGTGTGGTATCATTAATATTCAACACATCCCTGATAGCCTCTATCATCAATTGCACCCCCTTTGCAAGAGAGGCAGACCCCCGCAACACATCCCCATTACCATCTGTGGTGTCAGAATCGGTATCCGTGTCACCTTGCGTGACATGAACAAGCGCACATTTGTAGGGGTATATAGCGGAGCGTCCTGAGGTACCAGAATCGGGCCATACTGCCATAGAGTTCTGTAATACCTGGGTTGCAGATTTATTACTTGCAACCCTGTCTGAAAACTGAGAAATCCAAGATTTGATAGAGGAAAACCACTCAGGTTCCCTTGCTGGAATCTGTGCTAAACCAGTGCTATCCTGATTACATGGAATGGGATCATCCTGGGAGGACATATCCTCCGCAGCATATGACACAGTGTCCCTGGACATAGCTAAAGGAGACCACCAAACACTCCACACACACACACACACACACACACACACACACACACACACACACACACACACACGGGAGGGCAGACAGAGTTTCCCCCCCAAGAATGGCAAGAGAGGCACAGAGATAGGAGCCAACCCACACACAGCGCTTCTAACCAAAGGGAGACCCCCTTTTCAGCGCTGACTGTGCACCTTAATAGGATACACAGTCGTATTGCAGCCTCCCCCCCCCCTTCTACAACCCCCTGGTACCGTTTACAGATAGCTGGAGTTGCTGTGGAGGAACCTGTTTCTCCTGATCAGTACTGTGCAGGCAGGAAAATGGCGCTGAGCGCTGCTGGGTCCGCTCTGAGGAGAAGCTCCGCCCCGAAATGGCGCTGTCTTCCCGCTCTTCATAGGATTATACTGGCCTGAGGATTGAGTGCTGGCTGAGATCCGGGGACCCCGACAGGCTTTTGGACTAGTGTAGGGTGTAGCGCTGGCTCAGGGCGCCCCTCACAGTGCCGCACCATGTACCGCTGAGCCTTCCGGAGTGCAATTAATACTGCGCTCCTACCCTGCTGCCGCCATCTTCACACCGACCCCTGCTTGCTAGGGGGGTCGGTGCCTCACTCGCCACCGATTCTTCAGCTCTGTAAGGGGGTGGCGGCATGCTGCTGGGGCAAGTGATCCCCTGCGGCGAGGAATGATCTGACACCTCAGGAGCTCAGTGTCCTGTCAGCAGAGTAAGTGGCTCAGACCCAGCAGGGCAGACACTACTCCCCGCTTAGTTCCACGCTGCAGGGAGGCTGTTGCCAGCAGCCTCCCTGTAAAATAAAAAACTCTAAAATAACATTTTACTAGAAAAGCTCTGGAGAGCTCCCCTAGCTGTGACCGGCTCCTCCGGGCACATTTTGTAAACTGAGTCTGGTAGGAGGGGCATAGAGGGAGGAGCCAGCCCACACTCTCAAACTCTTAAAATGCCAATGGCTCCTGGTGGACCCGTCTCTACCCCATGGTACTAATGTGGACCCCAGCATCCTCTAGGACGTAGGAGAAAAGGGAATTTCAGACTAAGAATGGTCCAGTAATCTTACAAACTTGTCCTTTAAGAGGAACAAGATGGCGGGAGCCTCATGACTCATGAAGAGTCATCCTTCAGCACTCAGGAGAGGAAAAACCCCCTTGTGGAGGAAACCTCTGGGGACCCATGGCTGAAGGACTGCCCGTCCCTCTAGGCATTAAGAGACTATGCAGAGTTTGCCCAGACCACCCGCCCACTGTCAAAGTCAGAAAAATGTCTCTATGCACGTTGCCATATTTGCACCGCACACTGGTCCGCGCTGCGCATGCGTACGCTCTCCCGTGAAGACGCATACCCGCAATAGCGTGCACCCGCGGGCGCACGGTATGCGTATTTACGGTAGAGTTTATGTAGTCGTAGCGTGCGACTCATTCGTTACATATTTTCACAATTAATGTAGTTTGTAGATCATGGTCCCTTTGATAGATTCTGAAAGTTTGGTTAATATAGAATGTCCCTGAGCAGAGGAATCCCTCTTTGTATTGTACGAAGGGTCTAACAGGAATCATACAGCAGTGTTTGGTACCCATCGGAAGAGTATTTAATTAGCGATATTCCGGTGTTGGTTTGGAGCGTATTAATCGCTCGTGCGAATAGTTATGGACATAAGAAGTTATGTCCATTTTATTTGTTCTTACTTAGTCATGCATCTGAACAGTTGGAGACAGGCATCAGTGGGTCTCAAATGGCTCTTTGACCTCAGAGATCCCCCAAACAATAGTTTGCATGTTAAGAGGGCCTCATATCTACACATGCATAAGGTAAACACAGGAATAGTAATTGAAGATCAATTGTACTCCAAATCAGTATCTTTCCCGCAGACGGAGTGCAATAGCCTTTAATTACACTGAGCTTTGAGACTCAATGAAGAAGGCCAACACCTGTGTTTACAAATGGGGCTGGATTTGTATACAGGAAAATAAGGGCTGAGACGTCATTGTCTCAACTGAAAGTGGACATCATGAATATAGAACAGAACCCAGACAGGATTCTGTTTTATATTCGCCAAACAATAGCTCTCCAGAAGACAGGAATGTGTTAGTTATCACCCATTGTTTTGCATAACCAAGACCACTGATACAGTTTACCTGTATGAATCAACCTATGACCTTTATTATAATGCGAAGCCGAGTTCCTGCGTCCAATGGACAGTGAGACTGTAGGGACCATTAGATTGCATTGTGTGAGTAGCATAAAAGACGGGTCTGTGACATCCAGCTTGCACTTCTCTTCAAATGGTTCTCATTGCTGATAATCAGGAAGCTGGATGTCCAGAGGCGCTTGCGATCGTTTCCCCTTGTGCGTAAGTTTCTCTCCGTAATCATTGTCTTACTGTGAGCCAATTTCTCTCTCTCTCTCTCTCTCTCCTTTCTCTTTTCTCTCACATCTCCCCTAGACTAGTATTGTATTGTATTAGATAGTATTGTATTTTGGTTAGGAAGTCTCTGTTATATTGTAGTGTATCATTTGTACTGTTATTCTCTTTTTACAAGTATATTAGACATAATACAGTTAATAGGCTTTGGACCCTAAACCAGCATCTGTGTATTTCCTATAGTGTTAAGTGTTCACTTGAGCGTCGGTAACGCTCAAGCAGCTTTGTAGTTAGTCAGGTTACACAAGGTTGCACTTACACCCTGTATTCACATTAAGGTATTCTGTGTATTTCATTGGTATAAGGTTTAGACATAAAGGTATAGCGTTGTGAGCGTCTGCGCCGCTGGTGATCTCCTCGTGGTCTCGAGCGAACCGCTACGCCATAGCGAATCATTCTGTCCTGTGATCTCTGGGCCGTGAGCGAACGTGACGCTTGAGCGTCTCGCCTACGGCTGAGCGATCGTTACGCAACCAGCGTACCCTTACGGTACTTCTTAAGTAAACAGCGTACAGTGTTCTTAGACTTCATAAAGGGTTGTAAATACATAAAGGAATTCTGCTTTGTTAATTGGGGGCCGTCCAGTCCTTCACATATCTGCACTAGGTAGATCAGCAGACATTATCCCCCAGCAAAAGGGCGGGAGGTTGTCTCGCAGTGCTGATGGGATAAGCGTCTGCTTCGCTTAGATAAAGAGTGCTGAAGGAATCCGGAGACCAGGAGGTAAGAACAAAACGCTTGTGTCTTTTAAAACTGTATTTTTCTTCTGTCTTGCGTATATACGCACGTATACATATATATCTGCATTTCTTTTCCATCCGTGTATTTCATTTTTTTCGTATATCACTATCCTGTTTGCCAGTTTTATAGTTGATAAATGTGCTGAGAGAGATTTGTCGCTATTTCAATAATTTAAGTAGAAGCAACATAGTTAAAATATAGACAAACACACAGCTTTGCCAAGAGACAAGGTCAGTGTGGTGCGCGGTAAATGATCAAGGATCATCTACATTGATAAACGTATAAATCGTGTTACGGTGGATCTTTGCTGTGCGTACACGTGTCTCTAACAAAAGACTGAGACTTGCGTACGCAACCCAAAGGCCGACGCACGCAGCGCAACGGAGCGTCCGTGTACGCTCATGTAACAAATCACAAATGTTATAATTAAAAGGCGATAAATAGCACAAATTGATTTCAGCTTTCCAAAACTTAGTTTAAATACCTTACTTTACTGTAATACCTCTGGGGAGAGCTATCAGACTACGGGAAATGATTTTTCTGATCAGAAAACTATAAGAATGATAGTGGGTTGAAAACGGTATGAGTGTATTGAATCCCGCTTTGTGGACTTTGTGATCTATGTGATAATCCCGCTTTGTGAACTTTGTGATCTATGTGGAACGTGATGAGCACGATCTGAGTGAAAACGTGCAACAGAGTGTGATAAAGTTTTCGTTGTATTACGCTCTGGCTGTTTTGGAGCACAGTAGGGAGACTCCAATGATCCTACCATTTATGGGCAACAAGTGTCTATAAGTGGTACGATTGGACCGCACGGTTGTATGTGTGACCAATAACGCAACGTGATATGAGGTCGTATATCCATGCGTAAATCTTGCCCTCATACGTGTTGTAGGGAGCACATGCAAGCGTGATTTGTGTAAAGAAAAAGGAAGGGAATTTTCTCAGGAAAATCTCTAAAAAATAGGGCCTGCAACGGCTACACGTGTCTGCTAGAAGGCGGAACGGAGATACCCGGAGCAGAAGAAGTTCAGTGGAAGAGCTTTAAGGATTTCCAACGAAGTTCTGTGTTTGGTGCATTTTAGGAAGTTTTTTCTGTGTTAAAAAGGTCCACAATGGCAGCCAAGTGCACAATACAGAGACGGTCGGAGGTCAGGATTCAGACTCCAGAGGCTTGCAGACCCCGAGGGTCTGCTCGGTTAGTAATGTGGGGGAAATATGGTCCCCACTCTGAGACCTTTTGTGATGAATGGACACGAATGACTGCGGGGGATAAGGTACCATTTCCCGGGATAGGTAGTTTTGACTTAGAGGTGTTGCATAATTTAAGGCGAAGGATATGTCTCATCAAATCAGCAAAGAGACGAATCAAGCATTATGATTGTTTACAGATATGGCAACAGGAGAGTGAAATGCAAAGAAATGTAACTTACTTACCTAACTTTCATCTTGAGAGGGGAGAGGTGGCAATGGAGGGGATTGTGGTTGCGGAGAGAAGCACAGGGGTGAACAATAAAAATGCTCTTAGCAACAGTAGTACAGATAATAAGAATAAGTGTGATAAATGTAACAATGCTAATTGTAATGCTGTTGAATGTACAACTATTAACCCATGCAAGTCGCACCCCATGTTAAACTTTCCTCAGGGACACCAACAAGAAAGTGAACCCAGAACGATGTCGGCACCTCCTCCAGAAGCCATCACACAAGACATCCAGGTGGACGCGACCCAATCGGTAAAAACTGTAATCAAACCCCCTAATGGAGGGTCAGGTGAGGTCGTGTCCACAGGTATGTATGGTATTATACATCACGCACAAACAAATGTACCTTATATCATAGAATCAATTCAGAATGACATTACTGGACTTAATCCTGTTAGGGTAATTGCAGTACCAAATGGGGAAACTGACTCTTCAGGAATCACTCCTGTCAGGAACATCGCCATGTACTGCCCTTTTTCCCGAACAGAATTAAGAGCAATTCTGTCTGAATTTCCTGATCCCAGGAAAGACTTAGTTGCTTGTCAAAGATACATTAGAGTGCTAGGACATACTGCAGAGCCAAGTAACAAAGATTGGAGGACAGTTTTGAGGGCATGTTTACCCCCCGATGTTGATTCATTGAAATTTATCACTGATTGTAAGCTAGATGAGGAAGTGCCACTAACAAACAAGTATAACCAAGATAATGTAAAAAGAATCAATCTACAGTTGAAAGAATATTTTCCTACAGTAGCAAAGTGGAATAAAATCTATACAATAAGACAAAAAGAAGGTGAATCCGCAGAAGAGTATTTTCACCGGGCTCTGCAGGATATGGCTAGGTACACTGGTATAGATGACATTGAAACTAATGTACACCACAGAGAGGTAGCTGTGTCCGTATTAGCGAGCAACTTGAAAGACACACTAAAAATTAGGGTACAAACCTCAATACCTCATTGGAGAGGTATCTCGGTTGCGGCATTAAGAGAGTCCGCTATCGAGCATGACCGAAATATCAAAAGAACCAGGGAAGCGCAGGGAGAGCGGTTGATGACACTGAACATCCAAGCACTAGAGAATGCATCAAGTCGACCGGAACCCCAGGCCCCTAGCACATGGAGAAAGCCAAGGATTTGTTACAATTGTAGAAGAGAAGGGCATTATGCCAACAACTGTAATAACCCACATAAAGTTAGACCCCCTAGACCAAGAAATGAGCAAAATTACAACACACACCATTATAATCAGAGATCAGATAGGAGGAATTTTGAGCCACACCCATGATAGGTAGTCAAGAAAGGTGATCATACGACGGATGGTAAGCCTGAGGTAATGGTTAGTAAATTGGGAGGTCATTCACTGAAGACACAGGAATGACCAGGTTAAACGTTGTAAATGTATTTGTGAAAAATGTTTTTTCTCTCTCTCTGTATCCCCATCTCTGACGATTATTGGTAAGAATTCAAACATTGCATATTCGCTTGGTCCTTGCAGAAGTCTACCAAACCCCAGCATGACCTATCCACCACAATGTATTCTGGCCAGATACAGACAGTGGAATAATGCAAGTGCTGGTGGGGAGGGACTGCTCAAGGAAACCATTAGACACGTAGATACGACAGCCTAATAGTCTGACAATGTTTTCTTAATGTTGACAATGTTTAAAAATGCTTTGTTTCTCTTCTCTTATTGATGGTTATTGTCGAGTTATGTAATGTATATATGCACATGAATTGTTCTCTATCTCTTTTGTTTTTTTTTGTGTTTTCTCTCTCTTCTCACTCATGTTTTCATGGTTTAAAGATGGTATGTCACCCCTCAGTTGGACCAATGGTAATGCCAGATTTTTTTCTCCTTACAGAAAGATCGCCGGTTAGGAAGGAATATTGCATCACCAGAATGTTCGTTTGGAAGACTGAGAGACAGCACCTTTGAGAGGACAGCAGAACAAGAAGAACAACAAGACGAGAGAACTTATTATCGTAACAAGTTCTCTCCCCCTCAAACTGTTTTCTTATACCCCCTTTACAAATTTCTTCTTTTCTCCTCCTGTAAGATGGACTTGCCCCAAGAGACTGTGATATGGATTTTCCCGTTAACCATGATGTTGACCAGAGCAGTCTGTTTCGGTGAGAGTACCAGTGAGGTCGAGAAAGGATCCAGAAAGGTCCTGATGACTGAGACGGAGGTGTAAATTTCCAATAGCAACCCAATCACCAAGCAAAGGCGAGTACCGGGCACGATCTAACAACCATGTTATCTGTAAACATTTTCTTTGAAGGATTGTTAGTTAAAAAAAAAAAAAGAAAAACTGTATCTGTAGGCTCTGTGACAATGGTTGAAGATGGATGCATAAAGAAATGCCAATCCAGTCTTAATATCCATATGGACCAGCATCCATTGAGTGACCATCACTCCTTAGTGGGTAACGTGTTAAATAAAACAGATTGTTGGGTATGCTCTCAAGTACCTCAGGGTCATAGCAAATCAGGGCTAGTACCATTTCCTTTAACGTTAGGGGAGGTACTTGAGCTAAGGGGTGGGAGACCGGTGGACCGGAGGTTTAACATCTCCAGCCCTCCTAGTTTGAAGCTCCACCAATACCATGTGGATAGGTCCCTCTTATGTTTTAATATCTCCAATCCCCGTAAGCCGGGAAATTGGGAAGTGTCATGGAGCAACCTTACCATGACCTTTTCACACAGAGCAGATAGAATGCCTACAGATACAGAGCTTGTACGCCACATAGCCAGTAGAGGAAAATCTTTCCGGTATCGATATACCTTAGGAAATAGGATTACTAGAGTTGGAGAGGTATCACCAGGATACTGTGCACATATCGTACAAACTGATACGTGCATTAAGCAGATGGAAGAATTAGGGTCAGGAGATTTCACCTGGAAGGTTTGTAACATGATCATGTCCTTCTCCGTCCCTTATGTTCTCCCCGATGATGCATATTTCATATGCGGGAGAAAGGCGTACAAGTGGCTTGCCCCAAACTCTGAAGGATTGTGTTATATTGGAAAAGTATTGCCTGAAGTGATGACTGTTACACATGACAAAATGAAGGACATACACCGTGGTGCCCAAGCTCCTTATACTCACACTCATTACGAGCACCGAGTTAAAAGACAACTGTCAGAAAGGTTAGAGCATCCGGCCTCTGATCTTATCCATGAATCCACCGGGATTCAGGTTCTGGTAGCGTTAGATTTCACTCGTACCGCTCGAGGAGTGATGAATTATAGATACATTTCCGCACTCGCCAATTTGTTAGATAATATCACTGAAATGTATGATGACACGTTTAGATACACTGGAAGAGAACTTCAAGCTTACAAAACAGAACTAGTTCAGCATAGGATGGTTCTTAATTATCTCACAGCAGTGACAGGCGGATATTGTGTTACATTGGCAACACAGTACGGTATAAAGTGTTGCACGTATATCACGAATAGCACCGAGGATCCGGTCGAGGTCATAGATCAAAAGATGGACGATATTCTCCAATTGAAGTGGGAATTTCGCCGAAAACACAATCTCACCCTTGCTGCTGTGGGTAATGAGCTGACTGGTTGGGTGTCATGGTTGAACCCGCGAAATTGGTTCTCCGGTTTAGGAGACTGGGCTCAAGGAGTCATAATGGATGTTGGAAAGTTTCTCCTATGTATCTTGGGTGTTGTTATATTTATTGGATTGATATTTAGATGCGGGCAGGCTTTAATGAGGTGCAAACAAAGTACAAGAGTGATGAGCTTGAGGAGCGAGGAAACTGTAATTAACCTGGATTTGATTTATGACCCAATGATAGAAACCAGGATGTGATGAAAATGCGATTATACGGTCCGTTTCTTTCACCTGTTTTTCTGCTTTTCTCCAAGATACAAAGACTCCCTTGGACGAGGAAGCTGACGAGACGATATATATACAGACTACAGACGAGACCAAAGAAGGATTTTGACCACTTGAGAAATGGACACTTGATGAACTTTGCCATGGATCCCCAGTTTCCCTAGTATTTTTAAACTCACGCTAGCCCAACATTTTCTGTACATCTGATGGCATTGACAAAGCTTATTGCTCACACCTAATGAGCAAAACAGCGCAAAGAAGACGACTTTCAACAGATACCGAACAAAACTTCGACGACAGATGTACATTTACCTGACATAGGATATCATTGCATTTTTCGTAAGTGTTCTTTATCTTCATCTCTACAACCCTCAGGTAACGACACACATAGACGATAGGGAATACAGGCACAGATATCAGCAACCACATACCTCCCCCATTAATGTATCATCAACTAAAATGTGCATCCCCATTTTGTTACAACCACAGCCGAAATGAGCTCGGTAGAGTTTGACAGCCCATCCACAGACCCTTAGTACGGGATAAGAAGGAATTCAAATGTATACTTCGCAATACCTCGAAGCTTGATTTACCACACGTACGGCACGATGATACATGACCCTCCAAACATGGACTCATACACACATGCTTCTGCTTTCTCACTAGGTCATACCCTCTTCACACCTACTCCACTCTTCTTCCTTTCCCCACCATGGAAATCAATTAACCCCTGACTTACATTTTTCTCCTTTTGAAATGTTTTAGAAGGTGGCAGTTATTATTGACTGCCAAAGGGTGGACTGTCAAAGTCAGAAAAATGTCTCTATGCACGTTGCCATATTTGCACCGCACACTGGTCCGCGCTGCGCATGCGTACGCTCTCCCGTGAAGACGCATACCCGCAATAGCGTGCACCCGCGGGCGCACGGTATGCGTATTTACGGTAGAGTTTATGTAGTCGTAGCGTGCGACTCATTCGTTACATATTTTCACAATTAATGTAGTTTGTAGATCATGGTCCCTTTGATAGATTCTGAAAGTTTGGTTAATATAGAATGTCCCTGAGCAGAGGAATCCCTCTTTGTATTGTACGAAGGGTCTAACAGGAATCATACAGCAGTGTTTGGTACCCATCGGAAGAGTATTTAATTAGCGATATTCCGGTGTTGGTTTGGAGCGTATTAATCGCTCGTGCGAATAGTTATGGACATAAGAAGTTATGTCCATTTTATTTGTTCTTACTTAGTCATGCATCTGAACAGTTGGAGACAGGCATCAGTGGGTCTCAAATGGCTCTTTGACCTCAGAGATCCCCCAAACAATAGTTTGCATGTTAAGAGGGCCTCATATCTACACATGCATAAGGTAAACACAGGAATAGTAATTGAAGATCAATTGTACTCCAAATCAGTATCTTTCCCGCAGATGGAGTGCAATAGCCTTTAATTACACTGAGCTTTGAGACTCAATGAAGAAGGCCAACACCTGTGTTTACAAATGGGGCTGGATTTGTATACAGGAAAATAAGGGCTGAGACGTCATTGTCTCAACTGAAAGTGGACATCATGAATATAGAACAGAACCCAGACAGGATTCTGTTTTATATTCGCCAAACAATAGCTCTCCAGAAGACAGGAATGTGTTAGTTATCACCCATTGTTTTGCATAACCAAGACCACTGATACAGTTTACCTGTATGAATCAACCTATGACCTTTGTTATAATGCGAAGCCGAGTTCCTGCGTCCAATGGACAGTGAGACTGTAGGGACCATTAGATTGCATTGTGTGAGTAGCATAAAAGACGGGTCTGTGACATCCAGCTTGCACTTCTCTTCAAATGGTTCTCATTGCTGATAATCAGGAAGCTGGATGTCCAGAGGCGCTTGCGATCGTTTCCCCTTGTGCGTAAGTTTCTCTCCGTAATCATTGTCTTACTGTGAGCCAATTTCTCTCTCTCTCTCTCTCTCTCCTTTCTCTTTTCTCTCACATCTCCCCTAGACTAGTATTGTATTGTATTAGATAGTATTGTATTTTGGTTAGGAAGTCTCTGTTATATTGTAGTGTATCATTTGTACTGTTATTCTCTTTTTACAAGTATATTAGACATAATACAGTTAATAGGCTTTGGACCCTAAACCAGCATCTGTGTATTTCCTATAGTGTTAAGTGTTCACTTGAGCGTCGGTAACGCTCAAGCAGCTTTGTAGTTAGTCAGGTTACACAAGGTTGCACTTACACCCTGTATTCACATTAAGGTATTCTGTGTATTTCATTGGTATAAGGTTTAGACATAAAGGTATAGCGTTGTGAGCGTCTGCGCCGCTGGTGATCTCCTCGTGGTCTCGAGCGAACCGCTACGCCATAGCGAATCATTCTGTCCTGTGATCTCTGGGCCGTGAGCGAACGTGACGCTTGAGCGTCTCGCCTACGGCTGAGCGATCGTTACGCAACCAGCGTACCCTTACGGTACTTCTTAAGTAAACAGCGTACAGTGTTCTTAGACTTCATAAAGGGTTGTAAATACATAAAGGAATTCTGCTTTGTTACCACCAACTAACCTTGCCTAACCCAGTCATCCCTTCTGTCGCCTCAAATCTGCTATTTTGACCTATTTACCCGGACGGAGAAAACCTTACCTATACGTCAATGGTGAGAGAGTGAAAAAAGAGAGCAAGAGATGAGTGGGAGTGATGGGGAGGAGGAGGACAGTCATAACCACCATAGCATTCATTTCTGACGCTAACAGGGATGACAACTTTACAAATGTAGCCATTCTCGTTGTGGCTACATCTTACGGCAATTGCGCCTTGTTAGGAGGGACCGCACCGCGTATGTCTAAGACGTGTGTGTGCCCCATTCGCATGGATGGGAGCGGCAAATGCCGCAGCTCGGCACAGCTAGGAACAGGCGTGCATAGCTGCGTCGAGGGTGCACATTTACCTCAGATGTAGCCATGATCAGCATGGCTACATCTGTATATAGTATTGGATAAAAACAAAAGTAATGATTAAAGCACAATATAATTCTCTTACATCTCTGCACATTAATAAAAATGGATTAGCCTGCAACACTGGCACACTGGGATTTAAGCAGGCAGAGAGAGAGAGTAAAGGATTTAATTTGCAACATTATAGGCTCACCAAACAGCTCCAAGGAGATGTCATAGGTGCAGCCACACATAAAGGATTTCAATAGGAACATTATAGGCCCATCTAGAGAGCGCTCTTCAATATCTCCAATGGCCCATTGCAGCCGCTTGTGGATGTTAACTAACGGCACTGTCCCAGTAGGTGTGAGATTTTGTTTTTATCCAATACTATGCTATCCCCAAGGTCATAAGTCATATATTATAATAGTCATGCTAAAAGTCTGCCGACTATTCGAACTAAGCTGCTCTTATCTTTGTCCAGTCACTAACCTTCTACCAGTGTGCTATGCCGTGCCAGGCCTCTGAAAGCATATGCAAGAGACAGCAACAGCATAGCCCTGATACAGGCAGTTGCCATTATGACATCACAGCATGACCTCACACACCCCACCAGACCAGCTAAGACTGGTTATTTCTGGTTTGAGGCCCTTGTCTTTTACATGACTGGAAGAAAACAAGAGAAAGACAAAATAACCTTGTGTGGAAGCACTCTTTGGTTAAATATGAAAAAAAATGAAAAAAATTGTGAAAAAAATGTATGTATGGTAGAGGAAGGACCCTTTTGAGTCCCTCCTCTAGGAGATAGAATAAAACTAAACTTTTATTGATTTGCTATAAAAATTCACTAAGGTGAACAAAAATAGATAATGATAAAAATCTAGATTGCCATTGTACCAAATATGGTTCTAGATATGGCAGGTGAAAATATTGTTGTGATTATTGTATAATTGTTTGAAAAGAACAATGTATACAGGTCACAGAAGGATCGGAATGTAGGGTAGGCTTGGAGGAAAGTTGAAGGGTTAAACATGCTATATGAACTGTTATGTGCTTGAATAGACACGTACGCACTCTCTACAGGATACCCTTATCTGTTCATACATTACAAGGCTTGTTTGTGTCTCTATCTTCAAGGACAGTTCCATACCAGATCAAACCTGTTATTTCTTCTTCTGTGTGTTACCAAATATCCTGTGTTACCAACTTTCTTAGAGGTTTGAGACGTTTGCAGAAAACCCATATATGGAAATCCGCCTGATGTACTATCTCTGTCTTCTGCCTAGTAACTACTAACGAGCCAATAAGAGTGTAACACATGTCAGTTACACCCATGTACGTCGTCTTTATATTCTACTGTTAACCTTATAATAAACCAGAGTAATTCTTAACCATTGACTCGTGTATTCCATATCACGTTAAGTCTTACTCTCACTGGTACCAAAGAGGTCATCAAATCGAGGGGGCACAAAAAGGGTTAATTCCTTACAGCTGGGGGCTCAGTCCGGAATCCAGCCGATCGTCCCCTGATCGGTAAGATAGAGAATTTTGTTGTCTGTCTTGTCCGCTAAGGGATTGCGACCATCTACTGGATCTGAACTCACTCCGTGTTCCGGGAACACGTGACAAGGTAATATTTAAGTCCGGGACTTAATGTTACGTAGTTTTATGTAAAGGATTTTTTTTTTTAAGGCGCCATAAACAGGTATCAGGGATACCATAGAAGGACCAGGGGTCCACAAACAGGTATCAGGGATACCATAGAAGGACCAGGGGTCCACAAACAGGTATCAGGGATACCATAGAAGGACCAGGGGTCCACAAGCAGGTATCAGGGATACCATAGAAGGACCAGGGGTCCACGTATTTAAGGCGTCATAAACAGGTATCCGGGATACCATAGATGGACCAGGGGTCCAAATAACAACGCCTCCTCGATTTGATCACCTAAATATTTGTATGTCTGTCTTATAAGTACTCATATTGTAATTTTTCTATTAAGGACACTCAGTGAACGGGTGGTAAGTGCACGGACGCTGAGTCTCAGAGGACATTGTTGTTTACAGTGATTTTAAGTACATTTGAAAGTTGATTTGTAACAAATAACATTGTCCACGATTGCAGAGATATTAATTGTACGGGTGGTAAGTGTACGTACATTTGGTATCACAAGTTGTACTGTTGTTGTTTTCTGTTCCCGGTAGTTTGTGTAGGGAATATGCACTCCCACATGTTACCAATGATCTATGATCAGATCAGCTGAATGCATACATAGACTATTGTTCCCCTTCCCTGTTATTTGTGAATTCTTTTAGAAATATATTGTGTGGGTGGTAAGTGTACACGCACTATATGACACTGTGTTTGGAACAATCTATGTTTTTTTTATGATAAAGATTGTTATTAATTCAGTTTAGACACGTTAGTTACTTATTGGTAATATGGGATCAGATCAGAGTAAAGAGACTGAATACCCCCCTCCCCTCCCGGGAGAGACCTGCAAGGAATATGATTGCTCGTGTCTCCCCTACAAATTACTACTTTGTTAACCCCTGGCTAGACAATTTAGTGGGATGAACTGAGTGAACATCTGGACGCAGTGTTTAAAACCCGCTCGTCCCTAGCAGTAGCTTGCAAACAGAAACCTAGTGAGAATGTGACTGAATTCTGGAAGAGATTTAAAAAATGCTGGTCAGAGGAAGCAGGTCTCACCCTAAGTAAATACTGACAGCTTACTTATTTCCACATTTATAAACAACCTACTGCCTTCTGTGACCTTGACAGTAAAACAAAGTGTTTCTGGTTGGACCTCAGACAACATTGAGGAATTCAGTAAACATTTATATGAGAAGGAAGCAGCAGGCTGTTTTGAGATTAAAAAGACTACTCAAAACGTACTGACCCACAGTTTTCAGAACCTCCGGAGGCAACACAGGAACCCTCGCCCCCAGCGGGACACCCCACATAATAGGGGTCCCCCTGCACCTCCAAACAGACGACATACATCCTGCTTTAACTGTGGCAAGGATGGACACTGGGCTAGGGACTGCCCCTACCCCCTTAACAAACCTAGGCAGCCATCAACTGAATCTGCCCCCCTTAGCAACGTTCCCAGGGACCCCCCAAGGTTCCAGATTGACTGGTAGGGACAGCCCGCTGACGGGGCCCGGAGGAGGGTGTCCCGACTTTCATGCAGCTCACAGAACACTGGAAGGAACCCCCAATGATCAATCAAGGTGTCAATGGAACAAGTGTCCCATTCCTGATTGACAGCGGGGCCACCACCAGTGTTCTGTGCAGGAACCAGTACCATGGGCCCCTGAGAAAGTCCGCTCCTTCAATGAGAATCAATGGGATACCCACAAAAGCTTACTCCACTGTACCTATCCCTATTGACACACCACGGGGACATTACATAGGGACTCACTCATTCACTGTCATACCTGACTGTCCAGTTAACTTGCTGGGAGGAGACCTCCTTACTGAACTACAGATAACCATCACCTCTACTGGTAGGGGTATGGACATAACCTCACCACACTTCCCCGTGCTCACTGAGACCACTGAACTAGATACAATAGACCCCCTTGTGTGGGCAGAAGGTCCCTTCGACACAGGACTGATATCTTGCACACCATACAAGGCCACACTCAAAACCAGACTCACAGCCAGTGTACCACAAACAGTACCCTTTGTCACAAGAAAAGATAGAGGGTCTTAGACCCATGGTACAACAATTCCTAAAGCAAGGAATTCTCAAACATGTAGTATCCCCATACTGCACACCAGTTAACCCTGTAGCTAAATCAGATGGGACTATAAGGTTTGTGCAAGATCTTAGAGCAATTAATCAGCTAATTGTTCCCATTGCACCTATTGTACCTGATGTAAACTCACTCATCTCAGCCATCCCTGTACACGCTGCATTTTTCTCAGTAATTGATTTTAAAAAATGCATTTTTCAGCATACCAGTGGACCCTCAGACACAATTACTTTTTGCTTTTTCTTTTGAGGGCAAGCAGTTCCCTGGCACCCCCCCCCTATGGTTCTGTCCTGCTACAGTATGCAGATGATCTGCTTCTCTGTAGTCAAACGGAGGAGGCCTGCCGAGAGGATGGTATATCACTGTTAAACTGGCTCTGTGAATGTGTCTAAAACAAAAATGCAATGGTGTAAAAAGCATGTTGATTATCTAGGTTTTGTACTTACAAAGGGAGAAAGGAAAATCAGTCCACAACGCATTCAGTCTGTACTGGGCCTGGTCACCCCAACCACTCAGAAGGAAATGCTATCCTTTCTGGGCATGATTAATTATTGCAGACAGTGGATATCTGATTGTTCCTACTATGACAATATCTTGAGACAAGCCACTCTCAATGACAAACCTAAACAGATTCAATGGTCACAAAAAATGTTAACTGCATATGAAAGTCTAAAATGTATGTTGGTAAAAAGTCCGGCACTGGGCCTCCCAAACTATGTACTGCCGTTTCATTTATATGCAAGGGACAACTGTAAAACCATGGCGGGGGTACTGACTCAATTTCATGGAGGCAAGCTGCGCCCCGTGGCATTCTTTTCCAAAGTAATGCCTGTGTCGGTCCAAGGTATGCCTGCCTGTCTTCGGGCACTAGCGGCCTGTGCAATGGTAGCTGAAATGGCAACTACACTCACCCTAGGACACACCACTGTACTTCACACAACCCATGATGTTTTGGCCATTCTTAAAGGATTACATACACAACACATGTCTGCCCAACGCCTTAGTGGCTATGAAGTACAATTGCTGGGAAATCCCTCCCTCACCATCAAGTATGCTAATACAACTTCAGGTCCTGCCCCTATTCTAAACGCTCTTCTTGGTCTCAAAGGTCCCCAAGATGACTTGCCCGATGACCATGACTGCTGTCTGACCATAGAGACTGAGACATCTCCCAGACTGGACATGTCCCCCATACCTGTTCCTGGCTCTGACCATGTTTCTGTTGACGGCTCTTGTGCTAGACCAAATGACTCCACATACCAAGCCATGGCCGTCATGACCCCACCCATGATAGATGATCAGTATCTATTTACTGAACTCCAAGTTTCTGCCTCCCCCAAAGATTTAGCTGATTGGTTGTTTCCAATAATGCAGAAGAATCCTAAAACAGGATTAATCTGCAAAGAGGGGAAACCATGTATACCTCAAGCAAGCCCTCCCTATCATCCTAGCTGAAATCAGAATGACTCCTCAAAAGACCCTAGGTAATTCACCCTTTGAAATACTTATGGGAAGACCCTTTCCCACACCTTGGGCTAAGAAACCATTAGTAGTACAGGAAGGAGACTTAGAGCTCATAAGGGAAGAATACGTCAGGTCCCTTATAACGAAACTAGATGAAATTGAACACAAGGTTGTTTGTAAAAATCCTTCTAACCCACAGGAATCAACACACCCTTTCCAGGTCGGAGACAGAGTCGTTGTGAAGGTGCTCCCGAGGAATAAAGGTCCAGGAGATTTCACCTATGGTCCAGAGACGGAAGTCGTGGCAGTGACCAGGACGGCTGTCCTTACTGAAGAGGGGCCCACGTGGATACATGCATCCCGAGTAAAGAAGATACCCAACCCAAACCGCGAAGCAAGTCCAGGAGAGGTACTAACGGGGGCAGACAGCCCTGACCTCCAACGAGGAGAGGTACTAACGGGGGCAGACAGCCCTGACCTCCAACCAAGATGACCTCACACATGGAGAAGATGATTGTGAACCACGGACCCCGCTGGGCATGTGTTATCCTAACCCTCATCACAGTCCTAACACTTCCCTGTAAGAACTGAGGTTAACATCTCACAAAAGGAAGGGGTGACCACCTTATGGTATAACTCCTCCAACACACACGTAGCCACCTATGTCTTAGATTACTTTATGTTCTCCAAGCTTGCTGAAGCAAAACACTCTATACACAAAAAAAGAAAATCAGGAATATCTGAGACAGTTTATATTTGTGTTACTGATTCATGGTGGGGATACAACTGTGATTCCTGGGGATCTGTGGGGTGGAACACAGGAATTGACTGGGGGTACAGACCATCAGATGCCTTAAATAGATGGAGCCAACCTGGTGGAATACCTCTACTCTCTAGAATGTCTATCTTTAAGATGGACGAGGGCCTAAGTGCATATAGGTTCAGATTAAACATAGAACGCCCCAGCAGAGCAGATAATGGTACCTATGTAGTTGGAATATGGTGGGGAACAGGGTACTATAGCGAAAGGCAAAGCTTTCATTTATGGGACATGTTTAACAATCCAGCGTATCAGTCTAAGGCTATCCCCCAAGGTAAACCCCTAAGGCCTCATATAGCTACCTTCAAGGATATGATAGCCATTAACAATCCCACCTTTGAAGACATCCTAGCTATTGAAACTGGTTTCTCTGACATCAATTTCTGGTTAGAATGGATGAAATATAGCGCCAATAAACATAATAAAAGTAACTGTTATGTTTGTGGCAGATCTAGGCCTCACCTAGGCACAGTGCCCCTTAATATACCCCTAGAGCAGGAAAGTTGTTTTTTCAGCCTTTACAACGGCACCAAAAACCAATGACAGCCAATGTGAAATGTGGAAAAAGGAATACCCCATACTCTCAAAAAACCCCAACCCTGGTAACACAATAACCATATACCCAGGTAACTACACCTGCTACAACTCCACTAGCCACTCTGGTAAGGATTTTAAAAATTTTCCTCCTGGATACTGCTCAGAAACACGTAACACCATCCTAGCTAATCAAACCAAGTCCCTAGGGGACATTTATTATATCTGTGGAGATTTAAAACTCAGAACTAGATTAGATATCCCATGGAAAGGTCAATGTGCCTTAGCTAAAATAATTATGCCATTACACATACTCCCAACTAATGAAGGTTCCCCTACCTCAAACACTGCTCCCACACATAGAAGAAAAAGGGAAACCCCAATAGGTAGCTTCAATCCACATGTTTATATTGACACAATTGGGGTCCCAAGAGGGGTGCCAGACGAATTCAAAGCTAGAGATGAAGTAGCTGCAGGATTTGAATCTTTAATCCCTATAATAACTGCCAATAAAAATGTTGCATGGATCAATTATATCTACTATAACCAACAGAGATTCATCAATGATACCAAAGTTGCACTCAAAGGTATAGCTGAACAATTAGAAGCCACCTCCCAAATGACATTCCAAAACCGTATGGCCTTAGACATGATACTGGCTGAAAAGGGTGGAGTTTGTGTCTATATAAAACAGGTAGAAGGATGTTGTACCTTTATCCCTGACAACACAGGGCCAAATGGTAAAGTTACCCTAGCCATAAAAAACTAGATGATTTATCCATAGAGCTAAAAAAGAATTCAGGTATTGATAACCCATGGAGCCAATACTTTGGTTGGTTTGAAAATTGGAAACAGGGTCTTGTTCAACTAGGAATCTACATATTGATTGTAATAGCAATTTTTTGTGTTGTTTTCTTTTGCATTATACCCTGCTGCAGAAAAGTCGCCACAAAAGGTATTGAAAACTCGCTTATGTATGAAGCCGTCCTTACAATCCCTCCTAATTCCCCTGCAGCCTATAAGCAATACCTAACTAAATATAGAAATAAAAAGCTCCATAAAAAGAATCATGTTATATAAATATATGATTCTAAGAGGGGATTGAAGGGTTAAACATGCTATATGAACTGTTATGTGCTTGAATAGACACGTATGCACTCTCTACAGGATACCCTTATCTGTTCATACATTACAAGGCTTGTTTGTGTCTCTATCTTCAAGGACAGTTCCATACCAGATCAAACCTGTTATTTCTTCTTCTGTGTGTTACCAAATATCCTGTGTTACCAACTTTCTTAGAGGTTTGAGACGTTTGCAGAAAACCCATATATGGAAATCCGCCTGATGTACTATCTCTGTCTTCTGCCTAGTAACTACTAACGAGCCAATAAGAGTGTAACACATGTCAGTTACACCCATGTACGTCGTCTTTATATTCTACTGTTAACCTTATAATAAACCAGAGTAATTCTTAACCATTGACTCGTGTATTCCATATCACGTTAAGTCTTACTCTCACTGGTACCAAAGAGGTCATCAAATCGAGGGGGCACAAAAAGGGTTAATTCCTTACAGAGGAAAGTGATATTGGATTTCCTAAAGGAAAAAGGCCCACAGCACCAAGTATTCCCTGGAGGTCTCCCATCCACGTACTGACCAGGCCATACCTGCTTAGCTTCCAAGATCGGACGTGATCGGGCGCATTCAGGATAGTATGGCCGTGGGCCAATTGTATCAGGAATCACTGGTGATTTTTGTGCTGATTAAGGAAATGGCCTATGTGCTCAGCTGAAAAAACTATAAGAATATGATGGAATAATTGATATAATGTAAAGTCTCCTGAAAAAATGTCCCACAGCACCTAGTATTCCCTGGAGGTCTCCCATCCATGTACTAACCAGGCCATACCTGCTTAGCTTCCAAGATCAGACGTGTTCGGGCGCATTCAGGATAGTATGGCCGTGGGCCGTTTAATTCAAGAAATGAGAAAACACAAATCTACTTTCTATGTGGATTGAAAACAGGGATTGTGAGCACCAAAGAAAAATCATATGCTCCTGTGTTACAGAATAGAAAAATGCTGTGTAATACCCAGAAGAGCAGGCTCAAATAAATGTGACTAACAAATAAGTTTTCTGCTGTAGATAGTAAATATTATGATAGAATTTGCGTAAATGGAGAACAACAGAGAGAAGATTAAAAAAATTATTATATCTCTGTGTGAAGCAAATTAATAAGGCTAGCGATGCAAATACTAATTAGCTATAAATGGGTTCAATCCTAAAAATAATTGCAAAGCAGGCACTTGGATTGTGGACCCAATAGGGGGGTCTGATGTGCTGTTTTGATACAGACACAATGTTTGAAGTTACCACTTCCTATTTAGGTTTGTCAGCTTTAAATAACCAATAAATTGGATTATGTTGCAAAAAAATTATTAAATGAGAGCAGCAAAGATGAAAGTCTTTTGTCCCTGTGTAGAGACAATAGTGGCTTACAATACCATTCCTAATTGACAAGGCTAGCGATGCAATTACTAATAAACTATAAGTAGGTTCAATCCTAAAAATAATTGCAAAGCAGGCACTTGGATTATCAGATCCAATAGGGGGGTCTGATGTGCTGTTTTGATACAGACACAATGCTTGAAGTTGCCACTTACTATTTAAGTTTGCCAGCTGTAAATGACCAATAATAAAATAGATTGTGTTGCAAAAAGATTAGATAAGAGCAGCAAAGATGAAAAGTCTTTTGTTCCTGTGTGGAGACGATAGTGGCTTACAATACAATTCCGTAATTGACTGTCAATAGGTTCATTCCTAAATAAAAGTACGGAGCAGGCACTGGAGTTGTTAGACCCAAATGGGGGTCTACGGCGCTGCTAGACAACAGACACAGTATTCAAAGTTACCACTTCCAGTGATGTAGATATCCCAGCAATCGGTGGGTGTAACTTGATTGAAGATCGTAACCGTGCTCCGTGTTCTGTGACCGTGCGCCGCCCGTTCCGGAGAGGGCGAAGCCGCAGTGACGTCACTGATTGGACGTCAGATTCCCGACGTACGTTTCACCTGTGAACTAGGCTTGTTCACGGAAGCCCCGTGTTTTCTATCAGCCTGGTCTCCATATAAATAGAATGCATAGACCAATGATGTCCTTGGGAGTTGATTGTAATATAATATAGCTCAGCTTGAATAGGATCGTTGATGGGATTGATTGGAAAGTGGTAGCGAACGACTGGACATTGAAGGATGGAATCACTACAAATGTGCAGAAGCTGCGATATTACGGACAAAACATTGTGTCTGTATCAAAACAGCACATCAGACCCCCTATTGGGTCCACAATCCAAGTGCCTGCTTTGCAATTATTTTTAGGATTGAACCCATTTATAGCTAATTAGTATTTGCATCGCTAGCCTTATTAATTTGCTTCACACAGAGATATAATAATTTTTTAAATCTTCTCTCTGTTGTTCTCCATTTAAGCAAATTCTATCATAATATTTACTATCTACAGCAGAAAAACTTATTTGTTAGTCACATTTATTTGAGCCTGCTCTTCTGGGTTTTACACAGCATTTTTCTATTCTGTAACACAGGAGCATATGATTTTTCTTTGGTGCTCACAATCCCTGTTTTCAATCCACATAGAAAGTAGATTTGTGTTTTCTCATTTCTTGAATTAAACGGCCCACGGCCATACTATCCTGAATGCGCCCGAACACGTCTGATCTTGGAAGCTAAGCAGGTATGGCCTGGTTAGTACATGGATGGGAGACCTCCAGGGAATACTAGGTGCTGTGGGACATTTTTTCAGGAGACTTTACATTATATCAATTATTCCATCATATTCTTATAGTTTTTTCAGCTGAGCACATAGGCCATTTCCTTAATCAGCACAAAAATCACCAGTGATTCCTGATACAATTGGCCCACGGCCATACTATCCTGAATGCGCCCGATCACGTCCGATCTTGGAAGCTAAGCAGGTATGGCCTTGTCAGTACGTGGATGGGAGACCTCCAGGGAATACTAGGTGCTGTGGGCCTTTTTCCTTTAGGAAATCCAATATCACTTTCCTCCAAGCCTACCCTACATTCCGATCCTTCTGTGACCTGTATACATTGTTCTTTTCAAACAATTATACAATAATCACAACAATATTTTCACCTGCCATATCTAGAACCATATTTGGTACAATGGCAATCTAGATTTTTATCATTATCTATTTTTGTTCACCTTAGTGAATTTTTATAGCAAATCAATAAAAGTTTAGTTTTATTCTATCTCCTAGAGGAGGGACTCAAAAGGGTCCTTCCCTCTACCATACATACATTTTTTTCACAATTTTTTTCATTTTTTTTCATATTTAACCAAAGAGTGCTTCCACACAAGGTTATTTTGTCTTTCTCTTGTTTTCTTCCTGTAGGTTAACTACAAAATTCATGGGAGCACCGCCAAAACTCAGTACTATTTATGATTTATAATAATAGTCAGTATTTTGGTACTTTATAGATATTTTTTCTTTTATTCTAAACATTTAATCTTCAAGCTGGTGCAGATCCACAACCTTGTTTCCACCTTTTACATGACTGACCTAAGGGAAATGTGATTTCACGTATTATTTAAAACTATTACATGAGAAAAAATTTATTACTACCATTTGCCCACAGTTTTGCTCGCTTAGTGGCATCTAATATTGTGATGTTTATTTTATATTGTACACATAGGGCCTGATTCAGGTTGGATCACAATCGCAATAAGCGATTCAACGGCAACAATTGCTAAGAGGATGCAGGCTCATGCGCAGGGCCCGTCCTGTGGATGCACCCGCATTTTTTGCGGAGCCCCGCAGAAAATGCTATCGCCTCTGCCTGTCAATAAGGCAGAGACGGTCGCGGGGCGGCAACACTTCATTTCCAAGGTGGAGACGGGTTGTTGCGGGGACGAGGCTTCAAAACGGGGGCGGCAACGGAGAAACAGGGGCGTAGTCGGGGAGGCATCACACGCAGCCGGTGTGATCACAAAAATGGCTGCAGCCCTGTGCTAGGCGTCCCCACATCTTGGATCAGGTCTGAATCACCCCGTGGAACAAAAAAAAGGCCCAAATTATGTGATTTTAGTTTTGTTTGTAAATTTTTGAAAACAAAAAACCTAAACCAGTCACGGCGGTTGGCAGAAACCAAATACAAAGCCGGATGACGAATCAGGGCCAAATCCAGCAAAAATGGTCCTGTGCACATCTCTAGTAATATTCTAATATCACATTGAGTTTGCTAGCATTGTATGCCTAGGTATGTGCTTATATGAGACATTCCCTTTAACTCCTGTTTGGGGTATTCAGAGTTTAATGAATTATTCCTGTAGTTTAGCTGGTCATTCAAAACTTCGGATCAGTGCTACCATATGGTCCCTACTGGTCTGCACATGTGCACTGATGTTGCTTGCTAACTGGTAGCTGCATTAGAAGTTGTTGCATTCCACAGGAGGAGCTAGCTGCATATATCCAGTTTTGCGTTCCACATGAGATGCACAGTTCGGGAGCACCAGTGCCACGTTTTACATTTGGTACCCTGAGGTTACCTGCAAAGAGGTACATCTCTGCCTGATTACGTGACTTAAGTGTTGAACAGTGTAATGTTTTTTTTGGGGTTTTTTTGTTGCGCTTTGACCTTTGGGACCTTGTGTTAATATATTGTTGCTATAGGAAGTAATACCACTACCAGGCAGGCCATGTGGTCCAAATTAAACTACTGTACATGTAGTTTGCTGCCTTTCTGTTGGTATAATCATATTTGCCTACGCTCCCTCATTCTGCAGGAGACTCCCTGAAATAGAAGCAATCTCCCTGACTCCCTGAATAGTCTAGCAATCTCCCTGTTTGCACCTTAACCCCATTGTGCATCTGTTACATCCTTGGGGGGGACAAAATAAATCACAGATACATACATTCAAATGGGAACATCAGTGCCATTTCCCTGCATTGGTTATAAAACAAAATAATCCCTATGGCTACATGCATTTAAATAAAGTTTCTCGTGGCCACTTACAGTATATGGAACCTCTTGTAAAGCACAATGGGGGTAATTCCAAGTTGATCGCAGCAGGAATTTTGGTAGCAATTGGACAAAACCATGTCCACTGAACGGGAGGCAGATGTAACATGTGCAGAGAGAGTTAGATTTGGGTGGGGTGTTTTCAAACTGAAATCTAATTTGCAGTGTAAAAATAAAGCAGCCAGTATTTACCCTGCACAGAAACAATATAACCCACCCAAATCTAACTCTCTCTGCAAATGTTATATCTGCCCCACCTGCAGTGCACATGGTTTTGCCCAACTGCTAAAAAAAATCCTTCTGCGATCAACTTGAAATTACCCCCCATACACGAACAAATTCTGCAAACTATAAGAGTCTTTTCTACAACAAGTAGATCTTACTAACTTCGGGGCTCATTTACATTTGGATGTAAGTCATCTCTATGACACGCCTCTCAGATGTAGCAGTACACGTCCGCACTGATAGGTGTTACTTTCACATCTCCCTGAAATGCTTTTTCAAAAGTAGGGAAGTATGATGTACAGTACTGTGCAAACGTTTTAGGCAGGTGTGGAATAAATGCTGAAAAGTAAGAATGCTTTCAAAAATATAAGTGTTAATAGTTTATTTTTTATCAATTAACAAAATGCAAAGTGAATGAACAGACGTCTCCATCAAATCAGAGATGAGATTACATGAAGAGACAGAAGGATTTGCGCAAGACTACATACAGAAAGATCGGTGGTTAGTACTCCAAGATGTTTGGAACAACTTCCCTGCCGAGTTCCTTCAAAAACTGTGTGTAAGTGTACCTAGAAGAACTGATGCTGTGTTGAAGGCAAAGGGCAGTCACACCAAATATTGGGGGTAATTCAGACCTGATCGCTAGGGTGCGTTTTTTGCATCCCTGCGATCAGGTAGTTGCCGCCTACAGGGGCAGGGGGAATTCACTGGGCATGTGTGCGTTCGGATGTGTTAGAGAGCTACACAAACTAATTTTAGGCAGTCTCTGCACAGACCAGGACTTACTCTTCCAGTGCGATGATCGTCACAAACCCCCCCTTCAAACGCCTGGTCCCTCCTGCGTTTTTCCGGACACTCCTCAAAAACGGTCAGTTGTCACCCTCAAACGCCCTCTTCCTGTCAATCTCCTTGCGTTCACCGGTGCGATGAGATTCTTCGCACCATCCCATCACTGCCCATCGCTCCTCGTTGCTGCGAACTGTCGCACCTGCGCATTGGGGTGCATACACTTGCGCAGTTCAGACCTGATCGCCCGCAGTGCGAAAACGCACAGCAGCGATCAGGTCTGAATCGGACCCATTGATTTGATGTAGATTTCTCTTCTGTTCATTCACTTTGCATGTTGTTAAATGATCAAAAATAAACTATTAACACTTCTGTTTTTGTAAGCATTATTACTTTGCAGCAATTTTTCCACACCTGCCTAAATTTTTGCATAGTACTGTATAGTCAATACCTCCCTAGGAAGGCTGATTCTGAGTCACACAAATGCCGATATTCATGCACACGGTTGATGTTTTTCAATTGCAGATGTTTAATTCGCTAAAAAGTCGCACAGCACATGCATCCCACAGTGTGAACGCACAGAGGTGCAGTAGTGACTGAGACGCACTATCTAAGGAATGTATTGGAAATGTACTGGGCATTCCTGGTGGTGACTATTGAGACGCACAGAGAAGTAGTGTCTTATGGGCATGTGACAGTATTGTCTCTGGCATGTCACATAACTGGTTGAATTGGAGGCCATACTCTGACAGAGAATCTGCACCTAGCACGGGGCTGGTGCCAGTTTAAATGGTGTGCCCGATGCTTGTGTCTGTAGACACACCAAGCTGGATTATTGTGTCTAAAGATGCACAACGTGGCAGTCTCAGCCCTTGCGCATTCAGATCCATGCCTGTACACCAGGGAAGGGCTTTTGTATTAGCATTAACTAAAAGTCACAGAAGAGACTATAGCATAAGCTGCTTAACCAGTTGCAGCAGGTGCGACTCCTAGGCATGGAGCGTCACATCTCATACAGTGAAGAACACCTCTATATACTAAGGGTGACCTGTCTGTCCATGTAAGAAGGCAGTCAGCTTCCCGACAGATAGGATCCCAGCAGTCGATATGCCGACACCGGGATCCCAAAGTAGGATGCAATGCCAGCATGGAGATACCGACGTCATGCGAGATGCCGGCGTCACATTACCAACAGCTGGCACCCCGATTGTCCAGACAACGGGAAGCGCTGGCGTCCTGCCATGCGCGCGGGGTGGGGGGGTGTTAGGTTTAGGCAGAAGAAGGGGTGTTAGGGTTAGGCTGCAGTGCCGGGAAGGTAAGGATTAGGGACCGTGGAGGGAGGGCTAGGCACATAGAAGGGGAAGTTAGGGTTAGGAATCAAGCGGGGAGGGTTAGGTTTAGGCAGCGGGTAAGAGAGGGTTATGGTTAGGCACCCACAAGGGAGGGTTAGGGTAAGGGGCAGAGGAGGTTAGGCGGCTTACTGGGGGGCTGTCGGGATTCTGATGGATGGGATGCTGCTGTCAGTATTCTTACCGCCGGCATCCCGTCCATCGGCAAATCATACTGATTCCTCCCTGCACAGCTCCAAGTATGTAAAGTAATCTAGATCTTGCCAGGCAATACTAAACTTGCTCATAATAGATACTGCCAGAGAAGCAATTCATTATTTAAATGCTATTAAATCTTGGGATTAGTTTTTAAACTTTAAAAGGGCCAATGAATCAATTTGTTGTCTTAGACTAGAAGCATCTGTTGAGAAGTGTACGCAGGTATATCTGTCACAGTAATACAGGGTAGCCTTCCGCAGACGTATAGGAAAAGCACCCGGCGGATGCGTCTGGCTGGGAATCAGGCTCATAACGTGAATATACAGTCTTTCACAGTACATCTCTTATCTAATATCATGTAGCGTGTGCGTGTGCGTGTGCGTGTGGGATGAATAGTAATTCACAAACCTTACCCTGATACTTTATCTTCATCAATAATGACAGTCTGTGCAAGAATGGCACTGCTAATCGACAAAACTCCATAGGGTTTATCATTAGGTTCAATGACAACATGGACGCCATTCGGATGTTGCAGAACAGCATCGCCTTGTAGTGTATCTTCCAGCAATAAAATCTGAAAGGACTCCGCTATTTCCGGGATTGCATCGTCAACGATTTTAAACTTCAGGGCAACCTCCTGTACTTTCGGAGGAAAGACAATAGTATTATTTGGCTGAAGGTCTAAGAAATCACTACTCAGCTGAGCACTGGATGTAGAGTTCCCAGTTACAATTCTGTATTTGATTGAGACCACAGAGTCATCGTCACCAACTGATGCGTCTGTAAGCGTCCGTCCTCGGATCACCGGAATGACTAACACGTCCTCTGTCTCGGGCACCATGTAAGAGCTCTGACTGAAGCGCACAGGGCTGTCATTTTTCTTAATGTTTATCTGGACAGTACTTCTTGTTACATTGATCTCTGCACCTCCAAACACATTTGTAAGTGTCACAGTAAAGTTTTCATCATTTTCAGGTATCTCAAGAAAAAAAAAAAAAACAATTATTAGGTGATAATTTCAAAGTATATATGACATGTATTTAGAGATTCCAGTAATGAGCAGCACAGCTGTAAGAGTACCTGTCACCTACACACATTGGAGACAGTTATATTGGAGTTTGACATAATATTGATCAGAATGAGTTTAATAAGGACCTCTACCGCATGCTGAGATATGTCAGTGTTTCCCAATATATCGGTTGCATGCGCGTTTCACCCAGAAACCGATGTCTCCGCTGTGTGCAGGTGACAGATCCACTTTACGATAGACAAGCTTTCAAGCCTCACAGTAACACAAAGATGTAGTTTACAAGGGTTTGGATTGCGCTCGCCACGGAGCGGGCTCTGTGTCGACATCCTCGAGAGGAATAGTCCCTGTTAGTTGGCATGTGTGGTGGTCGGGATGCTGGCGTCGGTATACTGACCAGCGGAATCCCCACCGCCGGTAACATAACTACATCCTGTTTATAATACAGTGCATGTACTTTTCCTTCCCGTACTTATCCCTCATCTCCTCCCCATTACCAATGTCAACACCAAACCTCTGAATTCAGCAGAAGCTGTACGTGTGGGTATTATGACTGCATATGCAGCAGTGGTTATATAGCTCTTATCCCATGTCCCACAATGTTTTGTGCTTGTTCTTGTTTAATTTGCACTACTTGTTTTGTTTATGTATTATGGGGGTCATTCAGATCTGATTGCTGCTGTGTTTTTGCACAGCGTGCGATCAGATCCGAACTGCGCATGCGTCTGAGCCGCAATGCGCATGCACGTCGGGCGGCTACAACGGGCATCGGCGGTCAGCGATGGGATGGTGCGAAGGATCCATTTGCACGAGCGTTTGCAAGGTGATTGACAGGAAGAGGCCGTTTGTGGGTGGCAACTGACCATTTTAAGGGAGTGTCTGGAAAAAAACGCAGCCGGGCTCAAGCGTTGTCAGGGAGGGTGTCTGACGTCAGCTCCGGCCCCGATCAGCAGGATTCAGTCGCACTGGAAGAGTAAGTCCTGGGCTGAGCAGAGACTGCACAAACTGATTTTAAGCAGCTCAGCTACACATGGGATCGCACACTTGCACGGTGAAATTACACTCCCCCTGTGGGCAGCGACTATCTGATCGCAGGACAGCAAAAAACGCAGACCAGCGATCAGATCTGAATTAGGCCATATGTATTATGTAAGGCTCAGACGACCCCTTATGGCACCATAAATATAGGATAATAATGTTTACTGTATTAGTGACGACGTATAAGATTCTCAGCAAAAGGGTATTAATGTTATGTGCAGAAATGGGTGGAACCCCTAGAAATTAGATGTTTGCGTTTATTTTAATCTATACTAGGAAAATGGCAGGTAGTACCTGGGTGATATGAGTTATTGCACATTCATGGGTGCAGCCATAGTGTGTGCGGGGGGTGCCATTGCTATGGGGTCCAGAGGCTTAGGTGGGCACAGACCCAGGTTATATACTGTAGTTGCATACCAACGTCCCAGATTTTCCTGCTAAGCAACTGGGTTTGCCCCATTGCCCAGTATGAATGGGGAGACATTGAATCTGTAGTCAGAGGTATGTGGAGTGGATGTTATAATGGTAAGAAGACACTGTAATATGGCTTTATCTGAACTGGGCACTTTAATGCATTATCTGAACTGGATGGCACTGCAATGTGGCACAATCTGACCTGCTTATTGTTATGTGGTATAATATGAACTGCAAGGCACTGTAATGTTACATAATATGAAATGGAGGCACTGTAATGTGGCACAATCTGAAATGGAGGCACTATAGTGTGGCATAATATAACCGGGGGGCATTGTAATGTGGCATAATGCGCCTGATTGAAATGTGGTTGGAGTTGCTATCCCTTCCTTGGAAGCAGCAGTGATAGCGCTGTATGGTGATGCAGCAGGAGGTGTCTATTACAAGCAGAGGCCTCCTGCTGAAGTAGTGATCTAACCTGTGTCCTAGGATGCAGCATCGGATCACTCAGTCCCCATCGAGCGGCTTATGGCACCCATGGTGCCACGCAAGATGCCTATCACAGAGGCCAGGAAATCTCCATTTCATCACCTAATCAGTGGCGGCATACCTCTGTTTTCACAAACAAAGGCCGTAGCCGCCCCCTCCCCGCCCCCAGACAGCAGCATACCGTCAATCGCTGATAGTCTGCTTCCGTTCTGCATATTATGTCGCAGGACTCATTTGCTTGCGCACGCACAGAATAGGTCTTGCGTATGCACAAAGTACCAAAACCGGTACTTTGCGACGGTGGGCGTACCTTCAACAACATCTGAAACAAGCCCAATAGGAATTGAGGGCACTGCACAGTATGTCATAATTTAAATTGGGGATACTGGCATAATGGGGGTAATTCTGAGTTGATCGCAGCAGGAACTTTGTTAGCAGTTGGGCAAAACCATGGCCCTCATTCCGAGTTGTTCGCTCGCTAGCCGCTTTTCGCAGCAGTACACACGTAAGCCGCCGCCCTTTGGGAGTGTATCTTAGCTTAGCAGAATTGCGAACAAAGTATTCGCAATATTTTGCGAAAAGATTTTTCTGTGCAGTTTCTGAGTAGCTCGAGACTTACTCTTCCAGTGCGATCAGTTCAGTGCTTATTGTTCCTGGTTTGACGTCACAAACACACCCAGCGTTCGCCCAGACACTCCCGCGTTTTTCCCAGAAACGGCAGCGTTTTTTCACACACTCCCATAAAACGGCCAGTTTCCGCCCAGAAACACCCACTTCCTGTCAATCACACTCCGAACACCAGAACGAAGAAAAAACCTCGTAATGCCGTGAGTAAAATACCAAACTTCTTCGCAAATTTACTTGGCGCAGTCGCAGTGCGAACATTGCGCATGCGCAATTAGCGGAAAATCGCTGCGATGCGAAGAATATTACAGAGCGAACAACTCGGAATGAGGGCCCATGTGCACTGCAGGGGAGGCAGATATAACATGTGCAGAGAGAGATAGATTTGGGTGGGGTGTGTTAAATCTGCAATCTAAATGGCAGTGTAAAGATAAAGCAGCCAGTATTTACCCTGCACAGAAACAAAATAACCCACCCAAATCTAACTCTCTCTGCAAATGTTATATCTGCCCCCCCCCCCCCCCCTGCAGTGCACATGGTTTTGTCCAACTGCTAAAAAATGTCCTGCTGCGATCAACTTGGAATTACCCCCAATGTGTAGTGTGAGCCCCACAATGTTACAAAATGTGATCTAAGGCACTAGTATGGTGCAGAAAATAAATTAGAGCACTACTATGGGGTATAATATTAACTAGGGGACTACTGTGGTTCAGAAAATAAATAGGGCACCATTATGGGGCATACAATTGCCAATTACTACAGATAGGTATTGGAAAGTATTGGGACAGGGGCCCCTTCTAAATATTGCTATGGAGCCCATAAAGTGCACATTGTATTGTTTTATCATGTAAGCCCTCACATGCCTCAGTGATGCCACCAGTTCCTAGAAAATATATAGGATGCTTTATGATGAATTCTGGTTAAATAAACAAAGGTACATTTAAGAAAATAGTGTGACATTACTCTTCTTTATACCATCATCATCTTCTCATGATCTACAATCTACATTTCACAGTTGTTCTTATCTGCATGGATTCCAATCCAGTCATCAAGAGATGGGTTTTTCTCTTACCTGATCATCTAATACTGTCAGGTTGTAGACCAGCACGGAC
The DNA here is from genome assembly GCF_028390025.1 of Pseudophryne corroboree. NCBI lineage: Eukaryota > Metazoa > Chordata > Amphibia > Anura > Myobatrachidae > Pseudophryne > Pseudophryne corroboree. The sequence goes on along the minus strand of NC_086444.1, from coordinate 195,225,407 downwards.
CTGCCAGTTGAAAATGTGATATTTCCTTTAGATGGTATTAGATCTTCTTCAGGTGGATTTGGACCTCCATCTATCTGCAAAATTGTATTGACAACATATTACAAACTATGCCTAAGCAATGTTAAATATATAAATCGATTTGGACACTCTCTTTGGAGGCTATTTGTCACATGTTAATAGTGTTACATTATTCTAAACATTTTGTGACTGTTTTTATTATACTTTTTAGAATCAGTGTTTCTGCTATGTGTATCAAATAGCCTTTATATACTTTTAATTTAGCATGTTCCTGTTTTAAAAGGGACCTAGCCTCAAAAATGCTTTTTGTGTAATTGTTCTTAGCACAAAGGAATACATATTATGTTATATCTCTGTAGACTATGAGCAACCTTATGTGCTGTAGTCATATCTGCCATCTTGTGTCTACCACATTTTCATTCCCAAACTATAATACAGCAGACAATGGAACTCTACTGAATGGTGATCTTCACAAATGTATTAGCACCACCATAGACACTAGGTAAAGTCCTATCACAACTACATTTTTAAACACACATCCCCCAATAGTTACACAGTATTAAACAAAGGAAAAATGATTGAGTACCTTGAAGGTTACCGATTGACACTAACCTGCAACTAGAACCTTAAAGATGCAGTAACATACAAGGGAATCCTGCATAAAAGAGCTCAAAGTGTAATAGGAGATGTGGCTTGTTGACACTCATAATGCTGACATGAGAATGTACCTATAGTTATAATGAAACAGATAACAGAATCCTTGAATGACAAATTTTGGAGTTCATATCAGAGGGACACCCCGGATTGGTCTTGGACTGATATATGCAAGCAACCCTGGGGTCAGCGCTTCTGGGCATATATTTGCTCTAGAATTACCCAGTTATCTAAATCAAGCAATCAAAAGTACCAATACTGATTTAGGGGTCTATTTACTAAGCCTTGAATGGAGATGATCATATGCTCCTGATGAAGCTGGATATACTGTAACCAGCGAAACGCATGGAGCCTGAACCTGTGAACCGATACCACACCAGCTATCCTGGACTCCTGATATCCATCTATGGCATTAATTGGACATTACACTCCACCATCTGGATTATCAGCTAAGCGCTTTTTATTTGGATTCCCTTCTGGCCATAAATGGACAATTCCTAAGGCTGACAGCACATCAAGGTATGAGTCCAACCGTTCTGGTAATATCCATTACTTATATGCTGACTGTTATCATTTGGAGGCGGTCCTAGCCTTATGAGGATTTGTCTATAGGAACAAATTTAGTGGATCAGCTGAGATTCAATCATTCCAACTTGTTGGTATTTTTAATTTTAACAATTTGATTGTCTATATTTGTTAATAGTTTTTATTCAACACATATACACTTTTCTATATACTCTTTTGAATGTATATTTTATTATTATTATTATTTATTATCAGTTATTTATATAGCGCACACATATTCCGTAGCGCTTTACAGAGAATATTTGGACATTCACATCAGTCCCTGCCCCAGTGGAGCTTACAATCTATATTCCCTATCACATATACACGCACACACATTCACACTAGTGTTCATTTTTGTTGGAAGCCAATTAACCTACCCCTATATTTTTGGATTGTGGGAGGAAACCGGAGCACCCTGAGGAAACCCACGCAAGTACGTGGAGAATATACAAACTCCACACAGTTAGGGGCATAGTGGGAATCGAACCCATGACCTCAGTGCTGTGAGGCAGTAATGCTAACCATTACACCATCCGTACTGCCAATATTGATAAATAAATTGTTTATTTTATTCTTAACAAACCGTCCAGTCTGTTTAAACTTTTACAGCCCTCGCTGATTCCTATATTGTTTTTTGAATGGAGATGAAGTGGTCGGAGATAAAGTACCAGCCAATTAGCTCCCGGCTGTCATTTTTTAAACACATTATATAACATGGCAGTTAGGAGCTGATTGGCTGATACTTTTTCTCTCGTTACTTTAATTCTCTCCAAGGCTTAGTAAATAGACCCCTTAATGAGCCATTCTCAGTTTCACTGTATCAGCCATTGATCACTCGACCCGAAGTGTCCATTTAAAAAATACTTGGTTTCTTTTATTTTTGTTTTGGAAAAAAAAAAAGATTAATTAGGAGGGAAACATGTTTTTTTGGATTAATTAAGTAAGTAAATAAAGGTTAGGTAAACCTTACTTAGGACTGTGTTCATTTATGTCTATGTATATTTACAATTTTGTAAATGTATTAGCAACTGAATATTCTGAGAGAAATATACAAAATAAAATCTAACATGCAGAGTGTATGGGATGCATTTTTTCCTGTATTCAAAGGAACTCCTGGGACAGGCAAAAATATCCTGATAATTTTATTAAGGTTTATAGGCTACATTTTTACGTAATATTCTTAAAGGAGAACTGGACAGGCTAGAAAATCGATTTCTATTTACCTTGGCGAGCCAGAACTGCCAGGGCTGTAGGAATTACTCAGCTCCCCCAGTAAAAAAAAATCCATTCGTAAATTGTGGCGATAGAAGATTTTGCTGCAATAAGGTTTTTAAGTTATAGGATCGTTAGGGACAAAAACTATCCACTTGCAATTCTTCCAACATGCTGAACCATGTTCCTTGGTGGGATCCTTTTTTGGAAGAGTATGGCACTAACAAATTATTCTCAAAATGCATGTTTTTTAGGTCTTCTCTTAACATCACAAGTGTTCCTGTGAACCTTACAGTTGTCCCTTCATATACAGAAGGGGCTGCATAGGAGAATCTTGCCCATTTGACAATGTCCTTAAACAGTTGGACGGCAACGCTGTATCAATGTACTCCAAGAAATGTGGGGTTGGGTCAGTCACCAGCACCAGCTGTTTGACATCGGGCCTCCCCACTGGCTAAAGAACCAAATAACAGAATCCTTAAATGACAAAAGCTCATGTCAGAGGAAGGCTCTAGAATTACCAAAGTTACCCAAGTCAAACAATCAAAAGATCAATTAATGATTTACAGTAATGTGCCATTCGCTGTGTAACTGTTCTAGCCTTTGATTGCTCGATCCCGTATGTCTATTTAAAAAATACTTGGCTCCTTTTTACTTTTCTTTGAATGTTATTTCATATTCATTATATATATAGATATTGGGGAAAGTAAATGATAACACTTTTAAGTTTTCCCAGCCCTTCAAAAACAACTTTGTGCCATTGGATCATTTCATCAATGGAGAGGAAGGAGAGGTGGCAAAAGCACACCCATTTGTCCCCAACATAAAGCTTCTGGTATATAATGGGATGAACACTGCTTCCATAGCTGGACTATAGTTGTTTCCCCAGAAATCAGAATGTGACCCAGCATATACCTGTCATGTTGTGGAATGACTGATGGACACAATTGCAAATGCTGAGTTGACTAAACACATTTTTATAATGGCAGAACGGAACTTACCTCAAAAGTCACAGTCACGGTTCCGTAGGTGCCCTTCTCCCTCAGAAGGATGAGAGGCAGGGATTGGTTTCTACCCCTTGGCTCATTCACTGTGACAAAGGATGACTAAAGGACAAAAGAACACAGACACAATCAGAAATTGCTGAATCATCACACAGGGAGCTACAAGTAAAGAGGCAGATGAAGAGTGGAATGCAAATCTGTTCTAATTGCTCCGGTGTTGCATGTACCAAACTAAGGGCCTAATTCAGAGTTGATCGCAGCAGCAAATTTGTTAGCTAATGGGCAAAACCGTGTGCACTGCAGGGGGGGCAGATATAACATGTGCAGAGAGAGTTAGATTTCCCGTGCGCAAAGACCTCCGGCTCTCTATGGCCGCTCGCTACGCCCGCCCACACTAGCTCTCTACACCCGCGCCCATCATCCACCCGACCCTTCCCTCTCTACACTCGCCTCTTTACACTGCACTGCCGAGCATTGCGCTTCCCTCCCCACTGACTGGTTCCAGGAGGAGGAACACTATGGGGCGCTGGTGGAGTGGTGACCAGGGGACCCGGACGAGGCTGAAGCTGCTTCAGCTTCGCGGGAGCCTGCCAGTTCTCTTCTGTTCCTCTTCTCTACCGCTCGATGCCCCCCACACACACTCCCATTCCCCCACGCTGCCGCCACCAGCCAAGGCAATATACAGTGGGGAGGACCAGGGGAGCTACACGCACCATTCAGAAGGCGGCAGCTGTCACCGGAGGACGAGAGAAGCCAGTGTGACAGGATCAGCAGCAACACTGTAACCTGTCAGTGTGCTTGAGAAAAAGCCCCTCCAGCCAGACGTAATGTCCTCCTGATCTGTAGGTAAGTGAGGTCCATGGCACCCTCACTTTTACATCTTTGTTAAAGTAACCTCATTGTAAGGGGGCCCTCATATATGTATGTGTGTGTATATATATATATATATATATATATATATTGACATGAGCAGATGACCTAGGGATAGGCACAGTGAAGGTGTTAGCCATTGGACCTTCTTACATCTATTCCTGTATGCAGTTACTCTAGTTGTGAGAGAAGAGAGATTGGTTTCTCTCCTTACATCAGAGAAGAGAGATTTGTTTCAGATTTTACGTGTAGGGTCCAGTGCCGATGTTTCTTTTTTACGGTTATGGATTCTTTTTATCTATAGTGGTAATAGGTTTTCCCCCACAATTTTTCCAGGTGGTTTGAATTATACTAAAGTTTGGTGACGTTTAGTGGGGATCATCTATTAAGGTGGAAAAAGTTTTTTCCTTATCACGATTCAAGTTTTTATACTTGATTTGGAATAATCCTCATAAGTCTAGAGGTGGTAGTCAGCCTCCAGAAGTATTTGAGCAATAGAACGAACACATTAAACAAAAATAATCGTATGTTGGAAAATTAGATTGGGTAATACGCATCCTTCTGTGAATCCTCTTTGAAATAACCTGGGCAGTTCCCTATGTGGATCCCAGCTCGATTTTAAGAATCTTTTAGACACAGCATTATTTTAACCCCTGAAGTCCGCCAGGACGAAACGCGTAGGGTTTATCGATTGTTGTACACTACTCGTTTGCTTTGAAATAACCCCCTTGAGCTCACACCATTAAGGTGAGGAGGTCATTCTTTTTACCATCTAAGTAATTTGATGTGTGCCTAAACGATTTTGTGTGTTTATTAAAAGCTATGCTGTACAAAATCCTGTAATAAAAAAACTCTGTTTTATCAAGACGTATTATTAATCAGTTGTTTTCTGTCGGGTGTATACTTTTCTCTGGTGAGTGGGTTTCTCTGTAGGCCCGAATTGGGGAGCCATTAGGAGGAAGGGAATCTAAAGAAATCTTCGATCACGATTCGTGAAATTGAATATTATTCGTTCACTGTGTATACCATAGCGCACTCTGTTCTATATTGTTTTGATCTAGTTTTAAGTTCCCACTAACAGGGGGATTTACAGTAGTGCTGCTTATTTTCAGCGCAGGAAAAGTTGTTTTGTTTTTGCTATATACTGTATATTATAATTTAAAATTTACACCCTAGGGCCCCCCTGTCTTAAGTACCCTGGGCCCCCGATGTCTTAATCCAGCTCTGATTCTCAGTGCAAATGATACATCTGAAAATAGCCTTATTTGGGCTTCTGGTCAACTTAGCATAACCCGCAATTCTGTCAGTGTCTCTGTATACTCTCGGTGACTCTCCTGAAATGGCAGGCAAGTTTGCCGGAGGCTGCCCATGCTGCTCCCTTCCTGAGTGAAGGGTGTGGTCGCTATTCATGCTGAATCATGTCATCATGGCTTTGGTACCATCTTTTACGTATCAACCTTTTTACAATATCAACCTTTTCTACCTGTCGATCTAATGCATGTCAACCATTTGAGGTCAACCTATTGACCTTTTTATTGTCGACCTATCATTCAGATACTGATCTGTAGACAGTGCCATACTGACCTGCAGACAGGACTGTAACTAGGATGTGCAAGCCAGGGAGCAGGGCCCAGAAGGCGGCACAATCGCTGCCCCATGGAACCTACTTCTGGCTTGCAACGTGCCTGGAACGGCACTCTGCAGCCTGTAGAGCCGTCTGCCCATTGCAGATTGTAGAGCAGCTTAGAGCAACTTTAGTGCGCTGGGCGTCCCCCGCATGTCAGTGTACTTGATCGTAGCCCTGCTAAATTTTGCAGGGCTACGATCAGGTCTGACTTAGGCCCTAAGTCCTGTCATTGTCTCATGTAGATAAATAAAACAATAAATTATGAATAGATTGTCTGATGTAAATTGTGTATTTATTTACAGCAGGTACAATGGAAATCTTCATATATACCAGATAATCTCAGAAGTGCAGTTAAGAGATGTGATTTATAATTTCAAAGCAATGTTTTACATGAGACTCTCTTTTGTCTTTTCCAAACGTTAGTTTAATATTTATGAGTATTTGCAATTCATATTGCCTCTGGGCTACGATGTTTCATTTTATTTCACTTTGATCTTCATTGGTAATTTGTGAAAAAAGAAAAAAATAACACAATGATATCCGTGTTCTAGTTTGTTGTGAGATCAAAATGGAAATTTGAACAAATTCTGAAATATGGCTTGCCATTTAATTCTAGCTCCCTATGGTAATTGTGCGTGAGCTAATTTATTTATGCATATTCCTTTCTTACAGTACTTTGCCAGCTGTGCATAGTGTAACTGTGAATTGATCATACTCTATATTATTTACAGTACAGACTACATATCCATATTGGCCCGGCTCTGAATTATCTCACCAAATGGCTTTCTCACTAGTAATACAGAACCTTGAAATTTGTTATCCGCTGAGCGCAGAATGCAACTAGAAAATGCTGGGCGCCAGAGCAACATTTTATATATCTATGCTCTTCAAAGCAATTCCCCAGTACTCACTGATCCCTAATATAGGGGGCCATTCCGAGTTAATCGTAGCTGTGCTAAATTTAGCACAGCTACGATCAGGCACTCAGACATGCGGGGGGACGCCCAGCACAGCATGTCAGTGCCGCCGCCCCCCCCTCCCTCTGCAGAAGTGCAAAAGCATTGCATAGCGGCGATGCTTTTGCATTTTAGGAGTACCTCTCGGCCAGCCGCACGTCACGCAGCCGCCGCAGCCTGCCCCCCAACGGTCCGACCACGCCTGTATTGGCTGGACCGCGCCCCCTAGATGGCGGCTTATCGCCGCCGTCCAGCCCCCTTCTGCCCAGCAGCCGCCTCTGCCTGTCAATCAGGCAGAGGCGATCGCTAGGCAACGCCGGTGCATGCACAGTACTGACCTGATCGCACCGCTGCGATAAACTGCAGCGTGCGATCGGGTCAGAATGAGCCCCATAGTGCTCCACAGCAACACTGGGAGGCGATCCCTACCAAATCAATGACAACAGAAAACATCCAGGGTGCGATAGGACTCAGGGCAGATGGTAACAGCACATTTCCAAATCAAACTCCTACACCAAAGACCCTCTAGCTGATACCTTCGCCACCTGCACTTTTTACCACTCTAGTGCACATTCTCTTCTGATTTCATTCTCAAACTATACCCCACTCCAGGAGATGTACTGTACTAAGAGGGTCATTCCGACCCGTTCGCTCGCTGCGTTTTAACACAGCAGAGCGAACGGGTCCCTGCTGCGCATGCGCCGGCACCATAGTGTGCATGTGCATGCGGGACGGCCGAAGGGCGTAGCAGGATAGCGATCGCCTCTGCCTGATTGACAGGCAGAGGCAATCTATGGGTGGGAGGGGGCGAAACGGCAGCGTTTGGCCGCCGTTTCGTAGGCGCGTTCCGGCAGTAGCCGGAACAAATGGGGGGCGGGCCACAGCGGCTACGTGACATCATAAGCAGCCACTGCAGGCCAGGGAGCGGGGAGTAGTTCCCGGCCAGCACTCTAAAGCTGCGCTGGCCTTTGCACTTCTGCAAGGGGGGCCGGACTGACATGCGGGGCGGACAAGACCCATGCTGGACTCCCTCCCGCATGTCAGGAAAGATGATCGTAGCTGTGCAAAATTTTGCACGGCTACGATCAACTCGGAATGACCCCCTAAAGCCTTGAAAGGTGATAAATTTCCTGGTGATAAAGTGCCAGACAATCAGCTCCTAACTGTCATGTTACAGGCTGGGTTTGAAAAATGACATGAGCTGGTTGGTTGGTGCATTATCTCCATCAAATGTATCACTTTTCAAAGCTTAGTACATCTGGCCCTAAATAACATAGCAGCAAAAATCCCCATTATAGAAGCATATTTAAAATTTTATTTATTCAACTTACAACAGCACCAAAAACATTTAGCTTAGGTGGTCATTCCGAGTTGTTCGCCAGCTGTTTTCGGTTGCTGTGCAGTGATCAGGCAAAAAAATCGGCAATTCTGCGCATGCGTATGCTGCGCAATGCGCACGCGCGACGTACTTTCACAACAGCCAATGCAGTTTCACACAAGGTCTAGCGACGCTTTTCAAACGCATTGCTGGCCGCAGAGTGATTGACAGGAAGTGGGTGTTTATGGGAGGTAACTGCCCGTTTTCTGGGAGTGTGTGTAAAAACGCAGGCGTGCCAGATACAAACGCAGGCGTGCCTGGGGAAACGCAGGCGTGGCTGGCCGAACGCAGGGCATGTTCGTGACGTCAAAACAGGAACTAAAAAGTCTGAAGTGATCGCAAGCTAGGAGTAGGTCTCGAGCTGCTCAGAAACTGCACAATCTTTTTTTTGTAGCAGCGCTGCGAGCCTTTCGTTCGCACTTCTGCTAAGCTAAGATACACTCCCAGAGGGCGGCGGCTTAGCGTTTGCACGGCTGCTAAAAGCAGCTAGCGAGCGAACAACTCGGAATGAGGGCCTTAGTCTCTTAAAATATACTTCAAAAGAATCATTTAACAAAACTGTACAGATATACTTATAGATATACTTGAGGGTTCAGAAAGAAATAAGAAAACTTCAGTAGAAAAACTAAAATGAAATGGATGGACATACTGTATATAGGGAAAACTTTGCCAAATATAAACTTTAGTAAAATTTTTTTACATTAACCCAACTTGATTTAAGCAAATCATAATAACCCTGGGGGTCATTCCGACTCGTTTGCACGCTGCGGTTCATCGCAGCGGTGTGAACAGGTCGGTTCTGCGCATGTGTGGCAGACACAATGCGCAGGCACGTCGTTGCTTAGCGGCGGCAGCCTCTGGGCAACAACGACGCCGGGAACGAAGAAAGCGGTCGCAGCGTGGATCGCAAAAAGATTGACAGGCGGATCGGGACATCTACTCACCATTTTCCGGGCGTGGAGATCCGAACACAGGCGTGTCGAGGCATTTGGAGGACGGATGTCTGAGGACGGATGTCTGACGTCAATTCCGGGACCTTCGTCGCTGGATCCATTGCACAGGGTAAGTAACTACAGGGCTAGTCTTGTTCTACACAAAACTTTTTTTTAGCATAGCAGGGCGGCACAAGCGATCGCAGCCCTGCTATGCTAAAATACACACCCCCATAGGCGGCGTCTAGTTGATCGCATGAGCAGCAAAAAGTTGCTACGTGCGATCAACTCGGAATGACCACCCCTATCAGTAGCGCCCTACACACTGAGCGATAGCAGCAATTTGGACGATGAATGATCTGAATGATGAATGTTATCGTCCAAATTGTTTAGCATTGAAAAACGACGGGAAAATCAACGATGAACGGCCGCGAGGCTGCACATTGGGGGTCATTCAGACCTGATTGCACGCTAGCTTTTTTTGCAGCGATGCAATCGGGTCTTAACTGCACATGCGTAAACTCTGCAATGCACAGGCGCATCAGCCACCGGCGACGGGGATTGCTGGACAGCAACAGCCTTAACGAAGAAAGCGATCGCACTGGCGTTCACAAGAAGATTGACAGGAAGAGGGCGTTTGTGGGTGTCAACTGACCATTTCTAGGGAGTGTCCGGAAAAACGCAGGAGTGTCCAGCCATTTGGAGGGAGGATTCCTGACGTCAGCTCCTTGCCAGATCAGTCCTGAGCTGTGCAGAGACTGCACAAACTTTTGTTTGTACAGCACTCTGCACAAGCGATCGTACCCCTGCACAGCGATTACCCCCCTCCCCCTGTAGGCGGTGACTACCTGATCGAAGCACTGCAAAAAAACGCCTGCGTGCGATCATGTCTGAATCACCCCCCATTGTTCATCATTGGTGCATACACACTGAGCGATATAAACAATTTCTCTTTCATTAATGAACGAGAATGTTCATATCGTCCTGCAACATCGTCCAGTGTGTAGGGCGTTTAATACAAAGGAGGCAACAGGGAGCTCCTTGTTCTATGGGGGTTCTTTGGGAGGCTTAAATACTGTTCCATCTTTGGGCTGATGATAACATTGAACCTGATCATTGGTGAAGCAGTAGATATTAAAGAAGCAAGAATGCTAAATAGTAGTAATTTCTCAAAGATCAAATCTTGCGATTTCTTGCACTATGCAGGCATCTGAGCCGAGTATATGCAACAATGAGCAACTATGGGTGATTCAGAGTCATATACAACTCAATCACATTTTCATTTGCGGATAATTGGGTGTTACTGGCTGACAACGAGCCATCTGCATGTAAGTTAATTGTGCGAGGACGTGTTGTGGGCTGTAGACGCAACTACAGGTTATGCAGGGTATTGTGTATCCTTTCATATCGCTCTCTTGCAGCAAAGATATGGTTGTACAAATGCTCTGGTAATGATGTGCAATTCTGTATACGGGTGACTATACACATTAATATCTGAGCACGCACTTTTCAGCCGGCGTTAGTGCAGTTGTGCATCAGCCCTTGTGGCTGTTACTGCCTCTCCTGTCACATTAGCAGGCACTGTAGTTCAGTACCTAGTGAAGACCTAAATCTACTGCAATGTTCCACCGTCTAGAAGAAAGCACAGTTGCTTAAAGAATCCTCGTTCCTGGAGCAAGCGCCAGCCTTATAATGATGTCAGTGCTGCTCCAGGGAACACACATACAGTAGCTTGGTAGCACGGTAATGGCAGAGGCTGCCAACCACAGACCAACCAGCCAATCCCACTTGACCACAGCAAGATTACAATAATGGCATTTATCTACTGCACAAGGCTTCCAATAGCACCAATTGTACTCTACTTGCTTACAATAGATACTAATAAGACTAGAAAAGCAATTCTATACTACTTTAATAAAAAAAATATAATGTATTCTTCTAATCACAGGAAAATATAATATATACCATATCAAGGGAGATGATTCCAAAAGCATTGTCGTTTGATAGTATAGTGACAGTTACTACATTCTGGGATCCAAGCTTTGTGTTTGGTGGAGGGTTCTGAAAAGAAGAGAACAATAGAGATTACATAGCATAGACAATGTACCTTTCACTTTTCCCATGACAGATAATGTCTATATGTCCTAGAAAGAAAAGGATTGTCTCTTTGTTGGCGCACTTACAAGAAAAAATAAGAATTTACTTACCGATAATTCTATTTCTCGGAGTCCGTAGTGGATGCTGGGGTTCCTGAACGGACCATGGGGAATAGCGGCTCCGCAGGAGACAGGGCACAAAAAGTAAAGCTTTAGGATCAGGTGGTGTGCACTGGCTCCTCCCCCTATGACCCTCCTCCAAGCCAGTTAGGTACTGTGCCCGGACGAGCGTACACAATAAGGGAGGAATTTTGAATCCCGGGTAAGACTCATACCAGCCACACCAATCACACCGTACAACTTGTGATCTAAACCCAGTTAACAGTATAACAGCGGAGCCTCTGAAAAGATGGCTCACAACAATAATAACCCGATTTTTGTAACTATGTACAAGTATTGCAGATAATCCGCACTTGGGATGGGCGCCCAGCATCCACTACGGACTCCGAGAAATAGAATTATCGGTAAGTAAATTCTTATTTTCTCTATCGTCCTAGTGGATGCTGGGGTTCCTGAAAGGACCATGGGGATTATACCAAAGCTCCCAAACGGGCGGGAGAGTGCGGATGACTCTGCAGCACCGAATGAGAGAACTCAAGGTCCTCTTTTGCCAGGATATCAAATTTGTAGAATTTTACAAACGTGTTCTCCCCTGACCACGTAGCTGCTCGGCAGAGTTGTAATGCCGAGACCTCTCGGGCAGCCGCCCAAGATGAGCCCACCTTCCTTGTGGAATGGGCCTTAACCGATTTAGACTGTGGCAGGCCTGCCTCAGAATGTGCAAGTTGAATTGTGTTACAAATCCAACGAGCAATCGACTGCTTAGAAGCAGGCGCACCCAACTTGTTGGGTGCATACAGTATAAACAGCGAGTCAGATTTTCTGACTCCAGCTGTCCTGGAATATATTTTCAGGGCCCTGACAACTTCTAGCAACTTGGAGTCCTCCAAGTCCCTAGTAGGTGCAAGGCACCACAATAAGCTGGTTCAGGTGAAACACTGACACCACCTTAGGGAGAGAACTGGGGACGAGTCCGCAGCTCTGCCCTGTCCGAATGGACAAACAGATATGGGCTTTTTTGAGAAAAAACCACCAATTTGACACTCGCCTGGTCTAGGCCAGGGCCAAGAGCATGGTCACTTTTTATGTGAGATGCTGCAAATCCACATATTTGACTGGTTTTAAACCAATGTGATTTGAGAAATCCCAGAACTACGTTGAGATCCCACAGTGCCACTGGAGGCACAAAAAAAAGGGGTTTGTATATGCAATACTCCCTTGACAAACTTCTGGACTTCAGGAACTGAAGCCAATTCTTTCTGGAAGAAAATTTACAGGGCCGAATTTGAACCTTAATGGACCCCAATTTGAGGCCCATAGACACTCCTGTTTGCAGGAAATGCAGGAAACGACCGAGTTGAAATTTCTTTGTGGGGCCTTCCCGGCCTCACACCACGCAACAAATTTTTGCCACACGTGGTGATAATGTTGTGCGGTCACCTCCTTTCTGGCTTTGACCAGGGTAGGAATGACCTCTTCCGGAATGCCTTTTTTCCTTTAGGATCCGGCTTTCCATCGCCATGCCGACAAACGCAGCTGCGGTAAGTCTTGGAACAGACATGGTACTTGCTGAAGCAAGTCCCTTCTTAGCGGCAGAGGCCATAAGACCTCTGTAAGCATCTCTTGAAGTTCCGGGTACCAAGTCCTTCTTGGCCAATCCGGAGCCATGAGTATAGTTCTTACTCCTCTACGTCTTATAATTCTCAGCACCTTAGGTATGAGAAGCAGAGGAGGGAACACATACACCGACTGGTACACCCACGGTGTTACCAGAACGTCCACATCTATTGCCTGAGGGTCCCTTGACCTGGCGCAATACCTGTCCCGTTTTTTGTTCAGACGGGACGCCATCATGTCCACCTTTGGTATTTCCCAACGGTTTACAATCATGTGGAAAAAACTTCTCAATGAAGTTTCCACTCTCCCGGGTGGAGGTCGTGCTGAGGAAGTCTGCTTCCCAGTTTCCATTCCCGGGATGAAAAACTGCTGACAGTGTTATCACATGATTTTCCGCCCAGCGAAAAGTCCTTGCAGTTTCTGCCATTGCCCTCCTGCTTCTTGTGTCGCCCTGTCTGTTTACGTGGGCGACTGCCGTGATGTTTTTCCCACTGGATCAATACCGGCTGACCTTGAAGCAGAGGTCTTGCTA